>NW_019174295.1:1807200-2170462 GCF_002260705.1 Seriola dumerili | reverse complement strand
ATCACACTGTGTGAAATAAATTCGTATATTACACCATTATCCCACATGTTGAGACTGCATTGTTGATTTTGTATTCATTCTTATTATTTAGCCTTTAACAACTATTTCTTACTGTGTATACTTTAGCTTCTGAATGGTGGTAGAAGATGTGAATTTGAAACGGCTATGTTTTACTGACATGGTGAAATTCTGCTCCTGCCTGCTTGCGTGGCAACAGCCATACAAAAAGATTTCTTAAATGAGAAGGAATTGCATGAGAATTTTTGTGTGTTTGTTTTGTATGTATGAAGTATGTTCAATAGATAATTTTGCATACTAGCATGCAAACATTTTGTCATGGTGCTAGAGTAAAAGTCAGCTCATCGTGTAGGGCTCGTCTGTACCAACTTTCATATCAGTCCATCCTGTAGTGTGGTTAGAAATCTAATAAATTTAAGCACATCTTGCATATGGCTTTGCTTTTGTCCAGCTTTTCGCTGTCTCATAGTTTTGGTGTGTGGTTGCTGAAATCCAACCACAAGTCACAGCCTGTAGACCTGTGCTTTCAGTGGAGCCGGCGTCTTGCCGTGTTTTTGTCGCTCACGTGACCAGGTCTCGTTGCGCCAAGAAGGGCGGTCACGTGAGACTATCATAGGTAGCTTCACACATCCACGGGAGATTGTAAAAGACATAAATGAAAAGATCGATCTCAGGGATTTCACGTATTGTTACGAATTATTGAAATGAATATCGATTTTAAATTGGAGATCAGTTTTTTTTCAACCCAGCCCTACCAGGTTGCCATTACATTTTTTACAGACATTCATTATCACCAGAGATGAATCCTAGCTGACTGAATGGACACATTATTGATTTTAAGTGAAATATCTCAACAGCTTTGAACAGCAATTTTATTGCTGGCAGGTAAATCCCTATTTATTTAGCCAAAACATCTCAGAAATAGAGGAATATTGTGGTTTTGCATCTCAGAAAACCTCATTTCCATTATTCCTGGAGAGAAAAGTCCTTTTTATATACAGTTTATGGCAAAGACATGATGTCTTTGTCTTTTACTTTTTTTCACATGCACAAGTGTGTTTGTTTGCCTGTCGATGTTACATGTATATCAGAGCTTAAGGCCAGCTGGTTTTCCAGGATGCCGTGTCAGAATCCATTTATCGTCCTTGTCTAAGTCTCTGATGAGCAATGAAATCTTTTGATGTTTTGTGAGAAAGGTTTGAGCCTGATGTGTCTTGATGTTTCTAGAGCGTGCTTTAATAACAAAAGAGCAGGAATGATGTGCGTGTGTGTGTGTGTGTTTGTATCTCCAGAGAAGCCGGGTTACTGGGGTGTGTGAGCAATGAAATGGGCTGTGCAGTTTGTACTCATGAGGTTGTGACAAGGTCAGGAGGTGTGTGTGGTGTGTGTTTGCAGCCGCCTCTCACTCCTCCTCCCTTGGATGACTCCTCACATCCTACGCTGTCACCTGCATGCACAAACACACACATTATATTCCTTTGCCATCTTTTGTTTGTTTGTTCTTCCCTTTAACAAGTGAGAATCAGACACTAAGTGAGACGAGGGGAAAGCGAGATGGAAATGGTAATTTCAGCATGAAAACAAAAGAGACATATACACTGGTTTCCGCCCCTCCCATGTGCTTGTATCCCAGATTATCATCTTTGAATGCAGCACCCTAATTATTGCTGCTCCCTGTTTACATTGATGGAGATTATGATTGATGAGTATGATACAGCACATTTACACAACTGATCTGGAGGTTTCCAGCGTGTACAGTATAGACAGATAAGTCTTTATATCTGATACTTTGTCTTGGTGATTATATGCGATTTCTGTGATGCTGGTTATGTTTGCCAAGCATGTTGCGTGCCAGTTGATGACCTGTCAGCCTATAGCCTCCGTTCTTTTACTAAAATTGTGTGTGTGTGTGTGTGTGTGCTTCTCAGCAGGGCTGTACGTCTTACCTAAACATTTCTGAATTGGTTTTGCCACTATTGGCTGCTGACTAAAGTTTATCCAGCATTAACAATTTTAAATCCCATATTTTACACTTCAGGTGATTTTGTTTTTTTAAGTTTTGATATCCATAATAAATATATTTGTGGTTTTTAGCACCAAAATCCATCTCAGTGTAGTTTTACCTCTCCTCTTTCTGACTTCTTCCCGGAGCTCTAGTAACAACATATCTGTAAGCCAATCAGAAGAGAGACTCTGAGCCTCTTTTCTGATTGATTGACTGTTTTCTGAGTGATTCAATAAAGATATTGCAGATTTTAGGTAAACATCTGGAGAAATCAAATCCTGCAAGGTTTGACATGGCATTGGGTCCAAGTGGGCCATGCTTGGGGGATTACTTTGGGTGGAGATTGTTTTTTTGTGACATCACAAAGTTACAGAAGTCCATGGCTAGTTGGATGTTGAAAGGTTTTGTCCCTACAGATACTGTAGATCTACATCTCAAGTATCTCTCTACATCACTGCAAGATATTTAAAACATTTTTTTTTGCTCATTCTGCTTTGCCTATTTTGGTCTTAATCTCAACCCACATTGGACGCTATCATGTCTTAAACCAGGTTGATCCTGAAATAAAGTAGTGCTGACTGTGGCGCTCCTCCTTTTTTTAAATGCATCTTTCTGTTTATCTCAGCACAAACTAGAAAATATACCGTACACAAGTGTGCAGTATTAACTGTGTAGTGTCCCAAGGGTGAGGGATTTCTGTCTATACTATTTGTGCTGTGTGTGATGGAACAACCGCAACTTCAGTGTGTTATCAGATAATTAGATTGTTTTCGTATTTGCGTGTTTTCAGTCAGTGCCTTATTAGTATGGACTGAAGTAGCTGTCTGAGCATCTGTCCATCTGGTTTAGGATAAGTGTAGCTGACTGTAATACAGCCCATTAATTTACTAAGGGAATGAGGGATTTACATACTGATCTAACATTCACACCTGGAAAGGGCATTGATGCCACTGCTTTTGTGTGTTTGTTTTTGAATTATGTTAGCTACACTCTCATGCCCAGAGTTAGATGCCTCCACTGTGTCTGTCTGATTCCACTCCTCTGTGACAATGCTTGATGTGTGGTGATCAGACAGCAGAGCTCAGAATCAGACACGTACATACGGTTAAAAACCAACTCAGTTTCCTTTCTTCCAGGAAAACATGCGGGGGGCTGAAGGTCATGTTTCTCTGTACTGTAAGAGGAGCAGTAATGTAACAGTGAAAATAACCAAAATAAATAGTATAATATACAATGTTCCTGCACTGCAGGTAACAAGCTAACCTCTCCCAAATGAATATTCATTAGACTCGTAGCTCTGGGCTAATGTTGCACAGATGTGTGCTGTATGACCTTGAAGGGACAAGGATCTACTGGTCCATTAGCAAATGTTAACCACAACCATTCACTTGCCCCATCTGAAGCATAACTGTGCCATTTGGTGTGCATCACATCCAACACTGTATATCCCTATTGTGTTTTTTGGCATGACTACAAAATGAAAGCGGCTAAGACAGAGACAATTGCCAAGAAACTGTGACAAATCCAAGACGCTGCAAACTGATTGCCAGCAATGAGCATGAACCCCACCTGCATGTGCATGTGGAGTTGTGTGTTTTTTTTTGGGGGTGTATTTGAGGCAGAGGGGTTTTAGAGGAGGTTGGGCTCATGTATGATCAGTTACACCCGATGATTGAAATAATTGACGTGTCACCTATCGTGTCAAACCCAAGCTGTCCATCATGACGTTACACCTGATGCATGTCATCGTTTCTTTGTGTTGATGATGAAGGGATGCAGTCAAACACCTGATGCCTGCCTCCTCTCCAGTTTGAGGGCCTGTCAGTCACATCTGTCGTCACTATTAATGAGTGCAGTTGTGTCTTTCTGTATACCTGTCCAATTTATTCACTGTGCCCCTGTGTGTGTGTGTGTGTGTGTGTGTGTGTGTGTGTGTGTGTGTGTGTGTGTGTGTGTGTGTGTGTGTGTGTGTGTGTGTGTGTCCATTTAACACATGCTTTGTGAGCATACCACAGTGCATGTGCATATATAGAGGTGTGCCATGCTAATGGAAAATGTAATAGCGCCAGACAGGGATTAGCTGATATGACCCTAAGCAGTGGAACTAGCAACCGGTAGCTAATGTGACTCAAGAAAAAGGTAGCAGGCCAGAAGGGAAGTACTATTGTGGCCCAGCAGTACATACATTATTCATCAGCTCCACTCGCATGGCTGGTGAAAATGATTTTATCAAATCTGGCAAGGTGGGTGTTGGTCGGGTGGGGGAAATGGGCATCCTGACTGTGTATATGTGCATATCTTTTTTTTTTGACCCCAATACAGTATGTTCATGAATTTCAATACAATATGTTTAGCAACAGAAATGGCAAGAGGCATGAAATGGGAAACCAATCTGTGTCTCATCCCTTCTGCTTTTTTTTTACTGATATTGCTACCCTCCCCACCCACCCACACATGCACACACTGCGATAACATCTGATAAGGATTGAAAGGTGCAGTCTATTGTGCTGAAAGGCCAGCTCAGGTGTGCAGGAAGACAGGGGAACAAAACCGGCTACACTTACAGTGCTGCTACCAAAAAGTCTGTTTATTCAACAGAAAACTGCGACTGGTGAATAGGCTTTGATATTCATTTACTCCTCGCTGTCCCAACCGCCGACTGCACAGCTGACAACAAACAATGAGCGTGTTCACACTACAAAAGCAACACGCCAAAGGATGAGTGCAGATAGAGCAAAACAAGCAAACAAAAAGAGACCCCCGACATCTCCAGCCCTCATCTCTGCTTACATAACATCCTCCACCTGCTGTTGTTTTTATTACCTCTTCTGTATCCCGCTTGTGCCAACACGACATTGCAGTCATTGCTCTGGGTTGTCTTTAAACTACTAACCAATTCCTCCCCACTCCTTGGATAATTGCATTACAGCCCAATAACGCTGTGTTTGGGTAGGAGTGTGGGAACGGGTTGTCTAAGTCGCTGTTCATCCTCCTGGATTGGTTATTTCCTGTTTCAGCCGGCTCCCAGCAGGACACGACCTTTTCCAGCTATACTGTTAGATAACAGAGAGAAACAACAGTGAGACAGAAAGGAAGGAGACGGGCTGGGAAGAGAATGAGGTCTGATGAGACGACAGGTGTACGACAGACAGCATACGTGCATGTACATACAAACATGCTTTACACAAAAGAATTCAAAAAGGCAAGAATAATTGCAGCAGTGTTGTCTAAGTAAGGTGCTGAAATGTCATCATGTGCCCGGAGGTAAAAAGCTATGTGTGTGTGTGTGTGTGTGCTGTCAGCGTGCACATTTGTTAGCGACTTTGTGTTTGTGAGTGTCTCCCCTCTCTCCCCCGTGGAGACTGTGTCAGGTCCTTTTGTTGGGTAGATCTGTTACCTTCACTGCCCTTTGTCCCGACATGTTTGCCTCTATAAATGTTAAATACTCCCAAACACTAGTTATTTCTGTGGCTTCACAGTACAGCAGGCAGAGACAATGAGGATCATCAGCCTGCTACGTAATCGTCCCTGTCTCTCTCATAAATTCCCATGTCCTCAAGCCAAACATTTTGGTAGATGATTTGATGACCCTGAGAAATCTGAGAAAGCTATCTAGTTATCAAGTTATTTATTATTCAGGTGAATTTTACCTAATTATTATTATTATTTATTTATTTTTTTACAGATTTTCATATTTTGAGATGGAAACAGTTAAATATATTTATATATATCTCAATATCTCGCCACTGGACCTCCTCACCTGGCACATCAACAAGTCTCTTTTGAAAAAAACTAAATGCCTGAAGGAGGTTTCTTTATTTCTTGGATCATAAAGGTCTCTGGAGTGCTGAAGCCATTTTTTGGCTGAGTGAGGTCCAGCTGACAGTTTCTCCACACCTTGTTTTTTTAACAGCTTTTAACAGAGTTAAGGTTGTATGAGATTAAATGTGCAGAAGCTGTGCAGTATTGTTTCAAAAATGTATACACTCCCTTGTGTGAACATTTTACAAGTGAAATACATGGAGTAAATTTTATTATATAATATGTATTGTGATGTGCCGAGCTCCCACCAACTGACAAAAGAAAAAAAACATGGTGAGAGTCCAAACTCTCAGAGGTTAAATCCTGGGACTGTAGCCATTGAATTTCTGCCAAACACAACACATAAATATATTGTTTAACACATCAGACTATTGGACAATATGTCTTGTTACAAAGACACTTCCAAATCGTGTGTAACTTGATACTGTTTGCGTTTACCTTTGTCACGTGCACTTAAGTTTTCTTCTGATGGTCGCAAAAGACAAACAGCTAACCACGCTAGCGGCAAATATGAAGCTGTGAATTTGACTTTGAGATATTTTTAGCGCATGTTGGCAAGAACACGAACGATCATACTGAACCTGGAATGGACAGTGGAGTAGTCAGTTATGCTGCAAGAGAGGTTTGAGTAGTTTCTATGGATATCTTGATATTTTAAGATATAAAACTGGGTCGCTGTAGGAGTCCATTGTAACTGTAGTGAATCCAAGCTGGCTACAACTGCAGTGATGCCAGTGATGGAGCAGGCTACGAACTTCTCAGATCCTCTTTTCAAGCCTACAGGTGGTGATATCATGACAGGCAAGAATGTGGGAGACAATAGTAAAAACAGCAAAGGCTTCCACTTGTGGGTGCATTCCTTTCATTTGAGGCTTCTGTTACTAAAAGCCTGGTGGGTTATAAAACAGTAAAGCAAGGATGAGTGGAAAAAACAAAAAAAAAGCATGAGATACAGCAGCTCTCGTGGAAGATTGATAAGAAAGTGATGGATTCTTCTTGTACTCATCTGTGCATGTTTGTCTGCTCTCTACTGAAGCCACAGTCTCTGTTCTTTCTTGTGTATTAAATCTTACAAGTTACACGTTTTAAGATGACATTTCCTACCCACTTAGTTTTCACCATGTTGGTTTGTATTATCTATGATCTTTTAAAAAAAAAAAAAAACTAATTTACTTTATCACTCTATGTTTTAATTGTATGCGAGTGGGCTTGTGTCTTTTCATGTATCCTTATATGTTTGTGCATGACTGTGCTTGTCCACTTTATCTGTGTGTCTTTGTGTTTGTGTAGAACTTTTGAGGCCAGAGAGCCAGCAATTAAAAAGAGGACTGGGACATCTAAAGGCTTAGAGGCACAGACCCAGCACACATGCTGGCAGTCAATTGGCAAGCCGGGGGAGGTGAAATTGGAGAGAGAGAGAGAGAGAGAGAGAGAGAGGGAGCGAGAGAAAAGAGAGAGGGAACGGAGAGAAGGAGGAGGGCAGGGTGAGTGCATGTGGGAGAGTACGGGAGAGCCAGAGAAAAGAGGGCGGGCTCAGACTCAGGCAGCGCTCACACACCCTCCTGTCCTCAGCCTTCTCAGTCTGTTCTAGGCGTGCAAGAGGCAGCATGTGTGAGTATGTGCTGTAATGTGTGTGTATGTGTGTGTGTGTGTGTTTAGAGTCAAACGCTGCGCTGGAGTGCAGGAGACGTCTTACCGGTGCAAGGATTTCCCTGTTTGCTCTCAGAACGGACACGTGCTGACAGTGTTTTAACCACCACAGGGAATTAACGGTTACACACACACACAGGTGTGGAGCACAAGTAAAGGTAAAGAGACACATTTCTTGTTTTGAGGTTGTTTTGGGAGCTTTGTGATGGACAGGGACAGATAGAGTTGTTTGGGTGTTTAAGGTAACTGGCTTCATGTTGTGTGTTTAGATGATTTGTGAACTGTTTATATGAATTTTAATGTTTGTGTGAGATATAGAAAAGGAGATGAAGTCACAGTAAGGAGTTTAAATTTGAGAATCTGACAAGATTTTTGTCGTATATGTTCTGTATCTGTGTGTGTGTGTGTGTGTGTGTGTCTTCCAACGTACTCCAACGTATGCTTTCTTACACAACGTGCCTCTGTGTGTGAGTGTGGCTCCTCTCCTTTGCTAGTACAGTATACTACTGTTTGGTGTTTGGGTCTCCCCTCGCTCCCTCTCTCTCTCTCTCTTACACACACACACACACACACACACACACACACACACACACACACACACATACAGCCATATGAATTTATATAAATACATGAGAACTGCAGCAAAAAAAAAAAAAGGCTCGCACACATAGCCATCCTTCATGGAGCAGTGTGTGTGTGTGTTCGTGTGTGTGTGTGTTCATGAAAGTTTATCAATCATTAATGCTCTCACTGGGACCCTGCCTAGTTTGCTACTTCAAGTAATTTGGTGATAACAAAATACCTTAACAGCCCTCTGGACTGGCAGCACCTGACCCCCCCCACCATTGAACAAACTGCGTAGCTCAAAGGGCAAACACAGTGATGCGTACTGTAGTAGGTACTGTACTGTGGCAGCGTGTATATTTGATTGTGAGCTTTTACGTAACAAATACTGGGCAGATGAAATGACTTGAGATAAAGTGAGATTACACTCCAGATCAGAAACTCGAGTGGTGCTTATAGTAATTAGTTTTCAAAAGCTTGTTAGAAAAAAAAAAAAAAAAAGATCCAAGTCGGTCCTCAAAATATCTGGTTATGCCATCAAAGGCGCACAATGCTAAATGAAGAAAGAGGGATCACACACTAACGGATTTGGAGCTGATGAAGACATTAACGCATTGGTGTGTGTGTGTGTGTGTATGTTTGTGTGTGTGTGTGTGTGTGTGTATGTATGTGTGAGCTGTGTCGTGTGGAAATGTTAACAGAGGAGAAGCGAAACGGCTAAAGAACAGATAGAGGAGGACTGCACAGACAAAGAGAGAGACCTTAGAGCTACTGAAAGTCTTGAGAGACCAGCAGTTAAAGGCAGTGTGGTACTGAAGACCTGGCAGAGTGACAGTAGCCATTAAGACACAGGAAGATCGAGGGGATACAAAAACAAAGGAGGAGAGTCTGTGAGTGTTCACTTTTACCTCCCTCTGAACACTTCATATGTATTTAGCATCCGTCACTCAAATGCGTGTGTGTGTGTGTGTGTGTGTGTGTGTGTGTGTGTGTGTGTGTGTGTGTGTGTGTGTGTGTGTGTGTGTGTGTGTGTGTGTGTGTGTGTGTGTGTGTGCGCACATAATTGCATTAGTGGAGGTGTTGGGTCTCAGCTGTGCAGAGGGTCATCTTCAGGCATCCAGACAGCCGAAGAATTACGAGAGGTCAAAGGGCACAAAGGCTCTGCTGTCCTCTCTCCTCCCTCACTTTTGCGCCTACTCTCTAGAGAGGAAAAAAAAACCAAACAAACAAACAGATGTCTTGGGCATTTGGTTTGCTCCATTAAGAAAAGTCAGTCCAAGTAACATGTCAAATATCCACAATACATCAAGTCAATACTAATAGTGATTTAGTCATAACACAGTGACAAGAGTAAGTAGTCATTTACAAAACCCTGATGAGACAGTAATAAATCTTAACACATTTTTGAGTCCATGACTGTAAAACACAACCAAGCCTGAGAATGATGCTCAATCTATTATCCAGCCTCATTATTAGTGTTTGTTTTGTTTTGAGAAGAAAACAAATTTAAACTAGTTCTCTCTCTCTCTCTCTCTCTCTCTCTCTCTCTCTCTCTCTCTCTCTCTCTCTCTCTTATCTTTCCTTCATGTTATCTTTCTTGCCACAATTCACTGCTTCAGTTGCCGCCATGAGGAAGTTGAATATTGGCAGGGTGTTTTGAGGAAGTGATCCGTGAAAGGATTTATAGTGACAGATAAAAACTGGTGTGTGTGTGTGTGTGTGCGTGCGTGCGTGCGTGTGTTCTTTTTTTTTCTTCAAAATTGACAAAGACTTTGTGAAAGCTCGGGGCTATGAAAAAGCCATTATCTCAGATACTGTTACACACTGCTCATTCAGGTTTATGCTTGTGTGTGTCCATTTACTACGCAAGTGTGTCTTGTGTGTGTGTTTAGGACAAATATGAGTGTGTGTGCATCCACGCAACCATGTGCTCCGTCTGTGTACAGTAAGCTAATATAGTGTGTGAGCGTGAAGCGGGGGATGGGGCTCCGTTAAGTGAGCCTTGTGGGCGTGTGTGTGTGTGTGTGTGTGTATGTGTGTGTATATGTTTGTATTGTGTGTGAGAATGTGTATGTACTGACCCACATTGATACCATGCTAAGTCAGCCCACCTATAGGGCAGATGTAGGTAGACATATCCTCTTCCTCTCCAGCAGCCACAATCAAGCACTTGTTTTTGTCTCTGAGGAGGACGTTGCATTCACTTTCATTCTGAAACCATAACTACTGCATGAGTACTGTAATTCAAACCCTTACCTTAACCCTGAAGTGCGATGGTTTACATTGTAGGGACCAGATTTCTGAAAGGCAGATGATAGATGAATCACACACTCATATTCTGCACCCTTCATATAATCTATACTATAAATACAAATATCTAAATCATACTTATCCTTTGATCTGTTAATGTGAAGCTCATATAGCGTTTCGTGCATTAAATAATACATTTCATAAATGGAAATAATAATCATCATCATCATCATCATTAACAACATGGAACTCAAGCTTACTACAAATACTCTCACATCTTTATCCTCCTCAGTGAATAAGACTCTTCTGACCTTGTGGCAGGTCAGAGGAACAGCCTCTCTTTATGATTACAGACGCAGCACATAAGATGCAGTTTGAAGAGCATGTGGCGGGCATGATAAAGGGATGATGCAATTAACATGAAAGGGATGATCTCTCTCTCTCTCTCTCTCATCTTTGTGTCTCAATTTCTTCTAACCGTTGCTTTGCTAACACTTCATCCTCTCTTCCTCAGTGGTCTACTTATTTCTGCTGTTGAGCAAATATGGGGCTTATGCAGCCCCCAGTGCCCATCTCCCCACATGCAATCAAGCTGTTTAAATGTTTGTGTTTGACTGTGCGCCTGTGGGGTTCTCTGTGAGTCCGTCCTCTCTCTGTGAGTGTGTGCGTGTGTGTTCCTGTCGCTCACGCTCCCGGTTCTCTCGCTGCTGTCACTTGCAGACCAGCACCAGACGGATATTGTTAAATGTCTGTTTTGGGAAAACTAAGGCAAAACTGACAGCTGAGGGTGGAGGGTATTGCATGCAATAGTAGGGGGAATCCCTTTGCAGTATTCATGATAGAATAAGTCAATGGTGCCATGAAAACTAATCACATAAAACGTTGGAAAAACTCTTCGGCTGACATGCTACAGGGGAAGATGGGTCACAAGAAAACCTTAATCAAGTTTTCATTCAAATGTAGCTCAATTCTCCAGTCAGGTACCATTAAACAATTGCAAACAAGGCGCAATTAGATGACATTGAGAAGCATTCAAACCTCAGATAAAAATGTGAAGGAAATTTATGTTTTAGGTATTAATTTGAGCAACTATTTTAGTGTATAGTGTGTTTGTGTGTCTCTGTTCCATGGCCTTGGCTTTTACCATGTGCATGACAAGAGAGGCAGAATGAGTCAGTGTGAACATTATGTCACACCGACGTGTTTACCGTCCGTTTGTAATGTCGCTCATCTGGTCGAATAGGACAACAAGAGTTGTTAGCTGGGGGAGTGCGTAACATCAGGTGGAGAACGTTTTGCTTTGTGCCAGATTCCTTAACATCAGCCTCCTGCTGAGAAGAAGAAGAAGAAGAAGATGATGATGATGATGATGCAAAAGGAGTGGGAGAAGCAGAAGGGGATGCCTCTAATTGAGAAGTGGTCCAGACGGGGGAGGGGTGTCTCAGAGCTGACGTGAGCTGGCATGTGCCCTCATTCATTTCCTCCCTTTTGTCTCCTCTGCGTCTGATGATGAATTGGGAGTTTCTTCCTTTCCTTCCTTCCTTCCTTCCTTCGCTCCCTCCCTCTTTCTCTCTTGCTATCTGTTTCTCTCTTTCTGTCTCTTGCTCCATCATCCCTCCTTCCTTCCCCTCTTGGTGTGACAGCATTGCCATCCCTGTCATGTCTGCCCATTATCTCTGATCAGTGTTGCGTTCCAGCCCCCACATCGGTCTGTGTGTTTGTGTGTACATGCATCTACATCTTATTTGATATGGTTAGATCCTCAGATGTTTCCAGGCTGCCCTCAATACAGAAAAATAGCATAAGAAAAAAGCAGTGAAGGGGAATACGTGTAATTTTGTTTACTGAGTGATCCACAAACAAAGGATGCGCACAGTGCAAACAAGTTGATACTTGTTATTCTAGAGCAGTACAATATGATAAGGTGGCAGAAACTGAGCCGAGATATGGGAGTGTGGTTTGGTGGAAAATGGAGACCTGTTTTGAGACGAGACGAGTTAACTGAACAGGAAGCTGTTGTAAAAGACTTCAGAGTGAGAGAGTGGAAATACAGTTGTGTGTGAAGTGCTGAGTAGGGATTTAAGGCAGGAATTACTGTGAGAGTGCAAAGAGTGTCTTCAAAGATTGTGTTTATGCTTTGTTTGCACTGGGGAGATTTGGCTTCCTGGGATCTTTTTTTTTTTTTTTTTTTATCTCTGCTTGGAAATCTTTACACCCCCTACTTTGCCTGAGTGTTCTGTGTGTTTTGAGTGTGTTTTTCTGTCCAAGTAGCAGAGGAAACAGGCCACTTAGCCATTGTCTCCTCGCTCCTCTCCTCTTCTCCTTCACTCCATCTTTCCTTTCAACCCTCACATTACATTAGTTACAGTTAGTAAGAGGGTTAGTTAAAGAGAATGCCGACCTGGCCCTCAACTCAGTCCTCATCACATAGTCACACTTCACGTTCCTGCTTGTTGACCTGGAAGTGATGCAGTGGGATTGTACAAGGCGGTCTGAAACAGCCTGTGTATGCATTTGTAAGTGTGTGCATGTGCAAATATGTATGTGAATATGTCTGAAAGTGTGTGTGTTTTGGAGCAACAAACGCAAGGATGAAGGCTTACGGGCAGAGCTGCATGCATTTTTTTTGTTTTTTGGATTGAGTTTCTTTGGGGATAAAAAAAAAAAACCCTGTGGTGAATGCTGTATAAGGTTTCTGTTAGACTGTGTGTTTTTGTTATTGTCCTGTGGTGCATTAGCTTTTAGGCACTTGAATGTGTGTGCATGTGTGTGTGGTCAGATTGCCTTTGTCCACTCCCCTCAGGCCTGCACTCAGATGTCAGAGAGTCGTGTGGAGCTTATACAGGTCACTAATGCACTGAGAGGGGCGGCTCTATTCACTGTAGCCACTCAGAGCCTAAACAATAACCCCCAGCTCGAGTCCGCACAAGAGCTCAACTACCAGGAAATGGACCCATTGACCTAGATCCAACCCCATCCACTGAAGAGACGCTGCATCGCTGACATGTTGTTGACATCCTTGTCTCATTCATGGCGTTGTTTTTGTCACAAGACATCGTTCAGACACTGGCTGAAATCTTACAGGATAGTAATGTGAGGAGTCTCTTTGTGGATGTGGCCAGGGACTTAATAATGACTTGCTGACTTTTATAACTCGTATAGTGACTAGAGTTTACTTTCATTGGCATACATTTTAATGATGCAAAATGAATAATTCCTACCCTGTTAAGTAGCAGAATGTCTCAGGAAGATACTGCTTTGGAAAAAAAAAGGGGAAACTGAGTTTTTCTTTCTGGAAATGCCGATTATGCCTTATGTTGATCCCAGCCTGGAGGTAATATGCTAATATGACACAACATCACAGGATGCAACTTGTTTCCATATGTTGTTCTCCTTTACAGCTCTGCAGTATTTGTTTCTGTCAATTTGGTGGAGCCAAAAATCAGAACTTAAATATTGTTGTACTGTGCGTGCTGTGTGTTACTAAGCTAAACTCATTATTATTGTTTTGAAATGTGTCTGTTGACACATACAGTGTATTTCCTGAAAAAGATTATACCTAGATCTAAACTAGGGATATGTGTGGTGTTCTCTACTATTGCTGAAGCTTTGGACAACACAAACAATTTGAAGATATCTTGCTAAATGATGACTAAATGATGAATCAGTTGATCAAAAAATGACAGATTAATCAGTAATGAAATAATTATTAGTGTCAGTCCTGATCTCCACAGAGTTAAGTTTTAGTCCAGACTTAAGCTTAGTGTGGGAAACTGACCTGATGTGTGTGGTAAGATTACTGAAGCAGTTTGTTGTTGTTGAAATTTGCAGAAGATTGATGCAACATTCTGGGCGTAGGTCCTCTCTAATTCTCTGAATCTGTCACACCTTATTGTGTTTAAGGATGTGTGTGTGGGTGTGTGTGTGTGTAAGATGCACAAATGAAGAAGTGAAAAGCAAGGGTAGAGGGAGGGTAGTTTCTTTGTGGTAAACAGCTGACAAAAATATGTGATCCGCTGAAAAGTACATTATGTGATGCAAATTGGTACATTCAGCTCACAAGCTCTTTGACAAAGACTGTGAGTTTAAATGTAAAACTCTTTCAACGTCAGACATCTGCTACATCTCTCAATAGCTATTTTATATGTTTTTTATTTTGTTTTAGGCCAGTACGAAGCTTTCTAGCCTTTCTAATAACATCTAGTAATATCTAGAGTGCACCAAAGGACTACACTGTATTGTCTTGGTGTCCTCCTCCTCAGAGACACACCACAGTGAGCTGCCGTTTGTCTGTCACATTCTTGCTGAACATTTCTTACCCCCATCCCTCACTGCTGTACATTGTCTCCTATCTCTACTTCAAGGGGGTACTTTGTTTGCGAGCACTGCTGTTGACTCAGGTGCAGGGATGCACTGAGATAACTTCCCCCTCCACCCCACCCTCCCGCTGTCTCCCTGCCCCCTCTCCCTCCAGTCCTCCTCTGTGCTGCCCGCCACTAACTTCTTTCTTAACATTACCTGCTTCCTCACCTCTCTCGCTCTCTCTCTCTCACTGGTTCATACTGTTAAGGTTCGTTTTTCCCCTGTGTCTCTCCTCCTCCCTTAATATCTTGTATCTCTTTTCTTTTTCTCCACCCTCTGCACGTTCTCCTCCTTCCTTACCTGTCCTTGTGCGGTCATGCTGAAGCCTCTCTCTTGCTCCCTGGTAGTACTACAAAGGTTTTGCAGGACCTCAGCAGTTTTCCTAATTAAAAAAGTGATGAGAGTTCTGCTTTGTGTTTTATTAACTGTCTTCGCTTTACTCTTAAGAATCTGATTAAAATCACAGGAAGCTATTACCTGTGTAATGCATTGTTGCTGTATTTAAACCTTAATATCCTTATTCTGTGTACCATAAAGGAATATTTAAAAAAAAAACAGTCCCTCCATTTTCCTCTTAAATTTCTTTATACTCTCGCACATCATTTCAATGGAAACTCGGCTCATGTAAACCTCGGTTATTACTGTAAACCATGCATAAACAACTCAGTCAAACTGTTCTAAAAATAGATAATCATAGTCAGCTCATCACTTCTGCGAAAAACATTTTGTTCTTCTAGAAAAATATAGCAGGGATCAATAATTTTCTTTAATAAGATGTCATATTTTTATTAATTAATTAGTGCTTACATAGTTTAGCATAGTAGCAAACAACAATTCTTCCTTCTGTCTTAGAGACCATCTGTTCATACCTACACACATCACACATGGACAGTGGCTCTCTCCAGATAGCCTTACTCCAGTCATATTGTTAATGACAACAAATCGGGCCTGTTCACATCTGCCCTACTTCGACACAACATCTATCTCTATCAGCCCCTCAGGACCTATCAGCACCACTCCACCTCTTTCCCTCTCATGTCTCCTTCCACCTCAGCACACATCATTTGTCTGTCTACCTGTGGCCCAACACTCAATTCCACCCGCTCCCCAGCGCTCTAACAACCTCTCATCCTCCTTTCAACACCATCATCTCTCTCTTTTTTCTTTTTTCTCAGACCCTCTTACCGCTCGCTCTCCTCCCATCCCCCCTGTGTCAACCTCCCACCTCACTCTACCTTCGCCTAAAACCCTCTTATCGCTCTCTCGCCCACCCATCCACCCTGTTATTTCGCCGTCTCTTCAGACTGCAGAGTGGAATAGGAAGTATTACCCGCCAATTTGGCTCCATTCACACCTGTCTGTGTTTGTCAGAGGGTGTCTATGTGTGTCAGTGTCTGGATTTGTGGTGATGCCAGGGTTTAACTGATATGAATTTCTTAAGTCAATATTTGATTCTAAAATTAAATATGTTTGGGGTTTTTTTTTGCCCTTTACTAGGACAGAATGGAAATCACTGAAACAGATTTCCAACCATACACTTACTTTTCACCCTTGACACCCCGAGTTAGGGAAAAAGAGACTAAAATAATGGGAAGGAATTCCCTTTCCAAGATGGTACAACATGCCGTAGTCCTACTCAATAATTTCAGGATTAAAAGCTCTTTAGAGCAGTGTGTCCTGTCCCACTTCATTACTTTATTGCCATGTCAACCAAGCTAAAAGGAATTTGTCTCAGTGCAACTGGGATTAGATAGAAAAACAGGGCAACTTGAACACACCACAACACAATCACAGCAAAGAATCCAATAACAGCGACAGCACGGGATCCCTCTGTGTGATAAATCAGAATAGGTGGTAGAGGAAGACTGTAGAGGAAACACGACAGATTGAGAAAGTCAGAAAAGTTTTGAGTTAGTTAGTAATAAGTTACCTGTGGTTCTAGTTCCTTGCTTTGCACTGAATACCAAGGGAATCTTTGTTCTTTGAAACTGATGGACATTGATGGCTGATACCGGCGATGGATGAGACTGACTGGATGATATCTGCTGTATGATAAAATCCTGCAGTTGCATGCCGTTGCCCACGTGTCGTTTCAAGAAATTCAAATATGCTGCCACGTCCGCACATTACTCTTCTTCTTTTTTTAAGTCTTTCTCTATCTTATTCCTTCCCTCCCAGCCGCCCCCCCCCCCGGCTACGTCTTGCCCCGCAGGGTTTCTACGGTTACCAGCTGAATCTGGAGCACAGTCAATGTCTTATCCCACTCCGCCTGAATAATTAAACAATACGTTTTTTTAACTGCCTCTCACTTATTAGAAACTGCAAATCACCGCATCAATATACAGTTGATTGGTTTTGATGACTTGTCTGTGCAATCAGGGTTTTCATCAGGACGAACGAGCGGGTGCTGATTGAGGAATGGCAACGGAGGGAGCTGATGATAGTTTAACATTTGTCATTCAACCTGCTGCATTGTATAGTTATACTCCATCAACAAGAGGATTTCAAGTGGCGTAGTACCCTACAAGAGAAGTTCAGGAAGGATTTCATTTAGACTGACACACCTTGTTCTCCTTCATCTCAGAACAAGTGGGAGAATGGAGGACTCTGATTGTACAGCGTAAAAGCCTCGCACTAAAGTATATATCTTGAAAGATCATAATGGGAGGTTTCATACAGGGATCCTGTGATTGCTGAAGTTTCACTCAGCAACTCAGAGTGGAGCGTCAAAAAGCTACACACACCCATTGACTCTCATGGGCCTCTCACTCAATGGAGGACTTGTGGTGGAAGGATTTTTCTTCAAAATATGGTAATCCCCGACTGCACCGCGCTGCCGACACAGTCAGCTGAAATCTGAGTTAAGGAGCGTACAGCGTAAGCTCCTAGAAAGATGGAAGAGCGTATTTAATGAGGTTAGTGACACTTGAGGAGTAAAGTGGAGTGAACTGATCGACACTGAATCCGACTGCCCGTTATCTTTATTTATTTATTTTTTGACTTGAGCCTCAGATGCCACACTGACCCCAGAATCTCCAATCTTTTATATGTCATTTTGCAGATGATATGCTGCACTCCATAACTATCTCTTTACCCCTGTTTTGAAGCTGTTATCTTTATTTTTTTTATTTATTCATGTTGCTTTTTTCACTCTCATTTTGGCACGCTTTTTGACAGGACTTGGCAGTGAATTTGCTTTGTTATTACTATTACCGCCACAATCCCAAATCTTACCTTACACTTCTACACGAGGGGACCATCGTAAATTAATAACAATCATCTCTCCTTTCCTCCCTTTCCACTTTGTTCTGTCATTTTTATGCTTGGCCCTCCTCTGAGAGCGTCGTTCAGGAAGGAATTATAATTTTGTCTCTCACCACGTAGAAGAAATTAATGTTTGATTTAAGCAGCAGCCGAGACTCATGCTTGCAGGCACGATGTTTGTGTATGTGCATGTGTGTGTTTAAGCGGGGGGGGGGGGCCCACGTGTCTTGTCAGATCCCGAAAGGATGAATAAGAAGCTAATCTCCCTCTTCCAGGGAATTCTACCAGTGATGTCTGAGACAGTCCCGTCTCTGAGGGACTGTGGGAGTGCAGTGGAGTGTGCGCTCCTATCTCTACAATAGGATGATTTCAGAGCGCAACTGACTGCTATCTCGGCACTGGATAAATACAGTTGCTCCTCAAATGTGAACAATACACATACACCTAGGTGTGCGCATACAGACACTCACTAACGGATAAGTCCCTGATCCTTATTTGTTTGGACCACTGAGCCTTCCTGCACCTCGTCCTGATTCGCATGTTATTCACAGTGTGTTTGTTATCTTTTTCAGCAGGTTTGCTCAGCGTAAACAACAACAAGGAAGCCCCGGTGTACAGGCATGCGTGTTTGCGGGTGTGCATTTCTCTAGGTGTGTGCATGCAAAATCAGGGCGCATGGAGACGTACTGATAAAAAACCCTCTCCAGGATTCCCATGGTACTCTATTTTGACTTGCTAGGAACGAAATTTTCCCCATTCAGGAATTCCTTTACTTACCCCCCAGAGAGAGCGTTAACCTCAGCGACTTCACTCCCTGCCTAGAGGGAGGAGGAGCAGGGTGGGTTATGTGAAAGGGGTGGGAAAAAGGCTTAAGGGAAGGGTGAGTCCAATGATTGCTTCATGCGTTTTGAGGCTTGATGGGGGGGCTGGTGGTCGTGGTTCAAGAGTGCAGAGAAAGGTCAGAGAGAGCCCAGTCAAGCTGAGCGCCACTCTGGTTGCAGAAGTGTCTAGACACTACTGTTGTGCACCTTCAGTGTCTCTCTGAGGTTGGGTTATTTTCATTAGACTCACTGGGAAGTCAGGAATGACAAAGAGAAAACACTGAGTGACAAAACACAGCAGTAAGAACTATTGTCTTAATAATGTTTCAATTCTAACAATGAGGTCCCCGAAAACATTTTAAGAGATGATAAAAGTCTTTAGAGCTATGCATCCTGTCATCAACAGCTGTTAATCTGAAATAAGAAATTATATTAATTCAGTCTTAAACTAGTGTGAGACTCTTCTGAGGTTTCGTATCCTGTAATGTGTGACACACAGTGACTACAGGTTACGTGCTGATGACACAAAGCCTGGACCTGGATAAAACCCTTGACTAATAATTCATCATTGTTCTTATTCATTTATTTGTCTCTTTATCAGTTCCTACACTTTTATCATTGTCACTTCTACCTTATTTGAAAAGAATTCTTCATTTATTGCTGTTTGATTTTATTTTGTCTGCATTGTGTTTGCAGTCATTATGTGTCTTTACCTCGGCACCATTTAAAATGAGGGATTCTACCTCAGTGTGTCCTCCGAGGTTTTAAACAAGTGGACAAATGAATGAATGAATGAACTACATATCAGTTAAACAGCAAAACCTCAACGCTTTTAATTCCACAATGAAACATACACCAAATGAAAGATGTGTCACCTTTACCTGTTTAAACACTTGCTTTATTTATGGATGGGATCCTCACTGTACTCCTCAGGTTTACATTAGTTATATGAAGTGCATTTATGATGGGAATGAAGGGCATTTAATACAGGTGCTTAGTGATTTCATAACGTGAAATCTGTGTCTGATTTCGACAGCGACAATGTGGTGTAGACGATGACAGGCTTAAAAAAACAAAACAAAAAAAACCAATGAGACAGGTCTCGTTTGGCTCCATTCACAGAGCATTGTCGTACAGTGTAGTGCGCATCCACGTCATGTGTGGTTTCAGTCTGGAGCACTGAGCTGTGTGTCATGTGGGGCGGAGCTGCGAGACAGGTGCAGAGATGAAAAGATTGGCTGGGGGAAGAAGGGTGTTCCCGCTCTGTGGCTGTTCTGACAGGCCTTTGGTATTTTTCCAAACAGTGTGAGAGCATGTGTGTGAGTCTGAAAAACCTGCTCGCATTTCTCCAGGGATTGTGCAGGTGTGTGTGTGCCTGGGAGCATGTCTGCCTTTATTCTATTGTCCTCCAGTGTATGCCACAGAAAGCTACCTGCTGGCGAGAGCGTCTGCGTTCACGTGTTAGGTGATAGATGTCTTTTAAAGCAGCTGTGACAATGTGGCAACGTGAGTTTGAGAGCTCCAGTACAGAGTTGTTTCTGACATCGCAGTTAAGAGGCACTTCCAGTCCCAGCACGATGCTCGGCTCTGTCTCCGTCTCACTTTGTGTCCCCTTATAGGCCAGAAGCCAGTGGAGTTTTCTATTGTGCGCTTGGAAAACAACAAATCTGCTTTTTAAACATTTTGTTGGTGATAAATTCAGTAAATAAAAATCAAATATAAATATAAATATGAAGTGAAGGGACTTGATATTTAAGACATTTATGGAATTGTTCTTTGTCCCCCCCTCTCAGTGCATGTGCTTGTGTGTGAGAGGCCATATCTGTGTGGTAATGATGCCTTGGCTGCTGTTGCTCAGGCCATTGTGTTAATACACTCTCTCAATGTGTTAATATACTGCGAGAATGAGAGCGAGAACGAGAGACCGAGAGAAAGAGAGCGAATAATTATGTTTCCCCTTTTGTCTCGCCTCCCTCAATTAAGCCCGAAGAGAGGCAGCCAGAGCACATGTCTACTTATCCACTTGAAGCTCGGCAACAATAGGACCCCCCTCCCCAAATAACTCTGTCTATCTCTCCCTCTCATTTTCAGTCTTCATTTCTTCCTCCCCCCCCCGTCTCACTTTTCCATACCAAACTTCTATTCATAGCACAGTACCCCCATATGTTTTTGCCTCCTCTGTCTCTACCAACCTCGGCGCCCTCCCTCCTCATGTGTTTCGCCTTCAGCCCTGCCTCACCTCTCAGCTCTACGTGGGTTTTGCGGTGAGCTCTCTCTCCCCTCTCCTCGTTACCCCCTCTCCGTCTCCCGTGCCTTGCTGCGGGGCATGGGGAGCGGAAAAACGAAGAGACTAAACATTTTAGACTGTACACCGCCAGAGGAAAGACAGTGGTTTGATTTCCCTTGTGTTGTGTTAGGCAGGATGGTTTTGTTTGTTTGTGCTTGTGTGTGTGTGTGTGTGTGTGTGTGTGTGTTTTTCACCTCCGCCCCTCCGAATCAGACAGACAGACATATACATGTAGATGAACTGCATGTCTTGAGTTACTGAGTTACTGAGTTGAGGTACTAAATAACCAATATTTGTTGCACAAATTTAATTATCACCAAAGTAAACTGATGCCAGATTTAACAGGAAATCAGGACCAGCTCCAAAATGAATATCCAGCACCTGTCAAGCATTATGTGTGGAGGATAATGTGTGTGTCTTTGTTTGTTTTACGGGTGGGGGGCCAGCATGTGGGCTGGGATGAATCTCATCAGGCCGGATGGGATGGAGGACGGATGAGAAATAATAAAGACTGGAGTGTTAGGACGAACAGAGGAGGAGGAGGAGAAGTATCAGGGTCAAGTTTAGCTTATGTAACCGCTTCCCACAGCTGGGGTGAAATGTGCTACAGTGGCTATGTTTAAAATACATGAACACACACATGCTGGCATGGCGCAACGTCAGAGCTGACCGGTGAAACGAGACGCTGTGCAGCAATTCTCTTATTGTCCTTTTCTGCTTCACTTTATCTGCACTTTCATCTCTGTGTATTTCTGTGAACAATCTGATCTGATTTAAAAACACAGCCACTTCAGTCAAAGTTTGGTGGCAGTAACGTTAGACCAGTCTTGCAGCCCTGAGGGAACAAATTGATGAGGCAAAAACAGAAATGTCTAGTTAAAATGACAGACCTTGTGCTGACTGACATCTGCTTTGCAACAGATTTGTCTTTGTTTTCACATGGCAGCGAAATTATTCCTTTTACATAATTTCCCTCCTTATCAAAACCCAAACTAATCTGACAATAGTGTTTGCAGCACTGTGGGCAGCAGTCAGTCTCCCAGCTAATCTGCCAGGGGCCTCTAAATGCTTATGCTAGCTGACCAAGAGGGATCATACATCCAAATTAATAATTTTCATCTGGTTTATGAACTGAAAATATGTGCAAATCTACACGCTAGCAAGCAGGCTTGAACTTGCATACCTCCACACTATACATAGCACATTATGGAAATCATGGTCTACTCTAAGCAGCTCAGGGCTGGTATTAGAGAAAATTAGGTCGTGTTGGTAAGGATCATTGAATTGAGTCTTAAGCAGAAAATCACACTGCATAGCTGCTTTCATCTCCTGTCATTTTACAGTGTGTGAGTGTGTATGTGTGTGCGTGTGTGCACGCATCTCTTTGTCTACAGGGAAACAAGGGGTGTTTTCCCAAAATGTTTTGTGCACATGCCTGTACATGCCTGTGTGGTTTCTGGTTGGCAGAGAGTTTCAGGGTGCAGTTCAAAGAAAATACGGTTGTTTGTGAGTTTTTTTTCTCGCCCCTCAGGCTCAGACTGTACCTCCGTGCTTTGTTTCTGATGATCAGTGAGTTTGTATATATGTGTGCATTTTAATGTGCATTTCTTGTTTTGTCTTTTTGTTGTTTTTTTTTTTTTTTTGCCTCCCTGCATTATCTGCACACCAGGCTTACTGACCCAAGTGTCCCTTATTCCCTTTCATCCTGTATGCTGTCTCTCATCCTATACATTCCCTCTCCGCTGCGCTTCACAGCTTTACTTTCAACTTTACTTCACCCGCTTTATGTAACATACCTGGCAGATCCTCCTGCAGAAGCACCTTCCTCTTCCCGCCGTCTCTCTCCTCCTCTCTGTGCATTTGACACATCGGGTCACTTTGAAGTTGTGAGAGCTCCGTTGAAACACTTCTCTCTTTTCTTGTTCCTCTCAGGGCGGACTGACACCACCGTTTGAGGATGTGTGCAGGATCGTGCAGTCGGTGAAAGGCGACACCACAGTGAGGTGGGGATGCTGGTGATGCGGCTGCTTAACCACAGGTAACCACAGCTTGTACACTTCAGTATGTCGATTAGTGATTTGGTTTGTATTGAATTTTAAAATCCTAACAGTTTATTTGAATTTGAATATTGTATTTGTTTTAAAGGCGGTGGTTCTAAATACAAGATTAAATGAGTTGTTAAAACAGAATTTATCTCGTTGGGAAAGATTCTCTCTCTGCAGTTTGAGTCCACGCGGAGAACCTGATGGTGTAGGTTTGATGATGTGTGACTCACAGAGGACCAGCTGATCTGACAGCAGTTGACTCAGCAGCTCCATGTGCTTATATAACAGAGAGCATGAGGTGAAGCAGGATGCTGAGATAACTTTGTGATCAACAGAATGCAGCTAAAAACGGATTTCTTTGATCATTTTAACTGCATCTGGGAATATGGCTGATGCATAATTTGAGCAGTGCAGAGGGAGAGAAGTGCTGCAGTGAGATTAGTCCATCCGTCGTTGCGTCAAACAAGATGATAAGGATTCATGAATGTGTAGGATCATAAAGTACAAGTGACAAAGACCAAGATTAATTAAAGTTTTAACTTTAATGATTAAATTGTGATGCAACTTTTAAACATATGAGGAAAAAAAACATTTTTAAAGTTTTAAAAGTCTTTGTAGCCACTAAAAGGGGAAATGGGATTTTGATTTTCTCTAAATAGTTAAGTTTAATTCACTTTTTTGTCCCTGTGCTACTTCATGTGAGTGTGTTGTCCGAACATTCAGGTCAGGTAAAGTAGCCAAAAACTGGATAGGGAGTTTCCACCTCAGCTCAGCGGATACCTGACCCCTGATCCCTACATGGCCTTCATAGAGCTCCTGGATACCTTTGAAATCCCACCATTAGTTAATGGGACATCAAAGGTTACCCACTCATCCAGCACAGTGATTGACCTGCTTTTCAGTAAAATATGAATATGTAAACAACCCATTTAACAAAGTTCCTTGTCCGTCAGATCATAATTTGAATCTCAAAGCAGAGAGCTGTGTAAGAACTGCAGATGAGTGCCTTCAATGTTTTTGACAATGCCATTAGAAAGCACAACCTGCTGCGTGGTTTGAAATATTTGAAAACAGACTGTGTATCTCACAGTGATTTTAAAATAAACTGGCAACAGTCTCTAACTTTCTGTAACCAGCTCACACTTCATCACAGGCAGAACAGCACTCAGCCCAGTTCAGTGGGGAATTGTGAAAACACAACAAAAGATATCTCGCTCTTAAAGCATCGCACCACTTAGGAGCTGGGTATTGAAGGTTTCCGTTAACACTGCCAATGCAATACGTGAGTTTTGGCACCAATCCTAAAACTAAGTAGTTTTTTTCAATTCTTGATTTTGCTGAGTAAGACATTCTTTTTCCACAAACCTTTTCTTTTTCTTTTAACAAAACCCACTTTACATAAGATTACAGTAAATATCTGAATCTGACCAAGCATCCACTGCAGTAAATGACGGATTTTGATAGTTGCTGCAAGTTGTTTTATCTGTTATTTCTTTGAACAGCCTCCTCTTAGTACTTTCAATCTCACTTAAGAGTTGCCGTGTGTTCTTCTGTTAGTTTCTCTGACCTCCCCAAAGGCACTGGCCCGTATAACAAGTTAATTAAATAAAAGAAAATGCATTACAAGCAGCTGGCAGATGCATGTTGTTATGTGTTTTTTCTAATGAATGCAATACTCTGTGTTTTAAACCGAGGAGGGATCTGGCACCTCAGATTGATCAGTGTGCTAGTTAATGAACACAGATGTTTGATATAAAGCACAGATGTGGCGCACACCAATAAGAAGTTGTAAAACACTTAGGTCACTACTTTATTAACTTGCACGAATTAGTCATGGTCTAGATTAAGGGATAATGGGAACATTTCTAAGATGTATATGTTTCACACAACCTACTTCCTTCATCCACAGTTGAATCATGGGAAACGTGGAGAGTCAGAATGGGGACAGTGGTTTCTATGGCGATGTGACGGGACAACTCTCCCGTAAGCACACGTCCCGCTCACTCCGTCTCTCCAGCAAGCAGCCGATCACCCGCCGCTCCCGCCACTCTTCTTCAGTGAAACAGGAACACAGGAACTCTGAAGCCTCAACCCGCTCCTCCAGCACGCCGAGCATCCCACAGTCGTTAGCAGAGAACGGACTGGAACCTTTCAACGCAACAGATGCGTTCGGGGAGTTTGGCATCAACCCTCACTGGACACAGCGCGTCGCTATGACAATGAGGCCAGAGTCCTACCAGCAGGATGATGACCCCTTGGCCACGCCAACTCCCGAAACCTCAGAGGCGGACACTGTTGCTCAGGATGGAGGAGAGGACTCCATGGGGGAGGGGGAGGGAGACGCTGTTGGAGAGGAAAGGTACCTCCAGCGGATGACTGAGGGCCCCCGGGAGGGAGGGAGCTTTAAAAAGAAGCGGTCGAAGTCGGCGGACATGTGGAGAGAAGACAGCCTGGAGTTCTCTCTGTCTGACCTGAGTCAGGAGCATCTGACCAGCACGGAGGAGATGGTGGATGGAGGAGAAGAAGAGGAGGAGGAACAGTTCACACGGCCCAGTGCAGGTGAGGATGGTAAACATAAATTATTTACTATTTATTGTAAACCTACAGAATACATATTCAATTTTCTCACATAGTAATTGGGAAGCATATCCATTGCTATTGGCAACATCAGAGCAAGTTCAAGTTAAGTCAAGTCAAGTTACATTTCCTGTCTTGAAATGGTAGATATTGAAATTTCTGAATTTTTTTTCTCGTTATATAGTTCTCAAAAAGCACCACTGTAGCTTTCTAAGAGAATGGCGACTGATGGATGGAAAATAAAATGTTCCTATATATGTGTACATCAGAGCATGTTTGCAGGAGGGTCGGCTTGATTTGATTCACTTTACAGGTGATGGGAGGGAGGGAGCTGAGAAAAATTGCCGAGCAGGGAAAAATGATTTGAGAGAGTCTGCTGATTGAAGGTTAGCCGCCATCCATCACTTGCCGTAGTTCTGTTGATCATGGGATTGTTAGTTTAACTGGGGCTGTGCAGGAGCTGCTGGAGCTCAGCATGACAGCAGGCGGTAGCTGGTAACCTAACTGCTGAAGGTCTAAGCAATGCCCCAGGTGGTAGGCTAGCTCAGAATAATGTATGGGTTTGGTGCACACTCACACACTCGCACAGTAATCAGAATGCACTAACCTCACCTTGCTCACACACACACACATACACACACACACACACACACGAATACACACCCCGCCCCGCAATAACCACCTGTGTGTATGTTCCAGGCTCAGCTGAAAGGGCATCGTCTCTGGACCATCTGTGCAGCCAGCAGAGCCCTGGCCTCAGGGGGCAGAGGAGCCGCTACGCTAAAAACCGGAGAGAGGCTGAGTGTGATGGAGATGGAGAAGGGGAGGAGGGGTTGATGTCTCCGACTGAGGAGGATGGCGGCGGGTATGGAGCGTTCACGCTCCCTTGCCGACGGTCCCACTGCCTGTCTGAGGGCTTGGCAGGGCTCGGCATCCCAGCTGCACCGTGCCCGGCTTTCCAGGGACGCCGCGCACAAACTACTCAGGTTAGATCACATTTCAGCAATGTGTGAATGAATATACAAAGCAGTTGAAACAGTAATTAGTTTAAAGTCTTTCAGTCTTTTTTGTTCCCTTGAAATATAGACCCCTAAATGTAGAAAGAGGACTTTGTTTACTAGTAGTGTCCAGGAAGTGTAGGGGGTTCACAGATATGACAGAGGACACCAGTCAATCCACCAATTAACATTTTGTTGACAACCAGATACACTTCCTGTGTGTGCTCATGCTCTGCAGTTGTGTGTGTGCATGTTCTATGTTTGCACATCCAAGTATGAGTGTATATTTGTGTAGTGGGGAAATGGATTATAAGGAGTCAGATAAGTAAAGTCGCTGTGGGGCGAACTTGTCTAACGATGGCCTGGTTTCTCCATCTCCCCCTCCAGAAATTAAAGCAGTAAAGCATAACATCTTTCATTCCCCATTCACTAACCACTGTCCTAACATGCATAAATACACACACAGTGACATTTTGATCAGAATTTACAAGCTTATCTCACAATCTTCCAAAGGCAGATTCACTCAAAGGGTAAAAGAGAAATTCACTGTGAGGTATCACAAAGAAACCAAGTTAATGAGAGTGGACACAAACAAAACGATCAGTGGAATATGTTTATATGTTTTCTGTAATTTCCATGTGTCATTGTTCAAAAAAAAAAAAAATTTGCCAAATCAGAAGGAAGTACTAAAATAGCAAACCAGGCTTTTCTTTCAACTCATTCCCACAACCCCCAAGCACCCTTGGATAGCAGAGCACCCTAAGTGCTCATTATAAATTCATCTAGCCAGGCTGAGGGGGTTGTTAGACAGGATATAAATAGATCGACACAATGCTGCAAAACAAAGAGAAAAAGAACAGAGGGAGCCTCAGTTTGGTGAAATAAAAGTATGAAAGCGCGGAGAACCCCCTCTGTCAAAGTGAAAAGCCTTCATGTAGCAGAAACCCGTGGCTAAATATGTGCTAAACATGTAACGCATCCACCCACACACAGGCACACAAACATACACCCAGAAACCCCTTGTGTGGCATAAGCTGCCAGGTTGATTCTTGCAGTTGGAGAGAAATGACCTCTTGTGTTATGACCTCCTGTAGACTGGCAGATTGGTCATTCATGCAGCTTTGACTATGGTGACTTTGATCTGTAGTTTCACCAGTTTGTGTGTGCATGTGCATATTTTGGCTATCCAAATATATCGGTTTCTGTCTATACATTAATAATCTATAAGTAAATCAGTTCTCTTTCCACCCTGTATTTCTGGCTGACAGGACATCTCGGGTGTTTTGGGCGAGGGAAGTGAGTATGGTGACAGTGGCATTGACGGCGTCACCGCGGAGATAGACGGGGACGGAGAGTTGGTGTCACGGCGCTGTAAGGCCATGTCGGCCTCCTTCTCGGTGTACTCGGCAACTGAGAGCAGTGTTTTCAACGGCAGCGACAGTGGAAGCAGCAGCGCAGGAGGAGGAGAAGGAAGAGGTGGCGAAGGAGGAAGGGGAGGAGTGTATGAGAATTTCCGAAAGGAGCTGGACAATCAAGCCTGGGTTAGTTACTTTTTAGCACAAGTGTGTATGTGCATGCCTTTGTAATATTCGTCGGCATGTCTGACACTGACAATTCACTCTCTCTTCAGACACATCAGGGTCGGGACTGCACGGAGGAGGCTGGCTCCGCTGTGAGTGATGAGCAGAGCAGCGGCACGCTCAGTAGTGCGTATCCGTCGGACACTCTGATCGGCTGCGCACAAGGCACAGTCAGGAAAGCGGGGGCTCTGGCTGTGAAGAACTTCCTGGTTCATAAGAAAAACAAGAAGGTGGAACCTGCAACGAGGCGCAAGTGGAAACACTACTGGGTTTCTCTGAAAGGTGTTGCATAGAGTCTTATACTTTTATGTTTAAGATTATGTTTGGCCTTTTACCTGTGTCTGATAGTTTTTTAATGGAGAGTGACAGAAACTGTGGGGCAGCAGGCTGCATGTTTCCATCCTGATTCAAACTGAGGACATTGTGGTTACGTGATGTAACGACCACCAGGACGCCCTTAAATGCCTCTGCAGCTAAAATCTAACTAATCTAAAATTGAGTTACCTACAAAATCAAAATTCTTAAATGACTAACAGATCCAAGTAGTAGGAAAAAAAAAAAGATCAAACAATTTCTTTCAGACAAAATCATGCAGCCAAAATGTCTCATTCAGATAAACATCTTATCCTGACCTCAGCCTGTTTAATCTCTCGCTCCCTCCATCCTGTTAGACTGTAATCACATCAGTCCTAACACAGCCCATGCCCTTGGTTGTCACCTCTGCCGTCCTCTCTCACCCTCTTCTGTGTGGCCTTACATTGCCTCACCTCGGCCCCATCACAATTTAATTTTACAGCGGCATCCGTGTCTAATCCGCTCTCGTGCTCTCAGAATGCAGCGTAAGATAGATAGAGCATCCGCAGCTGCATTCCTTCCTGCCTCTTCTCTTTTAATCCATCGCTCCTAAAATAAACACATTTGACGGTCTCCTGATATTCCTCCTGACCTCATGTTACTGACAATGTAGACCCATAATTTCATACATTTTTTTCGCTTGAATACCAATGAGGGATTAAATACTTTTCTCTTTTTTTTTTTTTGTTCCAATCATCAATGTTTGTATAACATTACAATGTAGCACTGAAAATCCTTGTTTATATTTATTTAACGTGACATCAGTATTAAATTACCTTTTCCTGTCTTTTTTTTTTTTTGCCATCTGTCTATTCTGTTGTCTTCAAGGCTGCACCCTTTTCCTGTACGAGTCAGACTGTCGTTCGGGTATCGACCATAACAGCGTTCCTAAGCACGCGCTGTGGGTGGAGAACAGCATCGTTCAGGCCGTACCTGAACACCCCAAGAAAGACTTTGTCTTCTGCCTCAGCAACTCAGTGGGAGACGCGTTCCTCTTCCAGGTGAGAGAGACGCTGGTGTTTAAAACATCCATGTCACATAACAGATGTGTTCATTTCAAAACAAAGGCGCATGGGAAGTATTTTGATCAAGATTACAAGTAAGGCTGAAGCAATAGCAGTAATTCATAGTCTAATAGATCATTTGGGTTCAGAGATTTTTAATTATTTCATTGTGTTTTGGGACTAAATGAAATCAGCAGATCACCAAGAGAGACAAAAATGGATAGGAATACATAATTTCTCTTGGGGATTTGTTTGTGTGTGTGCGTGCGTGTGTGTGTGTGTGGCACAAGTACATGACATTTAGCCGTGTGTGGGAGATAAGCCAGTCCTGTGTCCATGTGTTTGTTTTATGTCTGACATGTTTAAAGGCCACACTGTCATACTGTGACAGTGATCCACCACAGTGACCATTGTGTAATATTAAAATGTGTCTATTTGTATTCACGGCAGCTGTCTACAGTGACATTCAATCAATGAATGGGAAGATAAGTAATAAAATGATGATGAGATTATAGTGACCAGCTTCTCTCAGAGGCTAATAACGGGACTTCAATTCTTTTCGCTGTCAATTTCTTAATTTGTTTCGCCCACCGTTGTGACCTGTTGTCTTAAGATCTTCAACTTATTTCTATTGTTATTTTTTTCATCCTCTATCAGACGTCAGGTCAGACAGAACTGGAGAACTGGATCACGGCGATCCACTCTGCATGCGCCGCTGCTCTCGCTCGGCAGCACCACAGGGAGGACACGGTGCGGCTGCTGCGAACCGAGATCCGCAAGCTGGAGCAGAAGATCGACATGGACGAGAAGATGAAGAAGATGGGAGACATGCAGCTGTCCACCGTCACCGACGGCAAGAAGAGGAAGACCATATTGGAGCAGGTATGGAGGCGAGCGATCGGTTATGTTGAGCTACTGAAAATAGTCAAGTAGTTTAAAGTTAGTTAGTATTAACAGTCAAGATCAAAAAACAGAGGAATACCCACTAAACACAAGATAAAGTCTGAGTGTCATTAAGTTTTTATTATATTATCGCACTGCAAATTAGTCACGCTTTATGTCCATGTGATGCTGACATGAACCAGGTTTGTGATGCCATGTGTTAAGCACCCTTATGAGTGTCTCAAGCTTCCACTCGAGTTAAGAGAAAACAACCAAAGGGGCTTTAAAGATGCACATCTTTGTGCCTTTGAACTGCACTGATGATCTCACAAACTGAAGTCTGTGCAATAAATCATCTTTACTGCATGGCATCATCCGGACAAAATGTTCTTAAGGAGCACTTGCACCGACAGATGTTTTCAGATATTCCGACTGGCTCATTGATAAATACAGGCAAGTGCAGCAGAATGCAGAATATTCATAGCACATGTCCAAACTTATGCAGTGCATACATGAGCAGGCAGGTGAACCCGAAACCTCTTGCTAATCCTTTTATATTTAATTGCCGTTTTGAGAGCTTTTTGCAGTCACAGCTGAAATGTCAAAGCTGTTCCTCGGATCAGGTTTGTTCACTTTCGACGCGACATAGCCTATAGCTTTAGTCTTATAACGCTATGCATGTCTGGAGTTGCTGCTGAATGTCAGAGCAGCATTGCATGTAAACATTGAAAGAGAGCTTAAGAACCTGCTCACCAACAATAGGCCTCCTTGTGCGAGCCTATTTGTCTTTGTATGTGTGGGGCACTTGGCTGATGGTCAATCAAAGACTGAAGACCAAAGAGAAATATTACATAAAAAAGCAGCTGGAAGTGGTTAATCTCAATCATGCAGAACACTCTCCACTTCTGAGAAAACACTGGGGTTTTGCCGATTATAAAGGAACATTAATAGAAACATTTGGGATGAAAGGAGTGAAAAAGCTTCAACCTGAGTAGTCAGGTCTGACTTCTTTCAAGATGAGTATCTGGGACCACAGGAATCTACAAAGTGAGTTTACATAAGACAAGCTTGGGATGTCGAATTCAAGACTCGAGGAAAGAGCAGCTGTATTAACGTTGTACTGAGTCTGGGGACAAATAGGTGAAGGCAGGAATCAGTGCAAATTAAGTCTAGGTTGTGTGTTGCATAGTGAGTGTGTGTGTTCATGTGTTCCACCTCCCACGGCCCACCCTGTGATACATTGCACATAGCACAACAGGTCACCGACTGGTGGGGGTTGTGTTGGTGAGTAATACCTCTCCACAGGGGCTTCAGCACTCCCACATCTCACGCTTCCCGAAACGACCGAATAACCATCGAACACGGAGTGATCTTTTATGCATATTTTATCTTTTTTATTTCTCTTCTCTTTATCACTGTTGTGGTCTTCATTACTGGTGATTCCATAGATGAATCTGGACCTAATCAAAAGCAAAGTCTGGTTATGTTACATAATCACAAATCCATCCCTTTTACTGTTTTTCATGTTTCCCTCTGTTAGATCTTTTTGTGGGAGCAGAACTTGGAGCGGTTTCACATGGATCTGTTCCGCTGTCGGTGCTACCTGGCCAGTCTACAAGGCGGCGAGCCCCCAAACCCCAAACGCCTGCTGGGCTTTGCTTCGCGTCCGACCAAGCTGGCCATGGGACGACTGGGCATCTTCTCAGTTTCTTCCTTTCATGCGCTGGTATGATCGCAAATGCCTGTGCACCCACTCACATTCAGGCGCGCACGTTTTCAGTACTCATGACTGAGTACTCATTCCAACACTCTGCACAACTTTTACTCCTAAACCTAATCAAAGCATATCAATCCAAAACTCAAACTGTGTCCCACGTGTCTCTACATGTTCCAGTAGGTATCGCCTGAGAGTTTGCCTGTTGCCCACCCTTGATACCAGCCCAGCCAGGAGAGTGGGTGTGTTTCTCTGGCTGTTAGATTGAGCGTCTTGTCACTTGCACCTACTGAAAGCAAGAATTTCTACTTGCCTGACAAATGTGCAAACTAACAGACACTGTACGTAGCCTTAGGTTAAAACGTATTCCAACTGTACAAGCAAGTAGCAGGCAGCTTGACCAAAAGATCTTATGTTGTATGTTGGAATCTGCCCAGTCAAAAAGAACCGAATGCAGACAAATATACACTGGTTGTATTTTTAGGGCCTATTTTTGAAGCCCTGACAATGAAATCTAATAGATTAGCAATTTTCCTGTAGAAACAAATACAGAGTGAAACTCACTCCGGCTGTGACATATTGTGTTGGCATTGTTGGGTAACTACAACAGAAAGACAACAGAAACGTTCAGTGGTTTGACTCTATCTTGTAAAACTACACATTTTCATTTATTCTGAGGGAAGTCATTTTGACTGTTCTCAGTTGTAACTCCCAAGTGAAGAAGTGAAGTTAAAAATTAATGATATGACAATTAAACACCAGCACTGACATAAACCTAACCCCAACGCAAGTCTAAATGGTCCTCACTTCGAGATGTACACACTGTCCTCACCTCGAAACATTCAGAACATTCCTTTCATACACTGTCCCTCAAAGCCTGACAACAACATGAGCACAGAGCATGCTGACAACTGTCCAATTCTCCTCTACTGGTGCTCACCGCTTCCGCCTGTGGCTAGAGGCCGACTCTTTAGCTTGTCGACACCTTGAGCGCTGTAAAAATGTACAGAATGAAACACAACCACTGATGGATGATCTGCAGAGCATGCTTGCTGCTGTGTATCACGCGGCTGCATGTGGCTGCTCTTCAAAATATCATCCAGGAAACGAAAGAGGTAGAAGAGGTGGAAACGATATCTCTGGAGGCCGGTTTCATACCAGCAGACCATTGGATATACCAAACGATTACATTCACACGTAGACAACATCAGAGGCTGATAGTGTTTTTTTTTGTGATTGGTGGATCAATACAAACTCTGTTAGTAAGCTACCATCCCTGAGGCACTTTCCCACAAACAGGCTTAACACTCTCTGCTCTGCTGCCCCCCACCCCCACCCCCCAACCTTTCCTTCTGCTGCCTACACCCTCACTGCCTTTGTCTGCGTCTCTCTCCTTCTCCTTATCTGCCTTATTTTCTTCCCATCTGTCTTTCTTCACCCTTTCTTCCTCTGTCTCTCAATCCCATCTCTGTTTTTCCCAACTTCTCTCCTGCTGTGTTCATTATCATCCTCTTGTCTCCCAGATATCTCTTTATTTATATTATTGAGTTAGACAATACTGATATAAATGGGCACATTTTTGAGGACAATCATACATTTGAAGGAAGTAAATTACATTGAAATACAGTAACAAAATTAAGACTAGAACTTCTCTATTTTTTTCCTCCTTTACTTTCTACAATAATTCCATCCATTCATCAGAGTTGTTGTTATCTATGTTCAAAGGAGACGTCGTAGTAAAACAGGCTGTAGAAAGGCCTCTTGCGTGCAGCTTACATAAGAAGAGTCTTGAAGACAGTTTGACCTATTATGTTTGAAGTGTGTGTGTCTCATGAGCAGTGACGGGTGAGGAGACCAATAAGCACACACCCACATAACTTCAGTATGTGCTTGTGTGTGCACACATACATGTGCATCAAATTATGTATTCATGTACCATATAGTGAGTCAGAGCTGCTCATAGCCCAGCAAGTTCAATGTGAATTAACCCAGAAATGCCAAGAGTGGTTTCTCTATGCATGTGCAGTAGGTCACTGAGGGAGCTGAGAGGTTGAAAGGGCTCAGTGTGTGACACAACTGTATACTGGGATGCTGAAAATGTGTGATTTTACGTGTCAGTGTGTTTCCATGCCTCTGTGTCTATGAATGCAAGGAATGGCTCGTAGCACAAACGCAGACAGCCACTGCTATCAGTGTACAGTATACATACATAGTGTCCCAGTCCCCGTAATTTTTCTTAGTGCATTCATTTGAACAGCTGCTCAAGCATTTAATAAGAACAAAGCATAAGAGTGAAATTAGTGTTAAATATCAAAAGAAAAGAAAAATTCCCAATGGGGATTAGTTAAATAGCATTAAAATGCAATTTATCAGTTACATATACATCTATAGATAATATTGCTTTAATGCCTCTCAAATGTTTAATACATAGTGACAGTGACAAGCTGTGTGGGCAATGCCACGCTGGTCTCTTCTTTTGTAGGTAGCAGGTCATTTAGATGTAAAATAGGTAAAGCTTAGTAACACATATAATTTAAGTGAATTGAAAGTGCATTAATTGTAACTGCAAAAAACTAAATTATTACCTACCAGTGTGAAGGACTCTTATACTGACTACATAAGCATGTCGATCAGTTTCTTGAAAAAAAACAATTAGGGTAGATTGCCCATAGTTAAGGTTCAAATACTGTTTGGATCCAATTCATGTTTTGTGTAATTATCACTGTCACAGGTGTCGGCCCGTACTGAAAGCAGCATCAGGAGGCGAAGCCAGGCCATGCCTCGTACCTTCAGCAAACGCCGAAGCCGTTTCTCCTCCCTCTGGGGGCTGGACACCGCCTCTAAGAGGAAGACCAAGGGACACCCCTCCATTAACCAGGTCTCCATAGTGACACATCCATACTACAAGTGTTTGATTGACTTTTGAATTGGTAAACCTTTAAGCTAGTAAGAGTAATGCAGTAATGAGTTCCTTTTGGTTGTAATAACTGCATCATAACTGCTCTGTGTGTGATATATTTGGATGCAGCTCCAATGTGCTGTTCTCTGTGTGGTTGCAGGTATTCGTTGATGGGATGGAGCCTGTGAGGAAGCCTTTGGAGCTCATGTTTGAAGACTCTGCCAGTGAGAAATCTGTAAGCGCTCAGCCATCTGTACTTGACAAAAATACAAGTAGACAATAAAAATGCACCTGTATATTTATGTCCATAATAGAATTTTGTTCTTATGTTGTCTAATTGTGTTTTTATGTTATGCTCACGACTCCCTCAAGAAGACTTCTCTTTATCTTTTACTCATCTCGAAACACATACCAAATGGTTAGTGTAACATAAAGTCGGCCTGAACTTGTTTCTGTTTCCACTGCGGTTCTTGTCCTTCCTGCAGCCAAACCAACATGACAAAGCCCACAGCAGATACAGTGAATGTTTATATCTCTACAGTAATAATCTTCCTAAGGCTAAGCACTAAATTCCTCCTCCGTTTCTTAGTTTGGCATTCACTTCACAGACCCAAAGCTCATGTAGCTGTAGGCTAATTCCTTGTCATTGTTTGCCTTTCTCATAAGCCAGCATAAAAATCACTGGGGCATCTGATGAACCTTTGTTCTTGTATAATGGGTTACGGGCTTCTTAAGACCCCGAGGCCAGCAACATCGCTGGATTTTCCACCTCTTTTCACTTAACTGAGATCCTTTTGGTGCTCCGGCTCTTCATTTGGCGGGTTATCTGGGGGGAAGCACAAAATCCATGCACCCTTCCGCATCAGTGAGCATTTCTTTGAGGTCATTTTCAAGCTCCTGTTTTAATGTTTTCAGACATCCACTTCTCTCCTCGATGAAGAGTGATTGGAGAGATTAGCGGATTTATGAAAGTTTAAGAGCAACGGAATCTCTTCTTTCAGTGTTATCAGACGGTTCTTGAGTTTATTCGTGGAAGATGCAGTGAACAACTTTTTTTTTTCGTCTTCTGCAGCTGTTTCTCCTCCTGCGTCAGTCGACAAATTGTTTGCTTCACATATCTTTGCAGGACAACTTGGGTCTGCAGTCTCTCTGTCTTTGTCAGAAATAATGCCATTATTCTTACTGTATTCTCATTCTCTACTATCTTTTTGGTCTATCAAACACCATTTCCAAATCGGTGTTGACAGATTCCCATTTCTTCTTTTCACTTGCTCCAGGCAATTCCGACTCCATCAGCATCATAGGCCATCGACTGGAGGGATATTTCTGTCTGCTAATCCCTCTGAGACAAATTTGATCTGATATGTTCAGATCATTAGCTTTCTGATGTTTCAACAAATTATGCAGGCATTTGCTACCAAAGGACCTGGCAGTTTCACACCATCTGTGCTCGCTTGTATCTGTCGTATTGACCACATTTTTACAGACAATTGCAAATAATGAATAATATCTGTAGAAAGAAAACAAGATTATCTAAAGCCACCGTAGGACTGTAGGTTTCCAGTAGAGCCACACACACACCACAGCCTGATGAATTTATATGAACTGTAAGGGAAAATGTCCGATTACCCATGGGTTGTCGCAAGGACAAGCATGCCAGCTCCATATTTTATGAGAAGTGGTAGAAGGAAGCAGAGACGAGGGAGAGAGGGAATACAGGCCTCTGTCTGAACTCAGCAGATAGGAGCAAACTTAACTAGCACAAACCCACTCAGACTGTGGAGGCCCCCAGTGGCACCATGGGAGATTGATTTCCTTCCACCCACGTCCAACTTCAGCTGGCAGGGTGTGGGATTACAATAAAGAAATTGCACACTGAATGAAGTAAAACACCCCAGTTTGTAGTAAGATAGAGCTGGAAAATGCTGTATCAGTAACAAAGGTTTAGACGATCTCAATGAACATTTCCAGCGAGATTATTTCCAAATGTTTGTATCTGATGGACTTTTCCCAGCTTTAATTCTCTGTTTGTTCGGGGGAAATCCCACTGATGGCTAAAAAAAAAAAAGGGGGGAATAAGAGAGGAGAGGTTAGTGTACCGCGCCCCCCAGCAGAGGCATCCTAGATGGGCCAGGAGGGGAGCCAGATGGTGCTAAGCAGGGCTGGGGAGTTCAGGGAGTTGGGGGAGGTACTAGCTACGGGCCCCCCGGTCTGTTGTCTGACAGAGAAAATGTAAGTGAGTGTGTTTCAATATAGCTGTGTGTGTCTGAATTTGGTCTATGTCTGGGCGCGTGTGTGTGTGTGTGTGTGTGTGTGTGTGTGTGTGTGTGTGTGTGTGTGTGTTTGTGTTTGCTTGTGCACACAAAAATGTGTGTTTGCATCTGGTTTGCTCCCTCCGTTTCCTCCTCTGGTTCACTGTGTGTCTAACCAACACGCAGAACCACACACAGGCACAGATACAGCCAAGCCTAAATTCATTTCAACACGGACCGCCGGGCCAGATTGTTAACTGTCAGCAGATTGTATGGCGTGAATGGAAGACGGGGAGGAGGGAGATGATGGACTGATGTACAGATAGAGGGGAAGGGGCACCAGAAGGAGAGGCAATGATTAGTGGGGTTGGGGGGGTGCGTGTGTGTGTGGAGTGACAGAGGAATGAAAGGATAAATGCGGATACTGTTACTTGATAGGAGGTGATAAGGTATCAGTGACAGACAGTGTGAGGTCGAATAGAAGAGGCGAGCGAGAGAGGAGGAGAGAGGCTGACATGGTTGCCAGATTGTCGGAGGTCAGACTGACGGGCTTAAAGGTTACAGACCACGCTTTGAACAGAATGCACACGCACATGCATGAAGATACAAGTGCACACACATATGTAGCACATGACCACACAGGGAGGCAATTGTATCAAGAGACTCTCATCAACACAGATGAATTAGATTTTGTAATCAGATCTCCTGCTGCTTTCAGGCCACGGCCGCTCTCTGTCATATTAGTCTCATAAGTCCAAGCAAATCTGGTTTCTTCTGAAAGCAAGAAGATAAATAATGATGAATTGGGGGGAATCACTGCACAATTTTAGCTGTGGATAATAGAATATCTTTTTTTCTCTGAGCACAAAGGCTACTCAGAGATGCACAAACCCTTAATGCGTATGTGTGTGTGTTTGTATATGTGTGTGTGTGTGTTGTATTTGCAGAAGGAGAGAGAGAGCTCTGAGAAAAGTCTTCCTCAGCAGAACGTAGACACCGACATTTGGGTCCCCGATTACCTGACTCCGTCCTGGGTGTGTCTGCCGAACAATCAGCCCGTCCTGGCCATCATACAGCCTGGGGAGACGGCGCTGGAAGTCCTGAGCGCCGTCTGCAAGGTGGGCCATTATTGACAAATGTTATATTACTGGAGACTATTTATTAGCCACAAGTCTGTTTTAGTAAGGTTGAAGCACACGCTGTACAATACATTGTGTGTAAGTGTGATAATGACAGACCAAACATTATTCACTTGTGTCAAGTGATATACAGTTTGCCCAGCTCTCACACACACACATATAGACACACATAAAACTGGTAACAGTGGAGCTGCTAAGCATGCAAATACTTCATCTTAACAGGTCTGTCAATCATTGAGGAATGAGTTTCATAACATTGCACACAGGTCCGCTGAGGGGGGTTTTCGAATACTATAAATGGTTACATAAGGATAATGACATCCTATCATGTACAATCTGTTGACAGCTGAAGACAGGTAAATATGTAGGAGTCAACTTTTTAAGATTCAGTGCACGGTAACAGGAAAACAACTACATAATAATTAGATGCACAGGTGAATATGTGACTCTGAGAATACCTGAGATGTAAGACTGTGATTGGTATTCCTAGGAAGACAGGCGAGTGAATGTGGAGATGTCGCCCGTGCTCTTAGACCGACTGCGTCACGGATCTTTGCTTAGTAATTTTCTAAACCTTACAATATACACTACATACTACTGTCACACATAGTCTTGTCAATTTTTGCTCCACCTCATCTCCCTTCATCTCCCTTCATCTCCCTTCATCTCATGCACTCTCTAATTGGTCTCAGACAGGGACGCACTAGAATAATAATGCCTAATGATACGTATACGTTCCACTTAAGAGTCTGCTGAAAAACACGTAAAGCTGATTGACGCGCATGCGTGGGCGTTCGTCTGCACGCATGTCATAAACATGTCACAAGGAATTGGAGCATCTAATTCACGACCCCTGTGTGATACATGTTCGCAGATATATGTGGATTACATACATGATTGGATACATACATGTCTGTGTCCTTTTGTCAGTGGATGTCATGAGCTATAGAGAGTGTGGCAATGGTAAAAGAAATTGTGTTTTGATAGCGTAGAGTTTAAAATATGACCGTCATAGAATCACAGGGAGAATAAATCATACGTTAAGAGTTTAATGGCAGTAATTAGAGTGATTATGTCTCTCCTATTTTGGAAAGCAGCATGCCAACTTCAGCAGTTTCCTCCATTTAAATATATATATTTCTCCTCATTTGCTTCATGTCTTGTTACCTGCAGACGCACAAGATAGACCCATCCAGCCACTACCTGCGTTTGAAAGTGTGGGTTGAAAACCAGATGCTCTTCTTTGTTCCCAAACTTGAAGACGACATCTCCGATCTGGTGAGGAAACACACACTGAAGGACTGTGATGATAATTGTAATGTAATGGAGTAAATATCCCACTTTTGGAGTCTGGACAACCATGAAGCTATAGTATTTCCTGACAACGCCGATCTCAATAAATCAGAGATCTGCACTACAGTTATAATTGTGTGTCTTTTAAAGTTTTCAGTTTTTCAGTCTTAGCTGAGACACAATGTCCCAATTGGATTTTGGGGTCTTCACCTTATTATTATTCATTTCTGTCTCATTTCTTGAAGATATGGTTGCAAGCTTGTGCATGTTTTATGACTTGGTTGCAGATTTCATTTGCAATGCATACAAAATTCCCAGGATGCACAAGAAGCACCATAGCATATACTATAAATTATGCAAAAATCATCTCCTAACTCTATTGTGTGCTTTATGAACTGTACACATTTGTGTTTGTGTCTGTCTTCTTTTTTTTTTAACTATTCATATAGACAATCGCTCATTGAGAAAGACCTCACCTCCACTTTAATCAGTCACTGTAAACCCCAAAACGAATTCTCTGTGTGACGGTGCTTTGTAGGTGATACACTGAACTCTGTCTCAAAGCACAATCATTGTATAACTCGCTATTTTCCTCAAGAGCTCTTTTATCTTGCTGCTTTGATCAGTGACTCTTGTCACCCTCTTTCATCCTTAGTCTATGATATTACATTATTATTTCTCCACAGTGTAGCACGTTGCACACTACAGACTTCTGTTCCTGTCTGTTGCTTCATACACACAGCTGTGTCTGTGCTCTCGCTCACCGCGGGGTCAAACCCTCGTCTGAGCACCCACTCACTTTACAGACTTGACCTGGATTTTGACCCCACAACCTTGAAATGCAATTGCTCTGTTAAGGAGCCTGAATAATACATGAATCTATCCATTCTTTATTAAGAGCTAAGACCTTGACCTTCTTTGTCCAACAACACTGCTCTCCCTCCATTTTTTGACAATTAAATATGATTTTCTTGTGTTTGCAGCTCTACAAAGAGATTGAGATTTGCCCCAAAGTGACCAAGGTGATCCAGTTTGACAACGCCGAGTCCTGCGCCATCGGATATGGTACGCTTGTCTCAGACAATAGCCCTTTTTGAACTAGATAGACTCAGCCCCTGTCATACTCTTAAATTGTGTATCAAACTGATTTCGTAGTGGACTTCATTGAGTCATGCTTTGTTAATGACTGAAGGGGGATGACCCACTGTGAGTGCATTTTGTCTTAAGTGGATCTAATCGCTCAGTAGTTATGCTGCAGCAGTGCACACTGTCAAATGTCAACATTTCAAAGAGGACTGAAAGAATTAACGAGTGAATCTCCTTCCGTGTCTAATTATCTGTGTCCGTAGGTTTTTCTGTGGCTGTTATAGATGAGGATGGAACGCAGCAGTTGCATATTACTGAAGTGAAAGCGGGGGGACTGGCTGCAGCTAAAGGTACATATTTCTTTTTTGATAACATACAGAACATGAAGTGTGTGATGTACTGTACATTCAGTTGATATTAATATCATACATAGAAGACAAAACAAACAAAACAACACAAAAATCCAGGACAGTTACCGCAGTTGAATCTGAGTGCAGTAATAACAGGGGGCCTGTAAACAGTATGTGAAAGCTGGGTACATACAGTATTTCTTACTTGACTTGACATTGCACACATAACACACAAATACCTGACCTGACAAACGTCTGCTCCCACATGACATCGCATGAGCTAGCACAGCTAGATTTCTTTTGTTTGAGAGAGAAGAGATGAAGAAAAAGAAAACACACACCTTGTCTAGTAAGTAGTTTTTTTGCAGGTGTAGGTCAAAAGCTGCGACTCATAAGACTGGTGGAGTCTTTTTATTTTAAAATCTATGGATCAACATATTGACCCCAGCTTCTCCTTTTTCAGGATTTACAAGGCAATCAGCAACAACTTAGAAATGCAGTCCACAGAGAGCTCTTTCACAACCAGTAAAGGCCTCTAACATCAGGATGTCAACATGATATGAACCAACTACAAAACTATGAAATAAAAAAGCAAAGTGAAAATCTAAAGTAGAAAAATATCTGGGTGCTTGTATCATTATGTCTAAAAAGACTTTATAGTCTCGTGTAGTCTGTATTGTCTGATGATCACTGGCTTTTATAAAATTGTGAATTGATTTATTATTTTCCTGAGAGCTAAAAAGAAAAACGGCATTCCTTTGTCTGCATCTGACCTCTGTTTGAGAGGTGCAGAGATCAACTCCCATTCACTGGTCCCCTATTTCTTAACAGAGCGAGAGAGAACTAATGGGTTTGAGAAACACACGGCGGCTCTGTAGATACAACACTAATGTATAGAAAATAACATACCCCATTATTGTGCCCTAGGGTCAGACCAAGGTTACTCAAGTGTGAGATTACGTCCTCCAGTGTATTAGCAATCTAAAAGCTGCTAGTTTAGCAGGCTGCTAGCAGCCAGAGGACAAGACTGTAACTACTCTCCACCTCTATAGGCGAGCAGAGATGGAAAAAGCTTGTGGCATCCAGACAACGCAATGCATCTTTTTTGGAATATCACACTATATATTTTTGCTGAATCACAGAATTAGATATGTCAGGCACGACATTAGTAGGTCCAAGTGTGCTACTGGGATGAACCTGTGTGTGCGTGCACGTGTTTTACTAAGAGAGAGGAGAATGAATGGGGAGTGAAAGAGATCACGCTTCAATTTCTTCAGGGTATATGCAGAAACCAGGCCAGCGCTGGACAAGGAGCCCCAAAGGGTCTTTTCTCAATCTCTTTTTTCTCTTTCTCACTGTAGTCCCTTATCCCCCTCCCCCCCCATGCAAGCGCACACACACACACACACACACATGCACACACAGTCATACACACACAGCAGTATATGGCCAGAGGGGTTATCTCTCTCTCTGTCCAATAAAGACTCTGCTACAGCTGACATTTCACATCCCAGACAACTAGGTCATAACTTTGGGCTATATGTGTGCCTTGTGTATGTGCCTGCATGTGTCTGTTTATAGCAGTGCATTATGAAAGCCCTATCATAGAGTGTCTGCTGTTTCTATTACAGTAGACGATATATAAAATGAGGCTAAAGTCAGAAGACAGGATAACAAGCAAATATGTGCTCATGTGTGACTGTGTTAACAGGACCAAAGCCCCTTTGTCTTACTTAATTTTGAGACTGCCGTCAGATATCCTAAACAGCTGTCACAGCCAATCAGGTTTATTGGGTGAGGTTGCCTGCTAATTGGTCGGCTGATTGAGTGCTAATTCTCAATTAACGGAACCGGGCACAGGTGGCCGAAGGAAGGAGCTAGAGAGAAAAAGCCTCAAGCTGAGTCCCCGTTCTAGTGAAGTGTGTGGTTTCTTTTCCGTATATAGTGCTTACGTACTAGACTATATACACAATGACAGGACGGGAATAGACATGCATTGCACCCTCCTTCTTAAATACATCCAGTCTTGTTAAATCAGTATTAGCCTCAAGCAAACAAACGTGGAAGGATGAATCTTTAATGTATTGGAACGCATTAGAGTCCCAACAGGATGAGCCACAGAGCTGCTGTTAAGGGGTATGGCGCTAAAGTTTTGTGTTGATCATTTGTACACATTAGCGCTCTTGAGTTGATGGCCCACAGAAAAAAAGCTCCTCTGTTGGATGGCGCTTTGTTGTTTGGTAATGGCCCGACAGATAATCCTTTCACTTTATTGTTTGTTGCTTTTACTGTGTCAGCCTTTTTCTGTTGCGGTGTATGTGTGTCTGCAAAATTAAGCCACTTTAAAGGATGTAATGTAATTTTTCAGCCTTTAAGGAGCCACTTGTACAAGGTGAATTTCACATTGTTTTGTCTTTTCATTACCTGCCAGGTTTGAAAGCAGGAGATGAGATCCTGTTGCTGAATGGTAAACCTGCATCTGCCCTCCAAATGGATGATATGAGGGCTGCATTTGTAAACCAAGCGCTGACCGTGAGCATCAGCACCCTGCCCCAGCTGGACCCTCGGGTGCTGTGCTCCCAGCCACGGCGGCGCTCCGATGCAGAGCAGGACCCAGCCACAGACATCTTCTCCCAGAGCCAGGGTAAAGCTTCCTGTTCTATAAGTTGTTGTTCATATTTAGCCTTGGACAATGTCAAGTTCCACTAGACGATGTATACAAACAGTGTCCTCTAGTGACAAATCTTTGTTAGTTTCAAGTTGGGACTTAAAATTTGTTGAGGGCCATCAAAAGAATGGAGAGTAAATTTGACCTACAACTTAATCCAGGACACAGAGTTAAAATCAGATGAGTATTATCCATACTGCTGCATATTGGAAACATAGTTGGTGGAGTTTCTGGAGGGGGGAAAAAAAAGACAACTACCTTTTTAGATTGGGAATCTGAAATTGCACAGTGCTCCGTCTTTGTCCTTTTCGGTTTTTATTCATGTTTCTCGTTTTGTATGATCATGCACCCTCCAAACCCTTGAGTTTGTGTGGCGAGAAAAGGGAGAATACAGCTCCTGATGTGTCTTTTTAAGCAGAGGGTGAATAGGGTGATGCACTAATTATGCATGGATGCTGTCTGATAACTAACCTGCAGGCAGCCGCCAGCTTTCCTCTGACCTGCCCTTTTTTTTTTTTTTATCTGTGCAAGGGCACCATTTGTATTCCTTTTATAAATTGGGGCTTGCAGTGCACCGGCTGACAAGCTGGCATTGTTTATACGGGGACTATGAATATTAATATGAATCCTTCAGTGGTGTGGAGCTGTCATTGTGTAGGATATGCCATACGCAAAGGGTCAGACAGGGAGTAAAAACACTTCAGCAGACAGATGGAGGTTATCGATGATATCATGCTTAAGAGGGGACAGTGTACACAGGAGGCCTTTCAACATAGGGAAGACAATAAACTGGATGTGGAGGGAATAATAACCAATTTGACTATACAATCATATCATAATAACAAAACACTAAGGATATAAGGGTGTTTTTATTTCTGCCACTATCTCCATGACTTAAAACAAACACATGTCTATATCACACAAATCATAGTGTCTAGAGAATCACACAAACTGGAGCAGGTTGGATGTAGATTTGTAACTGAGTATTGGGGAGAGATTCCTGATGTTTAGTACACACAGCATACTGTATACTGTATGTACACTTGCTCCCTTGTTAGCGCTGTCCTTTGTCCCTGTAGAGGACATCCTGGATGAGGTGTCAGGGTTGACAGTGGAGAGCCCAGATGAGAGTTTGGAGGAAGGGCCTCGGCTGACCCCGCAGAGCCCCGGAGATCCTCAGGAAGACAAAACCTGCACAGGGACTGGACAGAAGGTAGGATAATGAACGTGAAGGCACAACATATGTATACAGACTACGCCAGACATACCGACACATTCATACAATGCAACAGAGCAGGGGATCAGCAGTCTGGTTGCACAAAGGTTGGGGTATCGCACACACCCTGTCCGATGTATTGTTGCAGACAGAAACTGGCAGCTTTGGTATTTGTTTGTGTGTGAACGTGTGAGAGAGACACCTGTGGCTCAGTGCCGGCGTTTGAAGTGGCTCAGTGGCTGCATTGATGTGTTGCCATCTCTCAGGCACCTCACTTGTTACTGGCAGTGTGGGTTCACTTCTGATCTCGGATCTGTCAGAAAAGGAAACGCCGATACAGCTTATCAACAATCCCATACATTCTGGATGTATGTTTAAATGAATGCAGAGAATCCATGTGTTTGTGTGTTATGTTTGTGTGTAAGATATAGGCGAAAACACACTGCCTTTGAACTCCAAGTCCAACTAACTCATGCAGTACGTTTGTAATGTCGAATCCTATGACATAATGTATTTGAACCTAATCATATTCTTACTTAAATAACAGATTAGTTTTGATACAGTGCTGACAACATTGCATGACTGTGGTGCGTTCAATAGCCATAGTGTGTGAACCTGTCAGTCGTAGCACATGAACAGATGTGTGCGCTGGATGTGTGAGCGCTCTGGAGCACAGAGACGACAGACAGACCGACAGGTGAGTGAAAGAGTGAGTGAACAGCATCATTTTTCTAATTAAGATTATGTCTGGTCTGATCAGGGTTGGCGCAGTGATTGCTGGGACACGCCGCGCGCCAGCCGGTCTCCCTTGGTTACGGTTGTCACTTCCATTACCATGGCGATTGTCTGATAACCAGTAACCACCGGAAACATTTTTTCTTTTTCTTTTTTTTTTTTTTTTTTTTTTTTTTTTTATACCTCTCTGTCGATAGCCCAGACGTGAACAAAAGATGAGGAAAGGGAAGGGGCAGCGCTGTGTTCTCTCTTTTGATATGTGTCAGTGAGCTTCAGTTTCGAGGGAGAACTAATGTGTGAGGTCAGAGCCGGCTCTAGTCTAGACTCCATCCTGTTGGACAGTGGTGGTTCTGTGACTCCAATGTGCCATTATTAGTTGGAAGGAAAGTATGAGAAGATGAGAGAAGCACCGACGGATCGGGTTGCCAGGATGTGCTGGATAGCGATGAGAGGCCTGCTTAAGTCTGTTTCAGTGCACAAGATGTGAGCGGGGGGGGGGGGGGCCATTTTAAACTTAACAAAACAGTTTGGACCTCAGCACAGTCAGCACAAAATGAACACCATGTTTGTTCATCAGCCAGTAGACTAGCTGATGAGGTGTAGATCCCACATCTGAAATCATGTAGTCCCTTTGGAGACACAATAACGACAAGAATGTTGCTTACCCTTGTCAGTAATGTTGTCCCTTGGCGATTAATGCTTAGCTTGTGCTTTTTGGTTTATTATCAGAGGCTGCTTCATGTAAATATAGAAGCAAAAACAAAGCCCTGCAAGTGAGGCGATATAGGCAAAAACAGAAGCTCTGTAAGTCTATGATCTTCATCTCACCTTTCAGTCTCACGCCCCCTGCTCCAGTCTAACATGTGCTGTCTGATTTCTGTCCTAATTTCCATCTGCTGTCTGTTTTCGCCTCCTTTATTCATCCTCCGTTTCCTCTACCCCTCTTTTTCCTTTGGTTTTTGGGGATTTATTGCCATATATTTTGTCTCCATGGTTCAGAGCAACAATGTGACCACGTCCTCAGACGCGACAGCTCAGTGTTTTTCCTCTTTGTCCTTTCCGATCATCCTGTCTCCTTATCTGCCGTCCTTTGTTTTGGATGCTTTTTTCTTTTTCTTTTTTCATGTCCTTCCAGTTTCCTTCTGACTTCCTGTCCTTCCTTACCCTCCTCCTCACTAACCCCCTGCTGTTCATTATCATAAACAACATGAGGCTGCTGTTGGCTCTCAAACTGTTTCTGCTCCTTTAGCTCTCCGGTCGGCTATGAGCCCCGACCTGAGCGTGAAGCACTTGGAAGCTTCCTCTGTCAACAAAGACAATCCAAACTTGCCACAGAATCCCAGGGAGCTTCCAAAACCATGTAATTTCTGTTTTAAAAAAAATTAAAAAAATCTTTTTACCCCCCTCCATGTTGATTACGCCTTTGTTTCCCTCGCTCTGCTCATTGGAAAGAAGCGTCGAGGATCACGTCTTACCTCATTTCACCCAGAGCCTGCGGTTACACTGTGGCAAGACTGAGGAAAAAGAGGAAAAGTGGGACAATTTTAATTATCCCCACATTCTAATTACTTCATTCTCCAGTGTTTCACATCATTTAGTGGAGATAAATGAGTGTCTGGCTAGCCGGAGGAAACAGGGAGGTTCATTATTTTAGACAAAGCACAGAGCCACCTCCTCAATATGATAAACCAACCAGAGAATAAAACAATGATTGCTCAGGATAAAACAGCGATAATAGAGATGACTGTGATTGCTAGTGTTCTCCGAGGTGTAGTCAGCATCACTGACAAGTGCTGGTTATAATTTACAAACCTCTATCAGTTTGGCTTAGGGGCATTTGAAATGGAAAATACATTATTCAGTATCTGAAGGGTGGTCGTGGGGGGGCAGCTTTCATCAAGGTTTGTTTTGATTGACTCCTGATGGTGTTATTCTGGTTAAATAGCTCTTTGCGTTCAATGTAGTTAAATTAAATGCATGTATTGTTTAATGCAGTTACTGACTACTAAGAGTCGATAAATAAAAGTGCTGTATATCTTTAGCCTTAAAATAATCATCTTTAAATCGTCCTCTCTCTTGTCTCTTGTCGCTGCCCTCTAAACAGGCCTTGCAGCTTTGTCCCAGTTGTTGCTGTAATTTTACAGTCTTCCACTAGAGGGAGCTCTGTGCTGATTAATGAAGCCAGCAACACAACAATAATGTGTCTAATACTAAGCATGCAGCCAACAACCGATCTGTTTCAAACTTAATCAACTATCATTATCAGGACTGATTGGAATATTTCATTACACAATCATTTCTTGATTGTATTCCTTGTGTAATCTATGATAATATGATACAGATTAAACACGATACTGAATCTTCTTCTGTCCTGTTATTAAGTAGTAACTAGTCCTTTAAGGAAAGAAAGAAAGAAAAATGCCTTGCACTTGACATCCGCTTTATCCTCATAACTTCCCGGAGTTGTAGGAAGAAGCTTGGAGTCCACAACTCGGCTGCTTCAGAGTCTAAATGTTCAAACATAGATTTGTGAACACTGATGTCATAACATCATCATCCTTTCAATTCAGATTAAATGATTAAAGTCGCTCTCGCTCTCGCTGGCCTGCTCCCTCTGTCATGACGTATATCCCATCATTCCTCATAGGGATTTATGGATTTGCATGTTTCCCTCATTTCAGATGATGAAACTGAACTTTAAGACTCTCCCCTCCCCTCCCTTCCTGTCCCCTTCCATCCCCCCCTCTGTGTTCGCTGACATGGACAAGTACATGCCTGTTCTCTCTGAGAAACAATGTCCAAGGTGGGATTAGAGGCATGCCTTCAAAAGTGCTGTACTTCTGTATTCCTATTACATGTGTCTACTGACACATGTCATAATGCATGATACCGATGTGTGCATAAACGTGTGTGTGATGTGTTTTCAGTATGCCAAGTATGTGGATATGTGTAATCTCTGTTTATCCTGGCTCTCACTGTGCATGGTTGCAGCTGGTGGGTGTGAGAGCAGGTTTGAGCTTGCCTCCACGCCCCTCCCTCATGCTGCACTTCTCTCCCTCTCTGTTCTGAAGGGCGGGTCGGGGATGTGGTACATTTTGTAAAAAGGTGAGGATTTATTTTCTGGGGTTTAGCAAATGCATGTATTGGACCTACTAGGAAAAAAAGGTATTGCTGTCTGGGCTCTCTTTTATTCCGCCTGCCTCTAGTTGTTTGTTTATGTATTCTTTGCTATGCTGTTAGCTTGTTTTCACACGTCTGAGGTCAGTGTTGTGTACTGTGTGTGTGCGTGTGTGTGCAGTAGGTCAGTGAGTGTGCACATGTGCTCATTTGCTGCTAATTGATTTAGTAATTAACAAAGAAGAAGGTTCCTTTTTATCAGACTTCATCAGATCATTAAAACCACACTTTGATTTAATAGAAGGCTAAGTATCCTTCTTGAAGATAAAGATCAGTTTTAACTAAGATTTTAATCATAATTTTAAAAAAATATATCAACTGCTATTCATGCTCAGTGGGTGAAGAAAAACCTCGACCCTTTTATATTCAACATCCGTAACATTTTTTTTAATTTTTTTATCTCTGCTGTCAGATGTGCAAATCAATCGGGATTAAGGCGCGGTCTTACTCCTGAATGGATTACATAACTCCTGTTTCTCAGGAATGACAAGTGTGTAGCAGGTGTGGTATCCACCTGGACTGACAAGGGTCTAGATTGAAGCAATTATGTGATTGAGAAACTTGAAACTCTGGTCAGACCTGATTCAAATATCATTTGTAGATTTTACTTCAAGCTGCTTTGACAACCATAATAAGATTATTAGTGTATCAGGGCATTTCTCATTTTGCTAGGTGTGTTTTTAATTCAAATTAGTGTCCAGATTTGTTCCCTTTTAATCTTGGCAATCTTTCTGAAACATTATATTACACTGTTAGCACAGAGTTAAAGCTTAGGGCATTGCAGAGACTCGTTTTGGAAACATGAGACTGAGCTCAAATACGCAATGATTACCTTTTGTGTTATAAGGCTGCTTGCTGTCCTCCTCAAGTGTGGTGACATAAGTCTCTCTCAGCTGCGATGAGAGAGAGAGAGAGAGAGAGAGAGAGAGAAGCTAGATGCCTGTTGTCTTTTCCTGTTGGGAGTGTTTGGCTCTCACCACCCACTGCTTCCTCACCTTCCATTCTCCCCTCCTTCCTTTTCTCCTCCCTTCTTTTCTTCCATCTCTCACGAGGATGTGATGTTTGATCTTGTTTTTCTTAATGTTGTATTCTACGCTGCTGCTGCTGCTGCTGCTGCTGCTTTCAAACACCTGGACAGAAGTGAGACAGGCAACAAGGACAGAGAAAGAGAGAAGAAGAGAGAGTATAAACGGGGAGTTGACAGAGGAGCAGGCACAGGCAGTCGGGGGGGGGGGTTGAGAGAGAGAGAGAGAGAGAGGGAGAGAGAGACTGATTGGATAGACGCTGTAGGATAAGGTGACATGAGAGCGCTGTTGTTTATTGCAATCTGTTCAATTCAATCTGTGTAATGACCTATTTGTTCAGCAGTGAGTGCAGTGTGAGTGTTAAATAGCAGGCATTTACTTCTCAACTTTAGGTCAGTTTGGGTGGACAAGTTAAAACTCCACACATCCTGCACAGGTCGTAGATTTTTGATAGGAAGGCTAAAAAAAAAAACCGAAGTCTTCAGGCGCCGAGTGGCTCGGAGGAATGGGAGATACCTGGACTGGAAAAAGCTGGACAGGAAACGGACACCTGACCTCTTATTGAACTCTGTTTGACCTGTCGGCATGTCAGCCTTTAGGAGGAGCAGGAACTGCAAGCGCTCGACCGAATCCATCTATGATATGTTACAGCTGGTGAGCCGTGCAGTCTGGTGTGTGTGTGTGTGTGAGAGAGAGACTGTGTGAGTATTTACTGGCTTGTGTTTTGGATTTGGACCTACAAAGGTCAGTGATTATGTCATGGTACCATGCTGAGGTTAGAGGTTCAGTTCCCAGTGGAGCAACACATTTGAACAATTTCATGTGATTACACGAACTGCAGCTTTCAGATCTCACCATATCTTATCACTCTGTTTTATATTTGAATGGAATGAAAAACCCAAAAACATTACTTGTTAACTAACCATCACTGTGCTACAAGATTCAGTGCTGCAAAAAAAGAATCTAACAATAGCCTCAGTTGTTTAGATGCAGTTTTTGACATGTGTATCAACATTTTCTGTATTAATATGATTGGTTCATTAGGCTAATATCTCTTCTCTTTGCTGCTTAATTAATGGCGATGGCGAGGTGTTATGCGGCCAATCTTCTCCATTCCATTCCTCTGCCTCCATCTCCCGCTGTCATCTTCCTCTGCTCCATCTGTCACTAATTCCTCTGGCTGTCAAGGGCAAGACCTCGCTTATAAGTGGCAAGACTATTAATGTCGTTGCCCTGTTGTTGTTTTGTGTGTTAAGATATACAGTGACAAGATAACAGTGTTGAGCATTTCATACTTGATATGTTTGAATATTAACCACAAGGTCAATTACATTATGTGTGTGTCTCTTTAAGTGAGAACAATTTGAGGAGATAATAGATACTTTGAATGTTCTAACATGACTAGCCCTCTGTAAGTGAAGCTCACAATGCAGCATCGATGACTTAGACTTTAGCAAGGAAATGATCAGATAGGTGTATAATTTTATTAGCATTACATTCTGTTTTGGTTTATTGTGTGGTAGCTCTTGTGGTTTCCTTTTAAGGAATGTCAATATCAGCATGTGTGTGTTTGTGTGTGTTTGTGTGTCTGTGTGTTTGTGCGTGGATCCAGCAGAGTTGCGAAACTGGTTTGAATACCACAATGGAAATTGTGTTTGTCATTGCTGCAGCTCGACAGGAGACGAGCCATGGAATCAGCAAAGACAAGCCATGTCTCCAGTTTAACCAGCTGTCTGTAAATCAGTCAGTGGGAACCGCACAAGCAGGCGCAGTGTGTTATCACGGATTACAATTAATGAACACTTTCACTGACCACACACATGCACACACACACAGATGAGGGATGTTTGTGTTGAAAAACATCTGCAGAAGTCACTTCTATGAATAACACTGATGACTTCAGGGTTGAATTAGAAGTATTAATCCCATCAAACTAAATGATAGCTGAAAATTGGATTGCTCCTGCTCTTGTGTTTGATGCATCAAGTGCTGCAAGCCAAAATCTGTATATATGAAGAAGAATCTCACTGCAATAATTCACTGTGCCTAGTTTTGTGCTTTTTCAGTGCTGCAGAGTCTAAAATACCTCACAGGAAAAGAAACTCCTAAATGTCACGCTCTATTGAATCATGTTGCTCCTCATTTCTTCAAATGTTTATTTTGTGAATGACGGTTAAGTTCATGGCTCGGATGGTTATGAGTGTTGTAAAGGTGAGGATTGGGTGTGTAGCGTTGGTCTTGACAGGAGTAACATTAAATGAGACATGGAGCATAAATCACCTGCAGTTACTGTTTGGTGTGTGGGCTGAGCTCATTCATTCCACCACATTTAAAGGAGATTCTTTCTTTTTCTCCTAATTTGTCTTTTAATTTTAATCCATTAGTCCTGACTGAGCAAGGAAAGTAAAAAGATATACATCTCTTAGACCTCACACTCCTAGCAACAGCCTGTCTGGACTTGGCCAGCAAACAATCCCATCAAACCACAGATTCACCAATGATGGATGTAAATCAAGAGATGGTGGCTTTTTTTATCATAGGAAGTAAATAATGAGGTTGTATTTGCAGACATAGGAAAGATTAACAATAGTTTTCAGTACTGAAGGAATAATGGGCTGTATTACTCATACTTTAACACATCCTGCCTCTCAATTCTGATGATTCTTCTGTGTCACCTTCTCTCTGTTTTTCTATCTCCGGTGCCTACACACATGTCGTGTTCACCTTCACAGCCTTGGGATGATGAAAGACTATGAAAGAGGTGGACAGAACCTTTTTGATCCTCACTATTTATGCTCCTGTGTGGGTTCCAATGTGTAATTCTCAAACTGCTGTTGCACAGCAGTACCTTGGATGATTCCTTTGAGCCTTTTCCAGAAATTGTTGAGCCTCACTTTGAAAAGCCCAGTTTCTTATGAATCTCGACTCATGATCGCTGAATATGCACTGTATGACCTGAACTAATATTGGTCTGTGCAGCCAGAGAGAGTTGGAGGAGAAGAGCCCCTATTCAATTCAATTCAATTTTTTTTTTTTACTTTTTTTTTTACATTAGGCTTTCGACCAGTTTGCCTTGGCAGGTCTGCTCATGCTTGGTATTTTTGATACCAGGGGTGTAGGTGGGTGTTGTTATGGCAGGTTTTGCAAGAATGTACTGTATTTATTGTTGGTGGTGCATATTTTCCAGTTTGTAGTATGAGCAGTATGAGTGTGTGTGTGTGTGTGTGTGTGTGTGTGTGTGTGTGTGTGTGTGTGTGCGCGCAATGTCCTTGTTTTGCATTTTACTCATCTGCACAAACCTACATCTAGTAAATGATTTTTATTAGGGAGCCTGTCTGTTATTCTTACAGTAGCTCTTCAGAGGACAGATACTTTTTAACATGTCAAAAACACGCTAATAGCAGCAGCCTTCTCCGGCATAAAATGATTCCTAAAAATGTGTTCAATATGACATTTCCTATTTCTTTTTGTCTCTGTCTGTTCAGAGCACGGAGCAGGTCACTGCTTTCTGCCGCAGTCTCCATGACATGAATCCCCTGGAGTGCCCTATGTCATGCTCTTCATCGTCGTCTTCATCATCCCTCTCGCCGAGCCCCGTGTCAGCTTTGCCGCCCACAGCAGGAACTGCCACTCAGAGGCAGCTCTCCCACGCGGACAAGCTTCGCAAGGTCATCAATGAACTTGTAGACACAGAGAAGACTTACGTCAAAGTGAGTACAAACTCTCTGCAGGGTTTGATTTATAGAAGGCAATCCTTTAATTGATACCTACTGAGTCAGCCTTGCGTGTACGTATCTGTTTGATGATAATGGACGCACAATCGCACACAAACTGTTCCAGTAAAACCACACTCAGCTATTGTTGTTGGGTTTGTCATAATCATCGTAACAGCTATGCAGAATGTCGACATGCTTTTCCTGTCATGGACGAATATGTTCATACCTGTTCGAGCTGATTTCTTTCTGTTTATGTAAAATTCTCAGTAATCACCCCACATTAACCAGCCTTCACATCAAGAGAAGCCCCGACATGCCCTGCCTCATTCCTTCTTGAACCTCTCATCACAGGCTGTTGTTCATCTTCCTTGTCTTTTTTTCAGGACCTGAGCTGCCTGATAGAATGCTACTTGACACCTTTGCAGAAGGAGAGCTTCCTTACACAGGATGAGGTACTTTCCACATGATCTATATAATCCGAGAATAAAAAAAAAAAAAAAACTGTATTTGAATTGTTATATAGATATACATAACCCAAGCATTGAGAATGCTCTTAAGGTAATAGCAGTGTCAGAATGATGCTCCGTGTTTGTTGCAGCTGGACGTTTTGTTCGGTAACCTCGCGGAGATGGTGGAGTTCCAGGTGGAGTTTCTCCGGACACTGGAAGATGGAATCAGACTGGTGCCAGATCTGGACAGACTGGAAAGGGTGGAGCAATTTAAGGTAAAGGAAGGTCGATTCCTTGAACTACACTCATCATTATTTACTTACTTCCGCTAGGTGTTTAGAATCTGTGTAGAAGTGGCTTTTACTTGATATTTCCCAATATATGGCTTATGGTTTTATTTCAGTTGTGCAGACATGTTTGCTCTGACTTCTTCTGTCCAGGGTCGGCAGTAAAAAAGATGAATTTCCCCACATTTACATTTCCCTCACTGCTGTGGCCCACACAAACAAAACACTTCATTCACTTTGACTCTAAATGGATCAAACATGATTGAGACATTTTCTTATTTGCCCAACTGCTACACAAAAATCAAATTCCCGAGATTGAAAGCAAAGAGGCTGCGGTTGCAATAGCCTGACACTCTCATCTGTCTCCACAGAAAGTGCTGTTCTCCTTGGGTGGTTCATTTCTGTATTATGCCGATCGCTTCAAGATCTACAGCGCCTTCTGCGCCAGTCACACCAAGGTGCCAAAGGTCCTGGCTAAAGGTAAAAACATGCAGACTCTCTTGACTGGCATCAAGCACACAGCCAACATAGTTTATTGCTCTGTGCTGTCAGTGGCATTTGATAGCTAAGGGGCAAGTGTAGTAGAGGAAGCATGTTGTTTTTAGTCATATGCCTTGCAGTGCAGAAGACAAGCTGCAACTGGAATCAGCACATGATGAGGCAGCGTGTGTGATCGTGCTGTCCAGAGACATTTGAAAGTACAGTAGAGCGCTGCATTTTTTTTTTTTTTTCGTTTGATAGTTTTTATCTTCTGTGCAGGAGCAGTGGCTTATCTTTCTGTTGCAGTTGTCTGTATTTCCTTGCACCACTGTAGAGAAAGAATGAAAACTCAGATTTCTGCCCCTCCAGCAAAGACCGACCCAGATTTCAAGGCTTTCCTGGCTGAGAGGAACCCCAGACAGCAACATTCATCCACTCTGGAGTCTTACCTAATCAAACCCATCCAGAGGGTCCTGAAGTACCCGCTGCTGCTGAAGGAACTCTATTCTCTCACTGACCCGGACAGTGAGGAGCACTACCACCTGGATGGTAAGTCTTTTAAAATTGTGGAACTAATAATTAACAAGGATACAAGAACCTGTGGTAGCTATGATTTGGAGATGATGAGTGTTTGTCCCATTCAGTTGCAATGAAGGCCATGAACAAGGTTGCGAGCCACATCAACGAGATGCAAAAGCTTCACGAGGAGTACGGAGCTGTTTTCGACCAGCTCATCAATGAACAGACCGCAGATAAAAAAGAGGTGAACATGTTTGTTCAGGGTGATCCATCATGAATCCAATGAATCATCCACTGACTAAAATGAACATTTTGCAATCTGTTTTATTGCTTCTCTTTCTCTCAGGTGGCTGACCTCTCAATGGGGGATCTTTTGCTACATTCTACAGTGGTGTGGATCAACCCGCCAGCCTCACTGGTCAAGAGCAAAAAGGACCCAGATTTGGCTGCTTTTGGTAAAGATGAATGTGTTTTCAGATTAATTTAGTGGAACTGATTCTGGCTTTTATTGGCTTCCTTTATACAGACATTTCTTTTAGATTGGGTTGTACATTCACACCAGTCTTTATTCACAAATGTTAAATTGAGTTTTCTAAATGAACCTAGCTACATCCACTCCCAAACACATTCAGCGGCCTTGGAGTATATCCTAATATACTGATAAACCTTACCTAAGCTTCTAAAGGTAGAATTAATTGCTTTGCTGTTGGGTTTGGTTGCATTCTAGCTGATATTGTCAACTCCATCTCCACAGACATTTCTCAATGTCAGTGTTTGTCAGTGTGAATATTTACAAAATAGTTTGTGAAATGCTTTTTTCTATGCACAGAATTGATCAAAATGTTTATGTAGCTTTGAAAAATCCTGTCACATCTGCAGGATTTCAGATGGACACATGATCTGTAGCACTAAAGCGGTGTGGGATGTTTTTGTCGTTGTTAGATGAGTAAACAAATATTTTTTATATGATTTTACCGTAGATATGCAGTGACACTTTTCTCAGCAGTTCTTCTGTGTGCTTGAAATTTCTGTGCTCTAAATAAACTATATAAGCAAATCTTGACACTTCCTGGCACACGGCACTTAGCTGCATCTCGCACAATGCTGTCATGCATAGTGTGATGCTGGGTGCTATTTTAGAAGGAGAAGAAATGGACGAGGTAAAAGGAAAACCCAGTCGGGCATATTACATAAGGAGCATGCAGCATGTCATCCTCACACTGATGGGATCAAATGAAATTCTCACACACTCAGAAGTGCCCTCTGTCGCCAACATTTCACTCGGCTCAGACACTTTTGGCAATAAATATTACATCCACATGGTGTGGGAGTTCCCGGACAAGGTGATCATGAGGGAACATGGTTGCTTTGTGCATGCGATGTCGTGACTTTGGTCCATTTTCGTCTTTTGTCCTGCTGATAACGTACGCCAGTAGTTAGTTTTCCATTTTTCCTGGAAAGGCTGTAACTAAAAGCATCCACTGATGTGCTGCACTAAGCTGTCACTGCTGTTAATTTTGGTCATGAAATGTCTTTTTGATATATGCGATAAAAGAATGCAGACCCTCCTAATGGTTTCTTTCATTTCCCTCTTCATCTCTCCCTTGCCCTCCATTTAGTGTTCAAAACGGCAGTTGTATTTGTCTACAAAGACTGCTCCAAGCACAGGAAAAAAATGGTAAGTTCTATTTTTCTCATTTCCTGCTGATTAATTCCAGTGTGAAACGCACTTTGTTGGAGGGTGTACTGTGCAGATTTGGGACTGTTTCCTTTTGAAATGCTTTTTTTTTAATGTCCTTTTGTTTTGTTTTTTTTAACTTGTATAGCACATTGAGACCACAAAGAAATTAAGGTTAATGTTCTGCATCATGGGACAATGGACTGAGTTATTGAATGGTGAGGGTAGTTATTGGCAATTAAATAGACCAAAGAGACTTTATATGCTCACTTTACTGTTCCCTTTAGTACAGCACAGTAGATGGGTCAGTCTGTTAAACCGCCCCCTCTCTCATTGCACTCGTGCGCTCTCTGCTGTCAGGTTGATGTATTGCAGCAGTTATATATTCCATATCCACCCTGTCTCTTTTTCTTTTTTTCCAGGGTGGATCTCACCGTGCGTCTGTGAGCGACGACAAGGATCCTTTCCGTTTCCGTCACATGATCGCGACAGACTCTCTGCAAGTCCGTGCCCTTGCAAGTAAGTCGACAAGTATAGAGTTACTTACAGTAATTTTAATCTCGCTTTCGCAATTCCTCAAGGTAAAAGAACAGTTCAAGGACTGATTGTGCCTCTCAGAAAAGCCACTAAAATTGCTGCTGGGATCAGTGGCGGCTCAGGGATCAGTCGGTATCGGAGCTTTTGGATAAATATGACTCACTTCTTCAGATTTAGTTTGTTCATTATCTGCTAATTAGTTTAAAACATGTATTGGACAAGAAATTAAATGTTTAGACAAAACTCTTTGAAGCACCATGTGGAGACTCCGGGCCTGAAAATTGATTCAGTCGGTCAGATGTCTCCATAATGAAAGTCTGTTCAGTGGGAAAACTTATGAAGGGATTGTGGATTTATGCATTTGCTACAGACTGTTTAATGCAGAAATAAATATATTACACGTCATTTTGTGAGAAAATGTGTCTGAACTAAGAAACTTGAATTTGCACTGAGAGTCTCTTATTAGTGAAAGTTAATTTATTCTCACAAGGAAGAAATTGGACATTATAATTAATATTTTGGCAATGCCTGAACTGAATTTTTGCTCCTTTCTGCAGTAGATTTTCTCACCACTGAAAGTGCACATAAGCCCCTAACCATACTGTTCTTCAGAAATGTATTCTGCACTTTTATGTTGACGTCATTGCAAAGATCATTTTCATGTGAGAGTCCGTCACCCAAACCACAACCGTTGTTTCTCATGACCCAAATCATTCTGACTGTAGCTTCAAATCCCCCTGAGTCCACTCAGTGTAGCTGTTTCTCTCTCCCACAGAAAATAAATGACAACCTTTTGTAAACAAAACTGATAAATACCCATTAGTAGGTCTGCATGCTGTCTTCCCTGCCTCCTATCTCCGTCTTAGATGAACCTTAATTCAGCCTCTGGCAATACAGCTCGAGTATGACCGTTTATCTGCCTAATGGCTTGTTGTTAAAGGGAAAGAAATTGATGATAGGAATTAACTGAATGCTTTTATAAATATAGATCACATCTCTCCTCTCTGCTCCTGTCTCCCTCTCTCAGACTCGGAGGGTACAGCAGTCTGTGAGATAGTTCACACAAGATCCGAATCTGAAGGAAGACCAGAGAGAACCTTCCAGTTGTGCTGCAGGTATGATTTATTTATTTATTTATTTATTTATTTATTCTTAAACTGTACACATGTATTCAAAACCTGTGAACTGAAAGGTATATGACATTCCCTCGCATATTATTTCTTGTGTTGTGTTTTTGTGTGATTTGCAGTTCTCCAGATAGTAAGAAGGACTTCCTGAAAGCAGTCCACTCCATCCTTAGGGAGAAGCAGCGCCGCCAGCTTCTTAAGACCGAGTCTCTCCCGCCCAACCAGCAGTATGTCCCGTTCGGGGGCAAACGCCTGTGTGCCCTCAAAGGAGCACGGCCCGCCATGAACAGAGCAGGTGACAAAGCTGTAGTATATCTTCTAGTTTACGTTGGAACCAAGAACGAAGGACCAACATGTCGTGCCAATAGCTCTGAAGACTTACATCGTCTGTAACAATGTTTGTACCTGACACCACCAAAATAAAATGAGGTGTCCCTTTTTTTCTTTTTCTCTGTTCAGCTTCGGCTCCATCTCGAACGCTAGCCCGCAGGAAGCTGGTGAGGAACCGCTTCACCATCGATACAGACCTGGTTTTCCATGGCAACAACAACAACAGCAACGATTCCGACCCCTCCTACCCTTCGTCCTGCTCGCCTCTGTTCCAGCACGCCCTCCTCCAACCCCACAAACCTCAAGGAGAGGACACAGACCGATGGGTGGAAGAGCAGTTTGACCTCGGTTGCTACGAAGACCAGGGCGAGGGCATCGGCGTGGGGCAGGTGAAGGAGACGGACATTTTAAGTGACGATGACGAGTACTGCAAGTCTGTCCGAGCTGCGTCGGCAGAACCGGCCGACCTGGAGGGGAAGATGGAGGGACTCGACCTAGAGGGCGGAGAGGTGAGGAGCCACAACCTGAACGGACAGGTAGACACTCGAGGTGAGATCGCACAGAGTCTGACACAGGAGGAAGTTGATCGGATAAAGCACGGTGATGGTTCAGGCGTGGTAGACTCCTTCACCGCCTGTGGTGTCTCTCTGTCCCGCTGTGTGACCCCGACTCTAAAGCTTGCTCCGTTGAAGCAGTGTGCTGCGGAGGAGGCCACAAACAACGACCATGACGTCGTCTGGGTGCGACGGGACGACTATGCTAACGGGTGCAACAGTGACGTCTTCTGAAATAATAATAATAATAATAATAATGATAGACAACAAGATGAAGAAAGGAGACGAATGGCGGTTTCTTCCACTTAAGAAGTGCGAGAAAATGGGGGATAGAATGGATACAAGCTTTAAATTTATAGAAGGAGAACACTTGTATAGAAGGTATTAAACCTCAGCCAGTTCTCCCTGTGTGACAACACATCCCTCTTCTTCCCACCTCACCTGCATCTCCCCTATTCAAACAATCCTAAAGTACCGAAACACCGAGTGAGTAAAGAACAAAAAAAAAGACCTACTCGGCTTCATTTGAGGAATCTTGAGACCTAGAGATTCTCATCCCGAGCTGCTTCAAAGGGAACTAGAAAGAATACAGAGTCTTCACTGTCTCGGACATACACCCAGGCATTTCACGCACCTGTGAAATCGTATGTGAACGTATCAACAAGACGGCACTGCATGCACACGCAAGTAAACAAGCCAGTGTGTTGTTTTGTCCACTGTAAGTGCATAATAGAACACAGAAGCACAGACACAGAGACTCTAGGCAGCTACCGTTCCATGCACACGTTGTACTGAAGAGACGTCATCGCTGAACTGTGACCTTCTGGCCAAAAATGTCTATTTTTCAACACAGGAATGTGGGTGTTATATTTTTCTGACTCAGAAACTGTGTTTGTATTTTAACACTCAAGGGCTGTGTGTTACTGATTCTCTTCAGGGGCTTTTGGCTTAGCGACTGCTGTGGAGAAGATGGTGAGACCCGACTAGCTTTATTGTGCTTTTTATTATTTTTAACTTAATATCAGCCGCACATTGGTGTATAGTCAGGAGTACGATAGAGTGCCGTTAACCTCCTTGTATAAAAAAATGTTTTGAAGCTCACTTTTGCCTCCTAGAATATCCTTTTAAAAAGATAGTTTGGACAACAGATAAGTCTGCCGATTCTTTATTTAATTATTGCATTTTTACTGTCATTTTTAATGTTTACACCACATTCAGCTGCCCAGTGTTACAAACCACCGTTTGTGTGTTTGGTGCCAGAAACAGGCTTGAGAGACCCAGCGCCTGTGTCCTTCACATGAAGGTCCAGTCTTAACTTTCGTTGCCCCGAATAACATGACATTCTTATTTTGATGACCAGTGTATGATCATAAATATACTGGACCCTGAGGCCAAACTCTCTTCATGCTCCATGTCCTTGATAAATAGCAGAATATTTCCTACAACAATCCTGTTTTACTTGAATTTTCTTTTGACGTTTTTGAAAACCGGTATCCAGCAGAGCCATGTTAGTGACTGTACCGTAACTCCAAGGAGAGGAGCAATCATGCAGTCCGCCTCTGACCCATTCAGACGTCATCCTCTGGTCTCTCCATCATCCTCTGACCTCTGTCATGTCGGGCAGCATCACAAACCACAAAGAGACAGATTTCACTCCTTACTTTATTTCCACTCCACCCCCCTCTGCTGCATTTCTTCTCCTGTCCACCAGGCTGTGCTGCTTCACTATAAGTCATCGTCACAGCAACACACTGTTGATCAACACAGTCATCACACCTTTTAATGGATGTATTGAACATGCACTTAATACCCAACTGTGAGGGGTGGGGGAATCTGCGAGTTCCTCTGATGCAGAGAGCGAGGAGAGTGGAGGGAAATGATACACTTTGGATGTTTTTATTGGGTTTTTATTATGATGCTGGTTTCTTAGACTTTAGTTTACTGGGAGATGCAGCCCAGTAAGGACGTTCAGACTGTGAGGTACAATCAACTGGCCTTGGAGGAAAATCCTGTGAGAACCCCTTTGACTTCCTCCCTTTGTACTAAAACTGTGTTCGTACATAAAAACTGTGGAGTATTATCATTTTTATGTTAAAATAAATTTTCTAAATTTAATTTGTGTGAAAGCGATAATTATTTTTCATTTTTAGTGGTGAGACTGTTTTTTTTTTTTTTTTCCTACTGCAACAATAACATAAAGCTCAATAACCAACTTTTCTCTCTCACAGGGAGACCGAGGGGTTTTCGTTATCGTCATAACCTCCTTTGCAGAGGTTATTGCAAGATCACATTGAGTTGATGAAATAAAAATGATGGATGCCAGATCATTTTGCAGATTCAGTTTCAGGCGGAAAATCTATTGTCTCTGGTTTAAAGTGTAGAAAAGAATAAAGGATCCGATGCTCTCTTGATGGATTACTGAACAAATATTTTGAGGGGGATTTTATTTAGTGAAAACATGGCGTGGTATAAGATAAGACACCACAAGGAAATCCCACACTAAATAAGACACAAATATACAGTTAGATAAGACAAAATGTCTTTGATATTAAATTTGCCTTTATCAGAATGGACCTCATTTTATCACTGTCCATGAAGTAAATAACCAAATATGTTTGTTTTGAAGTGAATTCTTTAATTCAGTAATTATGCAGCACCAGCAGACATTTACATGTATGGCATTTCCTGCTCAGTATTCATATCAGGTTAGTGTGGAGTGAGGATTGTTGCCGAAGGAGTCCTTCTGGAGAGGCTGGATGGTCATTTTCCGAGTTAATTAAGTTTGTCTATAGGCTGTTTGTCAGAGGTCCAGGTTGAATTGGCAGGTTTTCTCAGATCATTTGGCTCCCAGCCTTGCCAGAGTTCACAAACATTGTGATAAACAAAATGTCAATTCTGACGTGGTGCAGATTTTTGCTTGAGGAGAGTTAAGACTTTTGAGATGACTGGCACCAGGAAGCTTTGCCTCCTCCTTTTTTCTTTTTTTTTTCTTCAAATGTCACAATAACAAACAGGAGTCCAGGCTTAACAAACCTGCTGCATCAGTCAGTTTAGTTTTATGACAGTCCATTGACAAAATAGAATAATGAAAATGCAGTGTTCACTCAGGTGGCTGTGAATGTGTTGGAACACATCAGGTGACGTCCCCATGTCATGTAACTGTCTTTCGGCGGTCCTGCGACTGGATGGGAGCGCGTCCAGTGCTCCAGTGAGATAAAGACCTTGTTTGTCTGCAGAGAGAGATAATCTGGCATCTGCCCTGTAACCTGAAGATTATTCTCCTCTCATCAGGACCGGTGGAGTGAACCACTGCCAATCCATCTGCTCCTTAATCCAAAGCAAATTGAGCCAAAGTAGCCAGAGACAAGCCGAATGAGACCACGGGTACTTTCAGCGTAAAGGTTCATCTGTCCGGTTAAAAAAAAGAAGAAGAAAAAAGCAGGTGCCCATTATTTGGATAAATAATGATGACAATGATTATAATAATTATAATGATAATAAAATAATTATTTTCTTATAATATAATTTTCTGCTAATATATATTTCCAACCATTCCTACTTCAAACGGTGCAAATATGTTTTAGGTGCAGAAAATAGTTTATTTTACTATAGGCCTACATGGTGAACAGCTGTATCCTTAGCCAAGCACCTGAATGCCACGTGGTCCCATACAGGCCACAAACGCCTAACACCTTTGAGTACTAGAATAATGGAACAAAAACGCTTCATTTGACGCCATTTAAAATGTCCGTTTCCACAATCCCAATGTGACCAGGTGTGGGCTGTTGCTCAGGTTGCTTTTATTTTGAAAAATACCACCGGAACTTGATATGATTTTGCATCGCTTGACACTAATCCTTGCACTCACTCTCTCTCTATCTGCTGCCACCCCGGAGGCGCATGAACTAGTAGTAAAAGTGGACGTGTTCACTCTGGCTGACTTTCTTTTTTATTTTCTGAAGCCAGTTTTTATTTTGAAGATGCGACTTGGATCAATTTCATACAGGAGAGTTGGATTCATGTCATTATAGAGCCTCATCTTTTTTTTTTTCTTTTCTGTATTTTCTTTTTGTGTGATTTGTTTGGTGAGACGGAGTGATGATGGCACAGTGGAAAGGATCGAAGTGGGAATAAAACTTGCGCGCTGCTATGGCACGTCAGGTGTTCCGACGTTTGGGTGGAGGTCGTGTCTCTCTGTCATGGTGTCAGCGTTCGCGGTGAGTTCCCCTGGAGCACTATGGAGGAAAGAAAGAGACTTTTCTTCTACCTTCTCTTGGCGGCGCAGCTCTGTCTGAGCTCGGCACAAGTCCTCAGAATCGGTAAGCGCAACAGCTGTTTACGCGTGGTGATGGTGGTGATGGTGATGGTGGTGGTGGTGTTTCCCTACCTGTGTCTGAGCTGGTGCATTGGAGTGTTCCCATTTCAGACAGAGACAGGAGAGCATGTTAGATGTGTGTAAATCACTACACCCAACTACATCCTATCCCTGTGGTCTTGTCTGTGCTTTTTAACTTTTTTTTCTTTTTTTATTGTTTCCTTTCATCAAACATTTGGACTGCGGTTGTAATCCCCGAGTATCTGCCCAGTGGTACTTTTGCTTTATATCCCACAAAATGTGATTATGGGATTACCTGTTCCTTCTATTATCTGAGAGGTTACACTGTCACTGTGAGGTGTATGTCAGCACAGAGTCAAAGATAACCTGCAGCAAAGGACAAATCCACTTCCATACTGACTGCACACACAAAGTCATGTCTTTCTGAAAGGAGAAAAGGTCTTTAAAATAGTCAGGGGTGAATTTTTAATCACTGTAAGGAAAATCTGTGGTGGATCCCTCTTGTATTTTTGCTCTGAGCTAAAAACACTTACTATTAATTAATCACCTAAAAATGCTCTTGATGAAGGGATTTTTTTTTATGCTTGTGACTCTAAATCATCATGGGAACTTTCAGCATACTTCATCATCAGGCACTGTGTCTGAGGCTCCGTCCTCACGCAGTAGCCCATCTTTGAAAGTGTCTTTTAAATCATTCAAATTTCAATCTTATTACAAGTTATATTACAGAGGACTATGTGTGCTTATTGCTCCACACACCTATAGACACACAGGCAGGTGAAAGTAATAGATTATTGATTCCTCCCTGTGTACTCCTCCGGCCTCCACAGACTCCTGTTGGGGCAGATCTCCACGAACGCTGAAACCTATCCATCACTGAGATGAATGTAATGCAAGCAGTGAGGGCGGTGTAATCATCCTCAGACCTGCTGTCATAGGCCGCGCGGTGGTGCTAAGAGGAGTGAGAGAACTTCACCTAGACTTGATTAGACAGGAGGAGGCTGGTGAGCGCTGTGGGCTGTGTTCATTATCTCAGCCTCTCACTTTCAGGCTTTGAGTCGCACAGTAATATGTGGCTCTAATTGACTGAATAAATGAAGAATTGGTGTGGAGTACCACCTGTTATTAACTCGGAGGGCCACAGGCTAGAAGAGGGTCACATGCAATACTGGTCCTGGATCAGCAAAACTCTGGGATATATAGAGGTCATTTTCAAAAATGCACAGAATTGTATTCGTCGTCTTCACAGCAGGAATCATGGGGTTGCATTTGTACGTTAGAGTTTTTAATGCTGTGACAATACACAATAATGTATCTGATAGTGAAGGTGCCATAGCCTACATGTATTGATATGCAACTCTTATAATACAACACGTAAGCATAATTAAAAAATGTCAGTGTTTTACGAATTAAGAATTAAAGCATTATGGTCCTATTAAGAATTTACAGTCCCAGGTTGTGAGTCTACATTTAGCTTGCCCTTTCAGCTCGGAGGTGGAGCTTTGGGTGGAGTTTCTGATGAAGTGAACGCCTCCTCTAGATATGTTTCAATAACAATTTGATGTCTGATATTGTTTCTAGTTAACAGCTATTCTTTTCTCCCCTCATTGAAAAATCCTGGATCCATAAAAATGCTAATTCAAAGCGTCGAACTGGTTCAGAAGTTTAACTGCTGGACTCAAGACGTCTCCTAATTCAATGAAAAGTCCGTTTATACTTAATTGTCAGTTAAAATCATCGATCCATTTCCTGTCACTTAAACATCTTGACACAGATTTTTGACCTTTCAACTTTTTTTTTGTTAACCCTCACCCCAACCCATCACTCTTGTGTAAGTCGCCCACTGGACCACAGCTGTACGTATAAGTCTCAAATTTAAGGTGAGTGCAGCTTTTTAGTGTCAAACTCTGCACATACGTCATTCTGCACAGTGAAGGTCAGGCATCTAAAGTGAAGTAAACAATACATAAAAGACATATCTGAGTGTGTGTGTGTGGGGGGGGTAGTATCTGTGTTAAGCTAAAATCCTGTCTTTTTATAAACTGATACTCATGAAAAAAAACTCTGAAATACACAAAATAAAGTATTTTCTAAATTATCATGATAATATCTTGACGTGCGCTCGCCCATGTGTTTGATCCCTCTTCTTCTTTTTTTTTTTTTTTTTAGCATGGACAGCTTTTGTTCACTTTATCTGGTGAAGTCCACAGTCGCACATGCAGAGATTTTCTGATCGGGAGTTTAGCTCTGGGTCACACATTAATATTCAGGAGACATTCAAGACCAATACGTTCAGCTTTGATGGTTCAGCTCAGACCTTTAACAACACAAGTTCCGAAAATTCACGCAACTCTAAGAGATTTACATACATACACGCTTGTCGGTGTGTGTGTGTGTGTGTGTGTGTGTGTGTGTGTGTGTGTGTGTGTGAAAGAGAGTGAGTAAAATCATAGAATTGCAAAGTTTGGCTCCAGGTGGGGCTTTGTTAACTGCAGGATCACTTCAGGACTATGTGCTTTTCTGCCTGTATTTATATGCTAATTTTTTTTAAAAGTTTTTTTTAAGTGTTAAATTACTTATAATTCCAAGATCCTTCAGAACTCATTCATGGTATCATTGTAAAGATAACACTCTCGAGGTTCATTCTGCATGTTCTTCTTACTCCTAGTCCAAGTTGGTGAGGTCTTAAACTCAGAAAAAGAAGCCGCATTCTGTGTTTTTTGTCTTTTTAATTTCATATGTCAAATACAATAAGACATTCATAACACAGGCTACTCTAAAAGAGTGAAATTCACATGATCTCTTCTTCAACATGTCTATAATGTATGTACCAAATTTAAGGCTGATGGACTGAAGTGAGTTATAACTTAAGAGTGCAGCACTGAGCATTACCAGCAGACCATTATGTTAACCCAGAAAAAACCTCGTCTTGTGTTGACAGGACGGCATCGCATCATTTCTGCAGATTTGTCAGCTGCACAATCACGCTGCCAGTCTCCTGCTCTACCACATCCCAAAGGTGTGTTCTGTACTGAGGTTCACCGAACTCACTGTCATGTTCATGAAAAAAACTCTTTGATTCGACTTTTGCTTTGTGACATGGAGCGTTCGTCCTGCTGGAAGTAGCCAGCAAATTGTGGTAAATTGAGGGATGCATACGGTCGGACAGGCTGTGACATTCGAACCATGATTGATTGGTAGTAAGGGGCCCACAGCGAGCCAAGAAAACATTCCCCACACCATTACACCACCATCACCACCAGCCTGGACTGTTGGCACAAGGCAGGTTGGATGGATTCATGCTGTTAATGCCAAATTGTGACCCTCAGCAGAAATCCAGATTCATCAGACCACGCTACATTTTTCTGTCTTCAACTGTCCTTCGTTAGTGAGTCTGTTCCCACCGCAGCCTCAGATTTCTGTACCTGGCTGACAGCGTTTGAACCTGACACGATCTTCTGCTGTAGAGAGTGGTTATCTGAGTAACCGTAGCCTTTCTGTCAGCTCCAGCATGTCTGGGCATTCTCCTCTGACCTCTCTCGTCAACATGACGTGTCGGTCTGCAGAGCTGCAGCTCACTGGATGTTTTTTTGTTTCAGAGACTGTTTTGTGAGTGAGAATCCCAGGAGATCAGCAGTTTCAGAAACACTCAAACCGGCCTGTCTGTCATCAACAATCACGCCACAGTCAAAGTCACTGAGATCACAATTTTTTTTTCTCCATTCTGATGTTTGATGTGAACAGTACCTGAAGACCTCCTGAGCTTTACCTGCAGGAATTTATTTATGGCCCTGCCGCCACGTGTTTGGTGAGTGTATATAAAGGTCTTTCATCAGCTTCAATCCCATGATGGTTTCCTGCTGTTTACACGTTACATCGAATGGCCAGTTTCTGGACAAAGGGAGACACTGATTTGTTTGATTTGGTTCTTGGATTTTACAGATGTAAGCAATACTACACATGACTGATCAAATCATTTGTCAATCCCTTGAATTTGTCCTAACCGGCTTTATTTAGGATGTGTTACCCCAAGAAAGGAAACTATGAAATCGAGCTCCCTGTATTCCCGATGTTGTTACTTTCCTTGTACATGAGCTGGTTTAATCAGACGAAAGAAAAGAAAGAAAAAGAAAACAAACACAGCACATCCTAGGGAATAACAAATACCAAGAGTCAAAGTGTAAAGTAGGTTTTCTTTAAAAAGAACTGAAAAAAATAGACTTTTCCAAAAAAGGAAAAGGAATACAAGGCAAGTTGCTTTTTTATTGGACACAAGACATTAACCTTTACCCTCAGAAATTTTCAGTATAGGCTCCAAGATCTTATCCAAACACACCTCCTCCTTCTTCATTATAAAATCTCAGCCTCGCCAGATGAAGTGTGTGAGTCCATCTTCCACACTCGCAAGATCCACTTTTTTTTTTTCTCCTTTTTTTTCGCCATTCCAAACAAAACAGCCATTTTTATATAGTTATTGGCCAAAGACAATTGGAGCTGGTTCCAAGAATGGCTATGAGCGGATCAGGTTCCCGATGCTTCCAGAAAGCCTCGGAAAAACAATGAAAGATGCTAATATGTGTAAAGTCTGCTGCATGACCAGAGGGAATGTGTTAAATTACTGATCCACTACAAACTTCAATAATTAACAATAAAAATATTAAAAATAATAATAATAATAAAAAAAAAAGCTGTGTAACTTTTTCCGGGGGAAATAGAGTCTGTATAATGTTTTAAATAGTATAAGATTATGTTTGACAGTGACAGAGGCAATAACCATGTGTACCTCACCTTTTAGCTCCACAGTCAGCTTGTCCGCCCACTCCTGTTTAAGTCCTGCTGAGTTCTATTATGGGGGGATCTGAAAATAAAAAGCGAAACCGCCCAACAAGTAACAGGATCAAATTACCTCCGGGGACTCACGCTCGTCTAAGATTTTGGATGTTTGTTTTTTGACCCATAAATGCTTTTTTGCTGCAGCATTAAATGTTGCAATTTCATATCACAAAACACAGAGTGAAGTATTAAAGAGAAGAGTCCAAGATTTCAAACTAGTTATTTCATTAATATACTCACATATGAAAATATAACTTTATTAATTCAGTAATTTGAAAATTGTGAGTTTATGACTTATCATAAGCTCATTTCTGAACATTATGGGGTTAAATCGAGTTGCTTAAGTTCAACTTGAGTTGTAACCTTCATTTATAAAAAAAAAAAAAGCGAACCTGCTTGATTTCATTCATTAGTTCCTTTCTCTCCAACAACCTTCTGGCCATTAGGAAAACGAATAGATCTCTCCTCGGCCAAATTGAGAGAGTTTTGGAAAGCTGGCCTCACTTCTGTCAGAGATGCACAGATACACAGTGGAATTGGCTGCCTCGGTATCATTTATCGCGCTGGCAGAAATCCAGGACTTCTGGTTGTGAGGAACGAGAGAGGGGCAGCTTCGGTGTGTGTGTCACGGAGTGGCGTGAATAACATTGGTATTCATTTGTACGTATTGATCCCGCGGTCTCATGGGGCTTTTCTTGTGATGTGCAGATTAAGTTAAGGCTGGTGAGCGAGACGAGAGTCGCTTCTATCCGTCCCTTTCTTTGTCTGAGTCAGTGGCACCTGCGTCTGTCTGATTTGGGAGCAAAAGAATAAATGAATTTGGAACCTGAGAGAGACTCAGCCTGAGAGGAACCTGTGTTCTTTTGCCAGCATAATTGCTACTGTAACACATACTGCTTTCATGGTACAAAGCCAGTGCCGAAATGGGAAAGAAACAACTAAAAATAATTCCCCCCCTTTTTTTTTTGCTATTACTCAAGTGGTAATACAAAAAGAGTCCTGTTCTTCAGAGATGCTACAGTTGAGGAGAATTATCTTATAATCTTTGCTGAGTAAGCCACTGGCTTTCAGAGAGTACTCCCAGTCCTTTTGGTTCCCTTACAGAGTCACATTCAGTTATTTCTGGCTATCCCAGCCTCTATTTCCTCTCAACTTCTCCTCTGTCTCTACATCCCTGACTGCATTTTCACCTTGTTTGCCCATTTAAACGTCTCCTTTGATTTGTTGTTGAAAGCAAAATGTTTCCCAACCAGAACAACAAGGTACTGTGACATGTCTTGTCATTCATTTTGACACCTGAGACCCTTTTTTTTTTTTTTTTTTTTTAACCCTCCCAGATACGTTTCCTCCTGCCTGTAGCTACATCACCTCTGTAAAAATGCACGGTAATCCCTGTTGTCAAAGAGCGACGCACCGATGGCAGTTAGTTCCCTGAGAAACTCTCTTACTAGTCCAGCTGAGCGATGCGTCAGAGCTGCTAGAAAGATCTCATGCACTGAATGGCAGCGTGATGTGTAACTGCCCTCCATTGAAATGTAATGCCCAATAAAAGATGACTCCTCTCTCTGTTGAAAGTGTGAACAGCAGTGGGGCATGGTGGTACAATAATTAGGAATAAAAATCGCTGCATGCTAATGTACCTTTATAGCGCTTAATCATCAATTCATTATTTTTTTTTTTCCTGTGGTAGTCTGGTAGTTTTAATGATGAGACAGCGGACAGAGACTACAACACAGAATATCAAAGCCCCCTCTAGACACGTCTTTGATTGTGTTGGGTATTAAAAATGTGCAGGTAATGTCTGTGCAAATAGCATGTTAGCACATGTCGTTATTTCCAATACAAATATATATCTTTTTAATTCTGGTGGTTTATGTCATCAAAACACAAAACCCTAATTATCTGGTGTTGGTCCCTGGACTGTGATCTTTGTTCTCCTTTGTTTACCACACCCTCCCCGTCCCTTTTGAACCTTCTAATGAAGAGGAGGCACCATAAAGCTTAAATAAGTGTTAAATAACACATATTAATCACCGCTGAGGCAAATGGAAGAACTTCGACTTTATGTTTACACTCATCCTCAATTTAACCGTAATGAGCTGGCCCTGTGCTTTAAGCAGCCTCAGTGCATCCGGAGTGTGCTTGTATTTTATGCAGATCAAAAATACCTGCAAACCCCAGACGCATGTTAAAATGCCTTTATGGAGTCCTGTGGGTCCTCTGCAACTTTTAACACCCATTTATGCTGTCTTGTAGGCCAGATGGATGTGTGTTCCTGAGGCAAATTATTCCTCATTATTTGAGAGCCGAATGAATGCTTTTAGTGCTCCGAGGTACATTAATTCATTTGCAAGGAAAAAACACACCTTGTTTTTTTTTTTGTTTTTTTTTCCCTAAAATGCCATTTTTATGACTGCAGCAGTCACAACCCACAGTGGAGGGAGTTCAAGCTGCTCGGCGGGAGGGAATGACGCATGACAAATGTAAAACATAATTATTTGTAATTAAACAGTTAAGTGAAGGATGGGTGATGTGCGCACACACACACACACACACACACACACACACACACACACACACACATACAGGCACACACTCTAACAAACATCTTTATCTCCCCAGCGGGTTGTTGAAGAGATTGATCAGGTCTGCATGACAGGTTGGAACAAAGCTCAGATTTGTTCTTCAGCTCTTTATGCCTCTGTGCCGGAGACAGCCGTGACCGGAGGCATTATGTGTTCGGGTTGCCCATTCTCATGAACGTGATATATCAGGAATGCCTTGAGGGAATTTCATTGCAACCGGCACAAACATTCACTTGGACTCACAGATGAACTGATTAGAATTTGGTGGTTAAAGCTCAAAGGTCAAGGTCACTGTGACTTTACTAAACATGTCTTTGGCCATAACTCAAGAATTTATGTGCTAATTATGACAAAGTTTCATAAGTAATGTCTAATAGGATAAAGTGCTGAAGTGATTAGATTTAACCTCTGGAACAATCAAAGGTCAGCTTCACGTTGGCATCATGTAAGTTTTGCTATGGCTACATAGCCAGTGTTACACTTACCAGTCTTCCCAAGAGCTTCAGCCATCGTTGCATTTACAATAAAAACACGTCTCTCTGAGCAGCGCCACCTCTTCAGAGCAGACCGGACTCTACAGTGACTCGGTATCAGAAAGTGATGAGACAGGCCGACCGCTCTGGAGCTAGCTGGTTAGCATGCTAACTTCAGTAGAGGAAGATAAATGATAGAAACAGAAGCAAAACAAAAGGGTTGCTTTCCACTGCTGGAGACGACTCTTAGTGAGCAAAGGGATGAAGTTTGATGCTGAACTCAAGCAACGTTTCTTCTAGACTGCTAAGTAAACAGCTGCTAATGCTAACGTTAACTATGTAGCAATAGTGAAACTATAAAAATAGCTGCTTTAATACCCTCACAAATCTTCTCTAGATATATTATGTGAGTGTGGACAGACATGATATAAACTGCAGCTTGGCTGGTTAGCGGTAATTCGACTTGTGCTGTGTGTTCCTCCCGCCGCAGCGGGCAGATAAACAACCTTTCATCCATCCGTTGTACTATACCACATATAGAGTTTTATGGCACTGTTTTCTTCCTGTTACAGCTGGGCTTGGTAATCACAGTAATTGCAGAAGAAATCATATTTTTATGTTAACAGACTAATGGTTCTTGATTATAGTTGCTAATAAGCTGCTGTTTCATTACTAAGGATTTAGGACGTCTTTAAAGGTTCTTTTTTGTCCGTGTGTGTGTGTGTGTGTGTGTGTGTGTTTGATGGTGCTTGTAAATAAATGAATATTTCTTAAGAGCAGGCATAGAATACGAAAGCTCTACTGCTCTACCACATTTTACACTGAATGTGTGGAAATGGAAATACTGGAGGGCACTACAAAGCACCAGTTACAGTAATACAAACCCTGAACTACCTCACAGTGTCACTCCAGGGGCCACGTGCGTTAAAAGCAGTGAATACATTGGCAGTATTGTAAATTCTGACCTATATTATGAGTCATACCAGCCTATTAATTAATGGGGCCAGTGTATGTTTCTGATCTCATGGGCATTATTATTCCCTCATTACCCTACACACTTGTTTGGCAACAAGCAAATATATTTACCTGTGCATGAATAACATTACGCTTGTAGAAAGATTATGTTAGCATATACAAGTTGTAGAAGTTAGAAGTTATATACTGAGTCTACAGTTGTGTCTTTGCAAGATTACCATTACCTGTCACACTCAAAGATCTGTGCATGTACTGTATGTTAGAAAGGCTGCATGTGGGTGTTTTCTTATGGCAAGGCCCTATTTGAAATATTACCAGTTTCTGTGCGTGTGCTTTCTTTTGCTGCTTCATGCTTCACTCATGGTAAACAGTACATCTGGACTAGATCCAAAATTAGAGTAAATGAATGCAGCTGCTGCAAAAGAAAGGCAAGAAAACACTTTACTACTCCGAGCAAATAGTTCAACAGACAGGCCACATTGTTTAAAATGACATCCAGCAATGCAGCAAAAAACTTATGTGTTATGCTCAGGAACCTCCCCTTAAAAATGTAACTTCAAGAATGACAATTACTTGTCCATTTAATGTTTTTTTTTATTTTGGTCCCTGTCTTGACTGATGTCACTTGACTCATATTTCAAAAGCCTGTTTTGAACCTCCACACAACTCTGAAAGCCCTTTTATTTCCTGCCCTTTCACACCGCAGGAGCAATTATGCTACTTCCATTTCATCTTGCCTTTTGAGTCCACACTTCTGCACTCGGATGACAAGACATTGATGAGGAGTTTCAGGGCAATTTCAGAAGTCTGTATGAACAGCATTGTTTCTTCAAAGCCCGCCGAGAGCCGGTCCATGTGACCAGTTGTGTGTGGCCTTGGGTCCCCCTGTAATATAAAAGGGAGAGCAGTGGAGGAGCAGCTACCTTTGAATCTGTATGACTTTCTCCCCACTTTGAGAAATGAAGTGTTTAGAATATACTTTATGCCTCGGAGAAAAATTGTGATGGTTCATCTTCGAGCGCTTAATATTCATCTTCATTTTGCACGCTTCTGTGGGAATTCCAGATTAATTCTCTGCCCGTAGAATATTGAAGCTGGAGGCATTGAAACCACAAATATTATCTTTTATTGTGGACATAACGCATTTATGGCTTTGTTTATGACTGGGAGATTTGGTTTGCATGAAAGTAACTATCTGAAATGACCCTCATTAAGTCAGGCTGCAGAGAACATTTGGTGTAATTTTAGATTGTGCAGACTGCTTTACACAACAAATATATATGAATGTTGTCAACTTTGTCTGGCTTACTGTTGAGCTATCTATATGTCCTAACTCTTTCTGTGTCCGAACCATGTCTGGCTTCAGTGAATGATGTGAAAACTACATTTTGTCCTCTGCAGTGTCTTCTACCTGTCTTCAGTCATATAATATTGAGCCATTTTCTAATAAGGCTCCTTTTATAAAGGTGTTAAAGGTTGTATCTATGTCTTTATTAGTTGTTAATAACTTTATCAACAATTCATTTGATAACTTTATTTGATAACTTTTCAGTTGCCAGGTTGCAGACAATCCGGACCAATGTACATCTGTAAATCTTCTTATCTCCAGGCTTGATTAATAATCCTGTCGTCCTGTGGATCATTGTTCTCTTGTTGGCCTTCGTGTTACCGCTTCATCATGCTCCACTGTTTAGTTCTTGTTCTTGTTCCTGCCTGGTTTTATTTTGGATTCCTGGTTTTGTAAGATTTTGTTTTTGTCATTAAACTTCATGGTTGTCTGCATTTTGGGTTCAGCTATCCTTGAAACCTGACAGATATACCACCAAAATGGGATTTTGTATAATCTGGCAACACCCAGATTTGTTTTTACTGATAGCTTTTCTCTATAAAGCTGTACTGAATTATTTAATAACCATTAGTGAAGCCATTAGGTGGCACTTATGAAAACTTAACCACGGGTGCTTTATTAGAAAGTGGTGCCTGTAATATTAAAAAAAAAAAAACATTCACAGCCTGAAGTTCACTTTAGCAGCTCACCAAGGCCATGACGCCTGCTCCTCTGTTGGTGATTTCCTCTATTTTATAAAGTAAAAGCAAATCCATTATTACAAGTTGCTCTGTGCAGAGCAGTGGGATGATCATAAGCATGTGTGTGCCAAGTTTTGAACTTGTCTGTGTCCAACAACTGTTGATTTAAAGTCCAATAACAGGGTGGCATAATTACACATTCCACAAATTAAAACATTTTCAATTTTCCCTTTTATTCATTAAGTTGCTCTCGGACATTTTGGACAGTGCCTTTTTAAAACACATCCTATTACTCTATTTGCACTAACTTCTATCTGTTCCCATTTAGCTTTTTATACTGAAACATCATAATTTTATATCCCCCCTCATTAATTTGTCTCAAGGTCATGAATATTTCATATCTGCTTTAATGTAGTATTTAGAGCTCTAATTGAGAGGGTGGGTACACACTTTCTCTAAGTACAAAGTTCAAGCGTATATGCATATTACTGCAAGGTGCTCTGGAAGCACTCATTGAAAGACATATAATTAGTGACCAGTGGAAATGTAACAACGGCGCTTTCAGATTGAGTGTCTTGCTTTGTTAAGTTTGTGTGGTGGGCTTTGAAAGGCTTTCTTTTAAACAAAGGTAGCAGGATTTCTCAGCCCACACAGGGGCACAGCATCCATTAATTTTGAGATCTGCTATCACCACCACTGCTGCAGTTACAGTGTTTTTGCACATTGGTAGTGACAGTTATTATTATTATTAAATCTTGTCTCCTGATTTTAACTTTCCATCTCCATGTGCAGGTGGTATTTTTGAGACCCGGGAAAGTGAGTTAGTGAGTATGGACGAGCTGGCGTTCAAGTTTGCTGTAAATAACATAAACCGCAACAAGACCCTGATGCCCAACACCACCCTGACCTACGACATTCAGAGGATCAACCTCTTTGATGGCTTTGAAGCTTCCAGGAGAGGTATGGAAGGATTTTAAGACACAATGTAGCCCCCCCCCCCATTTAGCATTTATACACAGTATACAAACTTTCTTTGGGTAACAAGTAGCAGTGGAAGAAGTATTCAGATCTTTTCCTAAAGTAAATGTACGAATACCAAACAGTAAAGTATTTTAAAATGTCGATCAAGTAAAAGTATGTTAATATAATCAGGAACAGTATTAAAAGTAAAAGTACTGTGACTGTTAATAATGTTATACTTTATATCATTAAATTAGTCATACACAATGTGTAAGCAGCAATTTACCGTGCTGGCTTAGATAGAACTCATTTTAACTTTATTTTTTTTCATGAAAGGCTTCAACTAATGATTATTTTCATTATGGACTAATCTGCTAATTATTTTCACAATAAATTGCTTTGTTTGAAGATAGTGAGAAATGCCCACACTGCTTGTTTGATGAAATTATTTATATAATTACATAATTACAAGGAAAAAGCAATAAATTCTCACATTAGAGAAGCTGGAGCCATGAAAAGTTGTATTTTTATTTATAGCCTATATTTTATAATACTCAAGTAAAGTTCCTCAAATTTGCACTAACGTACAGAATTTGAGTAAATGTACTTAGTTACATTTCACCAGTGGTAAAAAGGAAATATGGCTCAATTAACCCCAAACCAAATGTTAAATCATATAATTAGTGTTGCTCAACTTTTTTTCCATAGAAAGTGAGCCAGGTTCACCAACCTGCGATCAGCAACCGCCTAACTTTGCGTTGTTCTTCACCACCAGTGTGTGACCAGCTAGCTCTCGGGGTGGTTGCTGTGTTCGGTCCTTCACACAGCTCCTCGGTCAGTGCTGTTCAGTCCATCTGCAATGCCCTGGAAGTCCCTCACATCCAGACCCGCTGGAAACACCCGTCAGTGGACAACAAAGACACCTTCTTCATCAACCTGTACCCTGAGTACACCGCCATCGCCAGGGCCATCCTGGACGTAGTCAACTTCTTCAAGTGGAGGAAGCTAACAGTGGTTTATGAAGACAGCACAGGTAGGGCCATTGTTTTCACTGGTCAGACTCTAACTTTCAAAACTGAGTCACAAGATATCATTATCTTATCCGCCATTCATTTAATGGGACATAATGAAAGGCAAACCTGATTTAGTCAGCAGAGTAGTATAAAACTAAGTTATAGCAGGGTGATATGAATTTGACTAAATAAATTGCAATGTATGAATGAATTATTTTTGCTTCCAGAAAATATGTTTTACATTACAAGAAACTTTTGAGGAAGGAAAACATGACTAATGTGGGTGTGATGATCAAACAGGAAGATGCTCAGAGCTTATTTCACACTGCTACAACAAGTTAGGAAAACACAATATCTGTTTTATCACCTTATTACGATAACAAATGTGTCTCGTATTATCATATCAATATCATATTAATGTTTCACCCAGCGGTACACCTGAAGACTGTATTTAGTTAATGATTTTATTTCCCACTGCATTACTGGATATCAGCCAAAACACTACATGACATTTGAAGTGAAGAACCGATAGGGAGAAGGGGTCAAAAGTGCCGCCTTGTGTTTTCTGGACCTTACAATATATTCATATGTCATGGTTATAATTACTCCCAAAATGCAATTCTGCTTGTCGATCACAGTCACCTTCCTCATGCTGGCCAGTGAACCCAATCTGTTGGAGGGCACCGGTTCCTCATATCAAACAGCTGCCAGTCTTCCTGCCCTCTGACTTCACACTGTGTCGAGCCACACCACAACACAACATCCAGCGGCGTCCCATATAGATTACGAAATGCCGCTGCTGAAATGTCATAGTTTATAGATTTTTTTCTTTTTTTCTTTGCCTTTTATTTTCAATCGGAAATTTATTTTTCTGAAATGTCACGTAGCAACACACCTGCTCGATTACACACTGTCGTGCACACACATGTACAGGATACAGGAATGTGGTGCGTGCGTACAGGTGTGTGTTTGTTCTCCTTTGTTGTGATTAAAAACAAAGTAGAAGAAAATAGGAAAAGTTAAGCAAGAGGAGGAGGGAAAACGAAAACGAATGTCCAAGACGGGATAAAATGAGAGTTGTGACTTGCTGTTGTGCAGGCCTGATGCGGATGCAGGAGTTGATCAAGGCTCCAGCAAAGCTTAACTTGAAGATCAAGATCCGCCAGCTCACACCTGGTAACCAAGACGCCCGACCGCTGCTAAAGGAACTGAAGAAAGACAAGGAGTTTTTCATTATCTTTGACTGCTCCTATCGCATGGCTGGAGAGCTCCTTAAGCAGGTTGTTGTTTTCAACACATTTTTGTGTCATTTGGGGACAACACAATGTCTCTTTTTATGTTGTAGAAAATCTTCTGAAACCTATTATCTTGTTTCGGTACAGGTATTTTGTTGTGATTTAAATTGCAGCCGTTAAAAGATATGGTAAATAAACCAGGATGAAAAAAAACTTTCCCCTTATCACTGTCAAAATTTTTAATGGCCCACAACTTATTGTTCATCACACAGATTGTTACTATTTGGGCAAAGCTACTTTAAATTAGATGGTAATGTACAGCAGTTGGTAACAGACAGTTTCTGTTGTCCTAATATGTCACGTTATTTATTTGTTGATCTATATTTCAGTTCTTGAATCATGTTTTGTTATCGTTGTGGTGTGGTTATTTGTGTTGTATATATATATATATATATATGCATAACATATTGGACGCACCATGCAAAATAGAAATGACCAGCCGGATTACTTTGTTGGTTGTTGAAGATATGACATTGTAGCTGTAGAGATTTGCTGGAGAACTCTTTACATTTGAAATAAGCAACATTTATTTCTTCTTTTCATTGCGCAGCTTTCGTCAATGGGAATGATGACAGAGTACTACCATTTCTTCTTCACGACTTTGGTGAGTTAGAAAAATGCACAGCTCAAGTGGATTTATGGGAGATATAGGAGACCAAGTGTTTGTATGTAACTATAAAACCAAGCTCATCTTCTGTGTCCTCATTTGGCCTTGAACTGCCTTCTACACACACACACACACACACACACACACACAAACTCATCCCTCCTGCTCCTCATCTCCACCTCCTCTCTCGCCCTTGCAGGATCTGTTTGCGTTGGACTTGGAGCCGTACCGCTACAGCGGGGTCAACATGACCGGTTTCAGACTGCTGAACATAGATGACCCGTGGGTAGCCTCCACAATGGAAAAGTGGGCCACGGAAAGGCTGCAGGGTCCCAAACAAGAGAGTGGCCTGATGGATGGAATCATGACTGTAAGCCTCAATACTGTTTGTATGCTGCATGCACGTTTGCATACAAACATCTGCTGACCTTTGTCTTTGCAGGAGCTGTGTCTCAGCGTGATGAAGCTGTACTCCTCAGTTACATTTATTCCATCAGTATATCTATCCTATGTCCTGTTTATTTCTCTTATGGCATAATTTTCCTTGGGGGAAACATCCCAGTCGCAACTGTAGTTCTGTATTGCACGTGGCTTTTAAAGTGTAGTGTAAGGGGAAAAAATAAATGAAAAAAAAAAAGAATCCCAACAACATCTTCCTCTCGACGCCCCCTCCGCAGACAGACGCGGCCTTGATGTATGACGCGGTGTTCATGGTTGCTGTTGCGTCCCAGCGAGCCACTCAGATGACCGTCAGCTCCCTGCAGTGTCACCGCCACAAACCCTGGCGCTTCGGACCGCGCTTCATGAACCTCTTCAAAGAGGTCAGTATTAATCGAGGGCTCGGATCACACAGAATCACCAGCTCGACTTAAGAAGCCCCTTTCGCTTTTCAACTTGACCATCATACATTTTTGACGATGTGTCTCAGCTCCAATATCCACCATGTAACGCCTCCGTGGCAAACATGGTAAACTGTATGTCAGACCACTGCGTGTGTTGTGTTACTTCATAGGTCCCCTCCGACATTGGCCACGCTTTCCTTCTGAATGTACACAACCTGAAAATATATACGGCATTTATGTACGTATGGGTTGAAAGCATGTGGCCCGGCCTGACTGTCAGAGTGGATGCCTACAGACAGAAATGAGGCCTTTGATGCATGAGTGTTTTGATCTCTTAAGTCTTAAATCCAGCAGAGGACCGCTGCCTGCCATGGAGAGGGAACATTATCATTCAATCCCCTCACTCATATTTTCCTCCTCATGTACCCCCCTACAATTCTCCTCCTCTCTCTCTCTCTCTCTCTCTCTCTCTCTCTCTCCTTCTCTTTCTTTGCATCGCAGTCTCTCTCTCTCTCTCGTCTTTAGCTTTTCGTTTGGTTTGCCCCCGCCCATCCTTTGAAGCATCTGTCCTCCTGTGCTATTCATCACTAGATAAGAGCCCTTTTGATTGCAAGAACCAGTAATATCTCTCACACAGCACTCAATTAAAATCCATTTCTGACAAGAGATCGCAGGATATAAGGACACAGCTTTCAATTCAATGACTGAAATTAAATCCTGGGCACTGTAACCTGCGTGCGCTCTCTTTCTCCTGGCTATTGTGGTGAACAATACTCTGTGTGTTTCTGTGGACAAAATTGAACTGAATTCGACTCAAAATGTGTGAGCAATTTAATGTTACTCAGTGTGCATCATTTCACGTCAGAAAAGAGGGTAATATCCTGGGTTTTAATGTTCGTTCCGACAACAGCAAGAAGATATTTCACTTTATGTCTTTTTAAGCTCATTTTGATCAATTTTCCTTATTCAAGTTCATAATGTCTTTACTACGAGACGCGTTCCTTCCAAGAAACTCTTCTAAGAAAAGGATGCAGGAATTTTCACATGAGAAATAAAATGTGACTGTATAATGATTCAAGCTGAAATAATGCACCATACAGTAAGTAACAAATTCAAATGTTGAGTGAAATGATGCAGGAAAAGGGTAAATGTCTAAGTCTAAGTCTCGTTGTGCAGCATATGAAATGATGTACATGCTCTGAGGTTAACAGACAGACAGGCATATATAGAGAAACTGGGCAGGTGTATGTACAGATGTAGACATGCATAAATATATAACACTGTTTTGAATATTAGCCTTTAGCATTTCTATATCAACTCAGATGTATTATTTGAATATACCTGCAGTTTGAAAGGTGAGTAAATGTTGTTAGTATTGCTGTCATGAACACAAACTGTCATGCATAATGAGATTGTACCACAGGACAGTCTGTAGACGTCTCCCAGTCTCCACCTGATGTGATCCTGTGAGTCTCCCAGCCGCCTGTCTGGCTTCTTCTCACCGCCTCCGTCACCTTCACCGTGCTCCAAAGCGTCAGTCAGGCTCCGCACAGACAAGGAACTCACTTCTCTCTGCATCTCCTCTCTGTAGGCACAGTGGGATGGACTGACAGGGCACATTGTTCTTAATAAGACAGATGGCCTGAGGAGAGACTTTGATTTGGACATCATCAGCCTCAAAGAGGACGGCACTACCAGGGTGAGCACAGAGGTCTGGAACAGCCAATTACACCACTCTCATGCTGCTTCCACGCTGGCTGATTCTTTCCATTAAGGCGTGTGTGTGTGTGTGTGTGTGTGTGTGTGTATGTGTCTGTGTGAATGAAAGACAGAGAGGTACTATGTACATTTTGTTTCCTATAATTCATCCACACATTTATTATTTGGTTTACATGAATATCAATAAAGCTCCAACAACTGATTATTTCTTTCCACACTGTCTGTGCTTCACATGTCGCCTTCTTCACACTTTCAAAAGGGTATTGTGGAGGGCGGAAGTCGCCTCACGAAAAGGTGGATCAAGGTTTGTGCCAGTGCCTTGTTTGGCCCGAGTGTTTGTTGTTTGCCTCCCCTCCTCTCCTCTCCTTCTTTTTTTTTTTTTTTTCTTGCTCTGTATGCCGCGCACCTCCCCGCTCCTTGCCTTGTCAACCTTGTTTCTCTTCACTGATTCTGTGTACAGCAATGCCATGTACTGTATTTGACATTTCAGTTTTCCCCGTGTTTGGGTCCAGTCATGGCGCTGACACTTGTCAAAACTTCATCAGCAGTGGTAGAAAAAAATATGAAAGTCCTTCTTGTTTGCGTAGTCATAATAATACTTCCACTAGGAGTGAGAGTAGAAAAGCCCTGCAGTTTCACTCAATGCAAAGTCATTCAGCTCCTACAGCTGGTGGCTGTGAGACAGAAAGAAAGAAATTTATCCTCCAGATCCTTCACTTTCGCAGAGTCCACTACTTATAATGTGCTTTACTATTAGCCTGCCTTCACACTTTCATGGAAATCTCACAGGCTAGCGGTGTTTAATTGCGGCCGAGAGGGATCCAGTTAGCAGAGGAGACGACAGCTTAAAGTCGGGCATCAAGCCTTGCCGCGAGAGGAGCAGATTCCCTTTGTCGGTGTTTCACTAACACACGGGCCAGAGCACAAGTTAAATGCTCACTCCAGTGTGATTACATGCATCAAATGCATCAAATCAACCTTGTTCTTTTTTATCAAATCATCCCTGTCTTTGTCAGTCACTAGCAGTGTTCTTACTGACTTTAACTCCTCTTAATTAAGTTTCACAAAATATACTGTAAACACCGAAGTGACAATTAAATACTCTGCTTATCACCTTGAGAGCAATAATGAATAAAAGAACCAATGTTGAATTAATTCATCCCCTCAAACACACAGACAGGTATGTGGGCAGGCAGCAGCTGTCAAGGTGCAGAAGCATTGATTTATACTTTCATTTTTTAATTCCATTCAGTACTTTTAGCCCTCAAAAGCCTCGCCTCGGAGGAAATACCACTGTAGGGTTGGCACATGTGCAAAAAAAAAAAAAAACGTTTGACTTTATGGTCATGAAAAATGAATTATCAGTCCGTAGCACTTGTGTTAGTTCTTGGGCACTGGAGTGTTAAATACACTCTGAAGAGGATGATGGGACTAAACAAAGTGAAAGTCTCCAGGGAAATAAGTTATTTTCTCTTAAAGTTGTTGACTTTCTGGAAATAAGTTTTTTTTTTTTCCCCCCTCTCAGCTTTCTTGGCCGGGCTTAAGTGTATCTCCCGCTCTGTTGTAACGCTTTTCCAGTCTGATTCGGTTCTGGATGGAGATGAGCTTTAGGATTCATAGATAACATTTTACTCCCAGCATATGGGAGAGAATCCCTGTCAGTTTTTATAGCACACTTTGTTGTTGGGAGCTGCTTTGGTATACGCACGATAAATTTGCAAGGCTACCCGCAGTAAATCTGTGATTTAGGAGTTTAAAAGATGATGACTGTATGCTGTGTAGTCATCCTGGGTCGTATTTCAGCAATGATTTCATTGGCTTGGTCAGATTATTGTATTACTTAAACTTCAAACTGACTAAACCCTCATAGAGGATGATATTTGCAAAACTGTTCTACAGCACCAGCTAGATAATGTGAAACCACTGGGGAACCAAAATACCCTCCGCACTTCCCAAAATATTGTTCTTACTCTGTCCATTTATCTTTGAGATTGAGGACAATACAATTAATTAAATCCAACCCCATTCACTGTGTTGCTCATCTGCGGTGTCGAGAGATAAGACAGATTTATGGACTCCTGCGCAGAGTGGGCCCTTGCAAAAGTGCCACGGTGGAGATACAGAGTGCTTTTAGCAAGGTTATAAGTGAGAACATTTTCTATCTGTCTGACTCGGGGAACAGAATAAGATAGAACGTAATGAGGAGTGAAAAGCATGTTATCTTCTCCAATAGGTAATCCCACATAGCCCTTTTCTGAAAAATAAATGGCGAAAAATAAGACTGTACCTCATCTTAGTTTAATAAGAGGTACTGATGCGTTCACTTGCACTCATCCTCTTATGCATTGGAGGAATGAACAGGCCATTGTTTCTGACTAAAAATACCCAAATTCATTACTTTATGTTCACAGTCTTAATGGCAAAAGGAGAAAAGCTTGTTTCAGTCGCTCGCTTTAGTTCTGTTAACAAAGAATCCTGATCATTTAATGCACTTAACTTTATTGCATCACAGCCATGAGCCCCCTTGACCTTTGGTCAGCTCTTAACCAGTGAGGGGATTTGAAAGGGTCAAAATCCAGCTGCCAGACGCCTGTCCTAATCTGATAACTGTCTGGATTATGCCGCCTCGGGGACACTCTCATTCACAGTTACTGTGACAGTGCGGAGGGCTGGAGACACCATGTCGTCCTCTATTCCCCCTGATCCTGCCCTTCCTCATTCATGCTGTCCCTGCTGGTGTGATTTCCCCACTCCTCCCCATCACATTCAAGCAGGGCTGCAACTAACGATGCTTTTCATTATTGATTCCTCTGTGGATTATTCTCTCAATTAATCATTTGGTCTATCAGATGTCTCGTTTTGTGCAACTAGCAGCCAAAAACCTAAAGATATTCAGTTCATTTTCACACAAGAAACAGAATCTGGACAACTTTGGCATCTTATCTTAAAAGCAACTAAATTAATTAATTAATAATGATTTTGTTCATTGTTTCAGCTTATTCATATTCAGGTAAAAATATGCACATTTGTTTACTAGCTATATGTATATATTTTTTCATTTTCAGTACAGTGTATTCAAATTTAGACTTCCTGCTGTCAGTTGGATTTTCTTTTAGCTTCAAACAGAATGGAATATAAAGGCTAACAGATGTCCACGCCAATCCCAAGCAATAATTCATCAAAACATTTGCCATGAAACCCAGCTTTGTTTTTTCTGGCTGTACAATATGTCCAATACCTGGGAGTCAGATCAATCACTGCACACAGCGGGAGTGATATTGCTTTGCTGTAAACTTTTACCTGGTGCACCCAATCAGCAGCTCCGTTTTTTTTTTTTTTTTTAACAAACCACTTCTTCATTTTCATATTCACTGTATATAAAATGAGAGTTTCCGGCACTTTGCCCAGAATCATCAGAGCGAAGCTGAGCAAAAGGAAACGCTGTAGAATAGTGGATGGAGCAGAAGGTTGAAAAGGAGCCAAGAGTGTCAGGTCTTTTAACCTCTTTTACTTCTTTTTCATTTTTCTGTTCGACGAATCAGAAAATATGATTAATACGCAGTGTATTGAAGCAGTTCCTAGTTTCCTGTTAAGTCTAAATCAGGCTCTGTATATTTGGTAGGAAGAATAATAAGAATAATCAATCAGCTTCTTCGCTTTAATGGCAACGACTTTCAGAGATGATATAAATACAGCTTCATTCAAAGCTCAAACAGAAGCAAACATCTACTGTGTACTCTGCAGTTTTATCTTGAATTGTGGCTCCAATAGCAGCCGTCAAATGTAACTTCCTGTCGTTCAAAGCGCAAAATGTGTTTCAATAAATCTGAAGCCCTGTTTGTCTTTGCAGATTGCCGTGTGGAACTCGTACAAGGGGATGAACCTGACGGAGAAGTCCGGCCGAGACAAGAATAACAATGTGACAGACTCAATGGCTAACAGGACTCTTATTGTCACCACAATACTGGTGAGGAGGAAGGAGGAAGGTTAAACAGAGGACAGCATAGGGAGAAGGAGGGGAGTATACATGTGAGGATGTGTGGAGTGCAGATAGAGGGACAATAGAGGAAAATACCCAGAGAAGAGGGAGGGAAACGGGGGGGAAGGAGTGGTGTTGAGGTGAGGAAAAATGGCTGCTGAGTTGAGTGGTTTGGATTCCTTTTTTTCACACAGAAAAAAATCAATCATGGAAAAAAGTATATTTTCAATAATCACTGTTATACGATATACAATATATAAACTTACTCATTTTTAACTTTGCTATTACTATAACTTAGCTCATTTTAACTAGTGCTCAGACAGCATGGAGACAATTGAATCAAAATAAGAAATATCTCTTGAAAATGGTCAAATGCAGCGTTTTCTGTTGTTTTACAGGAAAATCCATATGTGATGCATAAAAAGTCAGACAAGGAGCTGGTCGGGAATGATCGCTTCGAGGGCTACTGCCTGGACCTGTTGAAAGAGCTCTCCAACATCTTGGGTTTTACGTATGAAGTCAAACTGGTGGCTGATGGGAAATATGGAGCCCAGAATGACAAGGGAGAGTGGAACGGGATGGTCCGAGAGCTGATCGACCATGTGAGTTAACAGTTTTATGTATGGTGTAAAAAGACCAATACGTCCCTCTGAAATGTAATGGAGTAGAAGTAGAATACAAAAATACTCAAGTAAAGTACAAGTACCTCCAAACTTTACTTCAGTATAGTACTTGAGTAAATATATTCAGTTAATCTCCACTTACTTGTCTGCATGGCTGACTTGCTCCTGACCAGATTAGATTTAGGATACCATCTCCTCATGACTCAGCTCTGCTCCCGAAAGGATCCTGATTTGGACAAAATTACTGCTATTACAGTAAACTGACAAATAATATATAGAAGTAGTCGACAGTTGAGTTCACAAAGCTTGTCTGATGTGTTTATAGACCAGTAGGATCATCTGTCTTTGATATGTCAATGGGAGATACAGTACAATCAATGGTCTTAGGACAGGTCTTTGGACCTGTTGCACCCTCCGGCTGTGTAAATGGGGCTTTTAATAATGAATGAATTTTACTCTTACATATAAAAACACTGACTGAAAAATCTCCAATTTCCCTCCATTAATGTCTAGTAGCTTTTTGTATTGTTCTGTATCGCTCGTGTTTGTTTCTTCAGTAGAGAGGAACACAGTTTAACCAGGTTTATTATATGTTGTTGGTTTATTGATGCATAGATATTTGGCAGTTAGATTGTCAGATATGGGACAAACTGTTCTACCTGTAGCATCCTACCTCGTCTTCTGGCTTCTCCAGGTTGCAGACCTCGCCGTGGCTCCCTTGACCATCACTTATGTTCGAGAGAAGGTCATCGACTTCTCCAAGCCCTTCATGACCTTAGGTATCAGCATCCTGTACCGCAAACCCAACGGCACCAACCCGGGCGTGTTCTCCTTTCTTAATCCCCTGTCTCCGGACATCTGGATGTATGTGCTGCTAGCCTGCACAGGAGTGAGCTGTGTGCTCTTTGTGATTGCCAGGTAAGAGGATTGATGCTTGTGATAATGAGATGATGTCTGATGGGATGGGGTGGAAAAATATAAGGGTTGTTAAGGGTAAACAACCCTTACATTTATATATAGATGGTGACTGCTTACTGAACTGTCCTTCACCAGTGCCAGCTTTGCTTCAAGCTTTTTTTGTTAATAATTCAAAGAACATGAAAACTGTGAGCTGGTGCCAGCATTGAGCTTTGTAGAACAATGCATGCCTGATGTATCACATTCATATTCACACGACAAGAATCAGAAAAAGTCTGGAATAACTGGCCTGACTGTACTTCTGCAAATTTGGCACAGTTATCCTAATATAAGCCAAAATATGCTTTTGGCTGCCCATCAAATGCCAGACTGGCTTTCACTGTGGTTGTTAAGTAGTTGGGAGTAATTGCGCGCCCGCTCTTCACCTCCTTCTCAGGTAGTGTGTAAAAACCCTGCAAGTGGGTTGCACCTAGCAACCAATAAGTGAAACAGATTTGTTGTGAAAATCAAAATGCAAATGAAGGTGAACTGTAGATTGAAAGGCTGTGCTGAGGCGAACCGGTCTGCCTCCAGGGCTTAAGATTAGTTACAGTAAATTCCTTATATATTACAATTTTTCTTTCATCTCTTTTTCTCTCTGTTTTTTTATTGTCTTCCAGGTTTACTCCATATGAGTGGTACAACCCACATCCATGCAACCCGTCCTCGACTCTCATACAGAACAATTTCACTTTACTCAACAGTTTCTGGTTCGGCGTTGGAGCTCTCATGCGGCAAGGTATTAAGCTCACAGTCAAAGCCATTATAATCAATATTTTGATTGTAACAAATGATTTCTTGCATGTGAAAAGGGTTGCTAAAGTCCTCCAAATTATGCAACAAAATACTTTTCTATATCCTGGCTAGAAACATTTTCTTTCCCTGGAGACCAGTACAGACCTAAAAACGAGCCACTGGACTTAAATTAAATCAGATGGTTGGAAACACAACTTCAAAAAAGTGTTGCAAGGCAACAGCGAAGGCCACTGGCTTCTCCCTGTACGGCTGTCTATTGAACTCCCTGTACACCAGTACAGAGTGTACTGACACTGTAAACTCTCTGCAACCACACCCTGTTAGAAGTCTTAGGAGTGGGCGGCCAGTAAACCGACTAATGACACCAGTCCACAACAAAATGGCGACGTTGATGAAATGTTGTCAGAAATGCATCAGTTTTGATAAATAACTGATAAACCAGGTTCAGCGTCCTGCTGCACTGTATGAGCATTCCCATCTTACTCTCCATCTCATCACGCACAAGCTCAATCAAGTTTAATATTGTATGTCATATTCTTCATGTGTGTGCCATGTGTGTGTGTATTCTATGTAACTTCGCTCTTTACAGCGGCCTTCAGCTTTCTGTGGGATGCTGTGCCTGACAGTAAGTGCACCCTTAAACGCAGAACGCTGCTGTTAAACCAACCCTCCAGAAACAGTTTTACTCTAAAAGCGCTGTTCAATGTTTGTCCTCTCCACCCAAAAAAAAAAAAAGGTTTAAAAATAGTCACAAATGTGTCCAAACCTGGAACATTAAATGTGGCAAATGTATTCTGCAATTCCTCATTCCCTCTTTTCTCTGCACAGAGGAGAAAATATAAATCAAGCTGCTCATTCTGCTGTTTCATTACTTTTTTTTTTTTTTTATGTTCCCTCATTTGTTTTGAATTCAGATTTCTGTTGTTCTGTCGTCTTTGCTTCTTCTAATTTGCACTTTTTTTTGTTTTGTTATGTTCGTTTTTTGACTATGATATATTTCTTTTGCAACTTTGTGCTTTGGACCAAACGGGTCGTGCAGAGGAAGAAAATAAACACACTGTTTGAAGAGTCGCACAATTTTCTACCCTCTAATCCTCAATCGCTCTCTTCTTCCAAACTTTATCTTTTCAGCTCCTTTTTTTTTTTTTTTTTAACCTTTTGTCCCTCATCACTTTGCTTCCAGGCTCCGAGCTGATGCCCAAGGCTCTGTCCACTCGTATAGTTGGGGGTATCTGGTGGTTCTTCACCTTAATCATCATCTCCTCCTACACGGCCAACTTGGCTGCCTTCCTCACGGTGGAACGAATGGACGCACCCATCGACTCGGCGGACGACCTGGCGAAGCAGACCAGGATCGAATACGGGGCAGTGAGGGATGGATCTACCATGACCTTCTTCAAGGTAAAGTTGGTGTAAGCTGCTGCATGTTACTCCCAAAATAAGTTAAAGTTGCTTTAGACTTTATCAAAGCCACAACATAAAAAGCAATAGTTGAAAATGCTATGCAGAAGTTCCTGTATTGCAACAGATGATATATAGTATAATTTTCCAAATTTAAACACATAAAATACTTTATTATTGTTGTTCTGCAATAAAATGTTGTAAACATGCAGAAAGCAGGTGCAGACACGAGACTCAGCTGAGGGGCTGGCAAGATATTTATTCGGAAAATAGTTGAAGGGGGTTGAAAGGTGGTGAAGGGTGGGGGAGCAGGTAAGACGGCGTCCGGCTGAAGACTGAAGGTCTGAGGTTGTACTCTGGCAGATGAGGAGGTTAGTGAGGGCTGGATTACTGGTCCGGCTCGAGGGATCACATTGATCAATCTGGCGAGGATTGAAGGGCGAGGCGCAGCACTTTGGAGCAGTTGGAGATGAGTGGTCAGGTGTGTAGGAATGCCAGGAGCCAGGAGAGGTAGACACGTCCACAACACGCACACGCACACGCACACACACACAGACACACACATACACACACACAGTCAAACTGGGGCGGAGGAGACACAAGGGAGAGAGAAAAAAACGAACTCACAGCCTGAGCCATAACACTTTTTACCTGTCCCATCCCACCTCTAATTATATCATCTCAAGTGCACCATCTTACAAACAAAAGATAGACCTGTGATTACTCCTGATCAACATGTGCTGTGTTTTTGTATTTAAACGAAGGATATAAAGGTTTCCTAGAACCAAATGAACCAATGTTAATATCAACCACTGAACACAACAATCTCAATAGTGTGTCCTCGTCTCCGGTGAATGTGTAGCTCACTCCCACGTGTTCATCTGAGTGAATTCAGTCTGTTTAGAGTCTGTCAGCTCTGTCATACCTCGACATGTAAGTATGACTCAGTGACAGTTCCTTCATTTCCATAAAATCAGGGTCATGTTGGTTCCCTCAGCTGCTCTCACATCCTGTGTCTTTGCCAAACCTCCCATGAAAAAGAGAGACAGAGGCAGAGGAAAAAAAAGACTTGCATTTACTTTCCTGAAAGACGCCGTTGATGCATCAAGATGCATCAAGAGTGTTCCTGTGTTTTTGGAGGTGTCTGTGTTGACATATGTGAACCTGTTAGTCTGAATTATATGATGTATCAGTGTACTGATGTCCTCAAGCAGGGCTGTCACTCCCCCCCCCCCCCCCCCCCCCACACCCCCACCACCACCACCCTCACCTCCCCCCACTCTCCTTGCATCCTGGTGGCTCAGCAGGGGTGATCCATGCAGGGCTTTATCCTCCCAGATTGCAGCCAGCGATTACGGCTGCCTGGATAGGAAGAAGCAGGCTGTGTTGATGGCTTGAACAAATTGAATCAGCTGGAGGAGATTTAGAACACAGCTGTCCCATTTTCTCTGACTGAGCAAGGAGGAACGCGCATACACACACACACACACACACATATATATATATATATACACCAAGACGCACTCATAGATAAAGTCCCACACATCCTTCTTTAAAACTTAAACATGTTTATGATAGTATTTGAAATATAGTTCAGTACATGTAGCCCTATGTTTTTGCACAGTGAACAAATGTCTAACACCAACTTTTGGCTGCTTGGCTCCTTTGGCAGAAATCAAAGATCTCCACCTATGAGAAGATGTGGGCGTTTATGAGCAGCAGGAAGAACACGGCGCTGGTGAAGAACAACAAGGACGGCATCACCCGGGTCCTGACGACAGACTACGCCATGCTGATGGAGTCCACCAGCATCGAGTACATCAGCCAGAGGAACTGCAACCTCACGCAGATCGGAGGTCTCATAGACTCCAAGGGCTACGGGGTGGGAACACCAATCGGTAGGAAGAATGAGACGCCGCCATCTTTGTCACTTAGTGGAGAATGGAAACGGTTACTGTCGTGCTGTCGTGTTACTGTCATGGAGCAATCACTACAAAACGCTCCATATATACTGAGGTTGTACTCTGAGAGAAAAGTTAGAAATCAACACAACACACACACACAACTCCAACACGGACTAAGTGTGAGACTGTTTTATGATTGTATAAATCTCGCTGCTTGTTCTCTGGTAGACTGCACACATTCAGCCTCTTGGTTAGTTTAAAAAAAAAAAAAAAAGAGCCACAGACAAATATACAGTGTACCGTACAAATCACATTCACCCAGGCCCCTCTGGGAATATTAAAATGCACTGAAGGCCGTTTGACAACCGTGTTACTAGAATAGAATTTTAATAGAATCTGTGTAAATGCCGGGTTTTGTACTGTAGATACAAACTTCAATTTATTTCGGAATTTGCATTTTTCATTTTCCTGGAGTCCAAGTTGCAGAAGCTGCTGTCCTGTATTCTCGACATGCAAATGCACCTCCATCTAACAGCTCTGCCAGATGTTCAGTGCAAATGTTCATGTGAGATTTCAGGCCAGTGTGGTGGATTGAGAACTTAAACTGGATGCAAATCAACCTGCCGGGCCGTGTTTGCAGTCGGTTTTCTTAAGCAGTGCTTAACATATTGTGTCGGTGTTTTTTGTTTTTCCTCTCTAGATGTTTTTTTTGTTTTTAATTTATTCAGTTCTCCTCCTTGACTTTCTAACTCACTGTAGAGCCAGTTGATTTTTTTTTCTTTAAAAACAAGTACATGCCCCACACCTGCATAAGTTGCACACATCCATACCCAGATGTTTACAGGGCATGCGTTTAAATGTGTGGGCACAACAATGGAAATAATGAAGGTGGAGCCTCCCCCATCCAGTTCATTTCTGTAATCACCATGAGATGTCCACTGGCTGTCAATATCTAGGACATAGCCTATAGCAATTAGTACCTCTTTTATCAACTCTATTCTTAGGTAAGATGTGGAGTCTTCAAAAATATTTGTCCGCAAGGAAATAGATATTTCTGGAAACCAGCCTTCGTGATGAGCCCTTTCTATTCTATTGTTCTAGCTGCTCTCACTGGAGAAAATATTCCACAGCGTTGGAAAGAATGATGGCCACCACAGTGCTGGAGACGGCAAACGACCGGAGCCTCCTCAGAGAGTTAAGCTGGCTCTGACCCCTCTTGTACAAGGCAGCGGTGTTGCTAATCCGGTCCGCTTTGATGTTGAGCTGCAGCGGGTTCAGCCGACATCATTTCTCTGTATTTAGCCTCTTCTCCCTGCTGGTACAGGCTACAAGAGGAGGAAGCTAGGAAGCCATATCTAAAGGCAGAGACGTAAAGGGTGAACACGAAGGGAGACAGGTCAACGCCTGTGATGCACCTGTCACATACTCCATCTGACCCCTCTAGTGTCACTTTAATCTGTGCCTGCATGTCCATGAGCCTCAAACAAAGTAGGTCAGGTGAACCACTGACCAGGGAAATGATGCCCCCCCCCCCACACACACACACTCTGATATATAGCTGGTAGGCAAACCGCAGGGGGTCCAGTGACGGCTTTACAAGGGACCAGTCACTCCAATTACTTCATGAGTTTTTTGGTTGTTTGATGCATTTTGCAGGATGCTTCAGGTTCAGCTTTGGGTTAAAGGACATGCTGAAGAACTAAACACAGCTGAGTGCTATACGCTGGTTCTACTCTATTCAGCTCTATTCTCACCCGATCAACAGGTGATCCTGGATGTTTTAGGCCCTGGAGTCTCACTGGAGATCTCTGGTCTGCTTATTGCCGGAGATGGTTCTCATCCCACTCCGCGCCTCCTTCCCCTGAGCAGTTGTCACATGTTTCTGTATCTGCTTCGTCTCCTCCCCGCACTCATTTCTGGAGGCTCTTTTCTTCTCATCCAGAGTCTTTGTCTCCCAGTCAGTCACCTCAGGCAACCTCCGAGTTGGAACATCAGTTCGTACTCCTGATACAACCAAATACCCGCTTGTGTATTGTATTAAGTCATGTCAAGCATTCATAGGGCTCATAATCAGAAATCACAAGATTTTTGATAAATACTTTACCATCTCCAAACTCACAATCCTTAGACATAGAGTAGACGCCAAATACAGGAAGTGAAAAAAATTAGTTTTCTGTCCTCAAGATACATGTAGATGTAGATTCGTGTTTCCTGTTGCACCCACTTAATTCAGTTTTTGTAGCAAAGGCTTAAATTTCAAAATGCCTATTGTTCACTAAAACACCGTAAACAACATAGAAAGCAGGACTTCCAAGCCATATTTTATTAATGGGGCATTTAAAGGTATTATTAATAGAGACTGACAAACAAGTTACAGCATATTGGTGCATATTGACTTTCTATTGGTCTTCTCCCTCCCCAGGTTCTCCATACAGGGATAAAGTGACCATTGCCATCCTTCAGCTGCAGGAGGAAGGGAAGCTGCACATGATGAAGGAGAAGTGGTGGAGAGGCAACGGCTGCCCGGAGGAGGACAACAAGGAGGCCAACGCTCTGGGCGTGGAAAACATCGGCGGCATCTTCATCGTCCTGGCCGCCGGCCTGGTTCTCTCTGTGTTTGTGGCCATCGGAGAGTTCATCTACAAGGCCCGCAGGAACGCAGACATAGAGGAGGTGAGTGGAGGAGGGCGAGCAACTGCTGCTCTGCAGCTGAGAGAGTGATGATGACTAATGAGTGGATTAGACTTTACTCTCCGCTGTGTGTGGAAACACGGGTTTGTAATGAGATTTTTAGTTTTTTGCAAGTTGTTTGCTCGATCAAAATGTATTTACTCAGAATCATATTTGCACTTGCTGGTGTCGTCTTTGCAACAAGAAAGTCACGTGATGGATTGATAATAAACTCACATGTCTCACGATCACGCACAGTAAGAAAAAAAGGGGTTAAATATAGCAAAGAAATGTTTGGCAGCTTCACATGACAGACCAGCGATTCACACGATTAGTTTCTTTGCTTTGTCTTGGTTTTTCATCCTTTATGATTTTATGATGTTTTCTTTTCTTTTCATTTTTTTTCTTTTTACAAATCTGTTTTGATCTCTTTTGTTTTCTTCTCCATCCTCCTTTTTTTTCTTCTCTGCATGCTTTCATCAGGCCTTTTGTTTCTTTTACGGGGTGCAGTCCCGTCAGTTTCAGCGGCGTGGATCCACCTCCTCCTCTGGCACCTCCTTATCAACTGATCTGGAGAGCGGCAGGCTGCTGGGGGATGACACAGAGTAGCCGTGGCAGCACATTTACAACTCGTAACACTCGCTAGACGATAGGTTTGTAACCAGGTGTTGTAACCTTCTCTCTGCCCCTGTTGGAAATACCACAGTATAGCTGCACCTATCTCAAACCAATCCCAATTACTAACACCATATTACCTTCAGTGGCCGACCCCTTGTGCACATTGCTTCCTTGCAAATGTCTGTTTCTTGTGATGTCAGTGATCTTTCTGGTACCATCCTGAGACAACTCTCCTGTTGTATATAAAAAACACTTGTACTGAGGAAAGCATAAAAAAAATATTGACTCATGTTCTGGGAAAAACCCAGGACATTTGGAGAGATAAAAACATGTCAGCCGTTTGTTTCATTTTGAGCTCAAAATGATTAAAAGTCATTATTTGCTAAATGTGGCATTAAAGTTCATAAAAACAGTGTAGGGCTCTGCAGCGCTCCCCTGGTGTAAAGCTGTTCTTTTCTCTCGCACTGGTTAAGTAGCCTTCTAACACCGGCCCAAATGTTGTGCCTCATTCATCGGAGCCTCAGTAGGCATCTGTGTGTACTTTAGAGGCAGACTTTGAGTGCCTTTTGGGAAATCAAAAGATAGGAAAAGTTATTTGAATATTTTCCTCCTCATTAAGCTCTTTGGTAGACTGGTTTGGTTGGCTGAAATTTGGATAACAGTGATGGAACAACATTTTGGCTTTAATACGTCCCCTGACACGGATCCAAAAGCCGAGAGTAAAGTTGTAGTTTCGTATATAACTACTGGTGACGGCAGGACGTTTTATTAACTGAAGTAATGATGGATGGGATCACAGAGGGATACAGTCCTCACTGCACCTCTGGACTGACCTTGTCATCCAGTCATAAGATCTATCTCTCTCCAGAATGTAGTGAAAAGAAAATATTGAATTACTGTCGTTAAAGGATATAAAATCAGTGCATGTAAGGCAATCATTTAAGATATCTTATTCAATAAGACCCGAATCAACACTTTTAATGCGATGTTTAAGGTCTGTGTTGTTTCTGTGCCCAGATGTGAATCTCAAACACAACAACCTTTAATTGTGGGATATTACAAGTAAATTAATTTCATACTTGATTTAGCTCTGGTTAGATCAGTATGGTTTAGGTTTTCACAGTGTTCGACAAAGTCCAAAAGAATAAAGCTATTTAATCTGTGTTTTTTGCTCCTCTCTCTTAGTTTCTGAGGGGTGAGTTTGCTACGGGGTAGTTTATGAGGAAAGGTTCTTAACTGATGGCGCGTGTTGCTGGTGTCCGTGGGAAACCCTGCAGGAAGCCATATTCCTTTGAGAAGCCTTAGGCGAAGCCTGAGGATGAAAGAGGAAGACCTTCTGTGGTCCCTGGATGGAGGACCGACAGATAAAAAATGGGATGACTTTGTGCTGCGGAAGATAATTTGCAAAATAAATTTAGTTAGCACACGGAACAAGGAGGAGAGCAAAATAAAAGGCAAATAAACACGATTGAAGATTAATGAGTTCAAAGCAATGTATTATTGCGCAAAATCAAATAAGCCCGGGGCTTCTCATTTCAGATGGCCCCCTCTTTGGTAATTTCAGACAATTAGCATATTATGAATTCATAGCTCCCTGCATTAGGATGTTGCACAGCAGACGCTGTCCTTCATCTTTTGTCTATGTAATTGGATTTTGTGATGAGACAACACACTTTACATGTCTTTTACAACTCGTTTGCCAGGTCAGACTTTAGATTGACTTGAGTCATTGTCTGGCTGCTCACATTCAGCTGCAGGCAACCTCCCAGAAGCCACTGCTAACTTGCAAGGCTGAATCAAAATTGCCTTTGATTATATCTTATAATTTTATGGATCGGCAGTCATTTTCATGCACATTCAGACACGGTCTTTAAACTCATGGCTGAAGCTCTTAAAAGGTCATAATGATTTTATTGGAAATCATCTTTATTGGTGTCTGAACCCGGGCTTTCCATTGTTGTTCTCTTTGACAGTGCGTGTCTTTTAGCTCCATGATGGAGGAGCTGGGTATCTCCCTGCAGTGTTACAAAGGCATCCGGAGGAGGTCGCGACCCCACAGCGGAGCAAGGTCAGCTTGCATCTTCTGTCAACCCAAACGCACTGCAAAGAGGGAGGGAGGGAGGCGGGACTCCAGCACTTGAGTGCACAGAGACTGCTGTTTGATCTCTCTGTTCTCTGTTCCTCTGAATGATATGAAGTTGTTCCCTCATCACTCCTGTCTTTATACTGTATGTGTACGGATAATACATTAAGCATTATACTGTAGATGTAGTTTACAAAGTCTTGGCCTTGTATCAACGTTACTAATGTTAAAACAGCTGATGAATGAAAGCTCTCTCATAGTGAAAACCATTGCTGTTCCCTCATGGCTGTAGTTCACTGTTGTGAGCAGTTTGCAGAGTTGAATCTGCACACTTTATAGACACCCCCACTGTGTAAATGTTCGACAACTTCACTGATTTTCAGAGTAAAAAGATTTTTGCATTTTTTTAAACTGTTGTCGATTTGTTGTTGTTGTTGCTCTATGTGTTTGGCAGCAGTGTGTGTGTGTGTGGGTGTGTGTGTGTGTGTTGTGTGTTTCTTTGTGTCCCTACTGGCAGGTAGCTTCAGAGCGGATTGCAGAGCCAGCCCTTGCCAGTGAAAAAAAAGATAAGGACCTCCAAGGAAAGTCAGGAACACACCTGCTGTTTCATACCCTTCAAGTGCCAACATTACAGACATCAAATCACACACACACACACACACACACACACACACACACACACACACACAGATGCACATAGCCTCACGAACACTTGTGATCATGAAATATTGCTGTCTGTAGGCCAGAGAAAGGATAGGATACACGGAGAAGGAAAGGACAAGATGAGAAGCAGGGTTTTTTTTATGTGTGAAATTCTCAGGAGGTCAAAGACAAAACACAATTTCCTTGTTCCCCTGGGAACAGTCTTGTTTTTCTACAAGTCATTTTTTTTTTCCTGTTTGCTGTTGTTGAATTTGAAAGCCTAAAGGGGGGGGGGGGGGGGGGGGTCGTAGCTCCCAGTAGTGACAGTGGATCCCAGTGGATGTGAGCATGGGAAAAGAGTCGAAAGCTTCTGCTACAACGAGTCCTGCTTCTCTTGAAGTACTTTACAATCTTGGCATACGTGTTATGTACAGTAACCTGCCTACCAGCAGCTTTAAAGCACTTTATGATGAATTATGATCCATAGATACAACCATCATATTAACATGATACCTTTATTTTGGAAGTCCAGCACATTCCTACAAAAGTTCCTCATAAAAAGTAGAGTTTAAGGAATGAATGCTTATGAAAACTTCATTTAAAACTAATTTACATATTCAGCCTTTTCTGTAATCCCCACTCAAACAAACACGTTGAAACCAGGAAGATCTTTCACCTGACAGCAGCGTGTTGACAGCACGCTGGCCTTGACCTCCATTGTGCAGGGAAGTCAGCATGAGGAATGACAATGTTCTCATCATCCTCAGCACAATTACGCGTCAGCAGCAGGAATACAGAAAGCCCCGGTGGCAATCATCACTGACTGACTCACTCACACACGCCCCTACGTGAATTTGAATTGAGCTCCCCTCATCAGGATCTTGCAGCAGGATAATAATCAACACCGATGCCTGAACGCACACGAACACATCAGGCTGACATCGGCACGCGAGCAAAACGAGCAAACGGTTGTAATGACGTTAATATTTTCGCCTGGTGGTTTCAACTGTGTCCTGTGTTTTCATGCATCAGAAGCTTCCTCAGGCGCATTTTTTATTTTTTTATGTCCTCAGGGTGAAATGAATGAATCACAGAGGAAGAAGAAAAGTTCGCTCATGCTCTTTGTATCTCTGCCACCTCTTGCCCAACCCGTTTAATCTCTCGCCCTCATCAGCACCTACTTTCAGAGACTTTGTCCTTCTTTTACCCCCCTAGTCTTACTGCACACCTGCCCTATACTCTACACTGTCAGTGGACTGGACGTGTTGTATGTGTTCTTATGGAAAAGTCTCATTTTCAAAACAATCCCATCAGTAAAATCAGAATCAAAATAAATAATAGAATCATTCAACACACACAAATGCACAAAAATTATACTGACAATATCACCATGAATCATATATTAGTCAGAAACGAACTATATAGAGGGAAGGAGAAGGACGACACTAGCTGTTAATGGAGCACCGTAAGCATTAAATCGTAATACATATCATTATCAATCATGTCAGAATCTCAAGTCTCAAAACTGACCTCTGATTGCCAGCGTTTACCAGCTAATGCAGTGACATTTCAAACAGGAAAGAGCAATAAATGGATATAAATGCGTTATAAATTGCTCAAGTCGGAGGTTTTGTTGTGACACTCCTCTCGGTGGATTGTGTGCGCTGGTTTGTGTGCATCCTAAGAGAATTGGACCGAGCTTTTCTTAATCTCTTCATGTAATGAGTTTTCTCTTTTTTGGTATTCAGATTAATTCTGGGATTGGGCTCCATCCAATGTAATAGCGTTTGGTTGTCTCTAATCTCCTAACCCCATAATTCTTAATCAAAACCAAGGCAGTATTTTTTTATTTATTTATTTATTTTTTTTTTATCATTACCTAATCCGTCATGAATGAGGCCATGGATTACAACTCTGACCTTGGCATCCTGCATGGCTGAGCAGGACTCTCCTCCTGCTTCTTCCTAACCTAAGATGACCTCACCTGAACACTTCGCTCTGCTGTAGAACAATATTTCCTGTCTTCACCTGTGTTCATAACCTTGTTCGTTTCGCCCACAGAAACTATTTGTCTTGATGATCTTGAAGCGCAGAGTCTAACAACTTTGGATGGTGGTGAAGCAGAATTGGAAAGGGATAGTGGCATCTGTCTGTTTGTGCCGTGGGTAAGAGGGTCAGAGACTATGATCCATACATCTGTACCTCTAGCACAGATGAGGAAAAGGAGATTGAGAGAAAGCGGAGAAGAGAGACAGCTCAAGCAGCCTGTTGTTGACATCTTAAACAAAATGGGCAGTGTGTGGAAATCATTCGGAAAAGGTCAAAGCCCTGAAAAAGCTAAATTTAGAATGGAAAAATTTGACCACCTTTGTTGTAGAAAACCAGCTGCAGCATAAAGATTTTTTTTTAAACAGAAAGCACTCGTGCATTTCTTGTAGAATTTGTAGAAAGTCTACCTTTGTGTGTCTCACATGTAAATCCTTCCAACCTGTCGAGTCTGGCTCATGTGTCTCTACACGAGGCGCTCAACTGTAAAACACAAACTGCAGGAGAATCAAACCTAAACTATGACTCCGGCGTAAAAGAGTGGCAGACGTTTGAGTGTGCCCCATCCATCACAATGAGATGAACAGTCTCTGGGGCTGATAAGCCAGGTCTGTGTCAACAGCCTGTCAATGAGGACAAACGAGGAGGAGGAGGACTCTTGGAGGAGCAGAGCCTCATTTATCTCTATGTTCCTCTCTCTCTCTCTCTCTCTGTCTGTCTCTCTCTCTCTCTGCCTTTCTCTCTCCCACCACCTGAAAGCCTGGCAGTAAATAATTCAGAGGGAATGCTGTCATCTGCTGGTGTGCAGGTGAAGTGGCCTTATGGATACAAAGCAACAGATCAGTAAATCAGAACATTAAAACAGGCCTGAGCAGTAACCGCAGGGCTGAATTTATGATGCTTCTTTTTCTTTCAAATCCATCCTCAAAGGCTTAAGGTCAGTTTATCATTATTATGATGCTGTGTAGGCCTGTTATGAATTCTGGTCATGAGCATAATGTCGGCCTATAAACACATCAGATGGAAGGCAGCTTCTGATGCCTCTTCAACCAATTTTCAAGTTGAAATTATGTAAACTTTTTTTTTTTTTTTTGTTAACTTGTTTGGACACGTAAGAGCAAGCCAAACTGTCGCTCTCCTGTTTTCAGCTTTGTGAAGATGCATGTTTCCGATAATCCACTGGACTTTAAAATGGTTTATTTATCTTAAGAACTAAGAGAATTTCATTTCAAGCCACAAAGGAACACTTAATCCTGTAGTTTATACCAAAACAAAACAAAACTCACAGACTTTGGATACATGTTTTTCACTGGACAGCTATGAAATGCAAGTCATCCTGATGGATAAGAGGATAAATGAACCAAAAGCTTTAATCTGCATCTTTTAAAGGAAAAACAGCTGTGTAAATGTTTTATTCTGTTCAAAGGATACTGTAGTAATTTAGTATTGCACTTCCATAAAGTCTGTGGGACTTGACAGATGAATGTGTGAGGTTTATTTGGATAAACATGTTTTGTTTTGTTAAAAAAAAAAACTGAAGCTGTAGTGGAGACCGGGGATTGTTGTAACACTTTTCATCTCAGCACCTATAACTCACATGGCACCAAGTACCTTTATTTGTCGACAACAAACAGCATTTTTTTTTTCAACTTCTCCGAGTAATATCACAGATAATAAGTTGTTACCGTGGTTACAACCTGCCCCACTACTAGGGGGGAAGTTATATCACTAAGAGTGACACCATCACACCACACCATCTCAACACAAATTATGCATCTAAACAAGTTTACTGCACATGTGCTAACACTTCACCATCGTCCTGTGGTTGACCACGATCAACAAGAAGTCACCACTTTAAGAATGGTCGTAATCCACAACAATTGGTCGTTATTGATACTTTTAACCAACTCAACGTCTCAGTGTGCTGAAAAAAAGGAGAAGGATACAGAAAGTGTGTTTAGCTGTAAAAGTGGTTTGAAAAACGTCTTACAACCATCCCCACCTGTCAGCCATTGTTTACCTCGCTGTGACAGCATGGTGGTTTGAAATGAGCAAAGATGAAATGCCTGAAGTTAAATAATTCTAACTTCTAACACTTTTATCTGTGAATCAAAATATAGACTTGGTCCAACCCCCCCGCCCCCAAAAAACAAACAAACAAACAAACAAAACAAAACAAAACAAAACAATGAAAACCAGTCTTCTGGCTGTAAAGACCTCTTCACACAACAATACAATTTCACATGCAAGGTCAGGAAGGAAGTGGTCACGCATGAAATTGATCACGTGATTCAACAGTCCCTGTTAACAACCATCCCCGGTCTCCTCTGATTCCTGTGGTGACCAAACTGACTCCCAAATTCTTTGGAGTACTCTTTTTAAAAACACCACCATGAATGACAGTGTATCTATGTGCTGTAATGCAAGAAACTCCCCTAAAGTATAAGAAAGTCGTATCACCTGCGTTTAGGTGTGTTTACCCCGCAGAGCCCCCCCCCCCAAAAAAAACCTCCCTCTAACAAGATAAACACACAAGGAGGGGGGGGGGGGGGGGGGGTTCTCTCTATTTTCTTCCCCAAGAGCTATTCTAACATGAGATGTTCATTCTGAGCAACTGCCTCATTGCACAGCTATTGCACAGCCAAAGACCATCCCAGCGGCATGACCGTGTCACTCAAAGCAGTGCCGGAGCTATGGGCATTTTTGCGGGCTAAAGTCATGTCATCTGAGACATTTAATTGGACCCGAGCCGCCACAGGGGGGACAGCGGACGGCATTCCTCCCCTGCCTGCGCCCTGTTGTGTTGCTCTGCGCCGCGTGGCTGCGAGGGTCCGGCCGGATAACGTGTCCATGTCCCCCGCGAAGTTGAGCTGCTGGAGTTCCTCTTGAGTGTCGCGGACGCCTTCACAGTGAAAACTTCAGAATACAGAACAATATAGTTGGAGTCTGAAGAAGGGAAGTGGAGGTCAGCTCCTGAGGAGAGATACTTGTGCCATCTTTGGCTTTGGGATTTGCGCAGAGAGACGAGCTGCGCTTTTTTTTTTTTCCCTGAAGAGACCTCAGCTGTGGTCCGACGGGGAGCAAACAACAATCGGGACCGAGGACGTTGCCTATACTGCCACCTGATTTTAAACTTCATCAAACTGAATTTCCTGGGTCGTGTTCGTAGCTGCTTCAGGTAACAATGGCCTGCTGGCCCAGATCGGTCCTTTACAGCTTCCCAGTGCAAACTGGAGATAGTCCATACTGCTCTCCATCATATTGTGGACTATATGCCTTCTATATGTGTACTAATATACTATTTCACTCACTAATACTGTGCTGTATTTTATTACAGCACGTTTTGATCTGTGTGTACAGCATCCAAAATGGATCTTTAAACCATTTTCAACAACTGAGACAGACATTCATAAAAAAGATATAGGCTTATAGTATTATGTGATGGTGTGGAAGGTCATCGAGGTTTGCTGTGTGATACAGAGGGTTTACCAGGGTTAAAGGAGGCAAATGCTCTGATATAAAAAGCATGTACCTTCACTGGAAGGGGGCATGCAGACCTCAGAGCCAGCCTGTCAGAGCTCCCTAATTATTTAATCCCTCTGCAACTCTAAATGCATGATGAAACTGACCACTGGCTGTGTGTGTGTGTGTGTGTGTGTGTGTGTGTGTGTGTGGCTTCATACTTTCCTAGCTGTGGTTTAATCACATGCGTTATCAAAGGGGTCTGCAGACTTTCATTCTGGTGGATCACCTGCTGAGTTTACGATTTAGTTTCTCTTACTGACTGAAATTGGAATTAAAAAAATCTTCCATGCCAGATTGGACACCAAATAGAAATCAAATTTAGGGCTGAAACTGTAACTACCGATTAATTTTGATCAACCAATTAATTGATTGGTTTTAAAAATTCATAAAATAGTGAAAAAATGCCCTCCACAATTTCTCTGAACCTCTTCAAACTGCTCGTTCTGTCCAAGTTTAAAAGCCAGACGTCCATTTACAGGCATGTACAATGAGAGAAAGGCAGGAAATCATCACATTTCAGATGCTGGAAACTGTTGATTTGCATGATAAATCTCTTGAAATATTAATAGATTATTAAAACTGCTGCCCGTTTTCACTTGACCCACTAATCGTGCCATTATTACATCATCTCTCGTCTTTCATGAGACCCCTTTGATTGTGCTAACAGCTCTGTTTTGTGCCTGTGGCCTCGTGAAGGGATAAATGATCACCTCAACCAGACGAGTGTCTCCTGATAAATCTGAAGTTAGAATCGCCTTCAGCCTCGACGACACATCAGGTAAACACGCACACACGCACACACACACACACACACACACACACACACACACACACACACACACACACACCTGTCTTCCATCTCAAATCATGGTAACATCTTATTTTGAGTGTAGTTGCACCTATTACTCAAGCGATCATTTAACACCTGACGAAGCCTGGAACTCTACTCTCACTGCATTTCCAGTATGTGTGGAACACATGCACAACATTCCTCCCACCAAAACAGACCAGCCACAATCTGCCTGTAGCAGCCCCCCCCACCCCCCCCCCCTGACTCTGTCTCCCACCACCCCATCACGCCCCACCACTTTAACTGTGTTCATCTCTTCTATGCTGTAGCTGAGACAGGTGCTCCCTCTATTTCTGTAGGACCCGCATCATATTAAAAACAAACCACACACGCGTTGTCTGCAGCTGTGCACTTGCAAGACGCCACATGTATGCACCCTCACGGTCAGTTGCACCGTAGTTACTGTGACTTGGATTATTCTATTATTTAGTCTTGAGTCAAAACATGCACAATCCACACTGTCTGTCCCTAAGTGTCTCACACACACACACACACACATACTCATAGGACCCTACCTATGGAGCTAGGTGCTGTCTGTCAGGATGTTTTACTGCAGTGGGGCCAGGCACTGGGATGGCAGCTGCAGCTATGCAATGGCAGAGTCAGGTTTCTCCTCTAATACTAACAGTGTCCTGCTGCCTGATTCACTGTTCAGCTTTTAGAACACTGGCCTATATTTATAAGCAGTTAACACTTGCAGTCCTACTCCACCCATCCCTGACCCCCCACCCCCCCACCCCTTGTCTTTTTCTTAGGAAGTGAGATGAAGAGCTGCAGTAGAGACAGCACACTCACATTTGAGACTGAGCAGAGACGCACTGGACTCCTTATTTCATTTCTTACTCATTGCTGTTCTTTTACTCCCAGCTTCTTCTTCTCTCCTTAACAACCTCAACCATCCATTTATGTGGATTCCAGTTAGTTTCACCTCATTTTCCACTGATGTTTGGTTTAGTTGTGGTCTGGTTCACTCTTAAGTTAAATCTTAAGCGACTGCACAGGATCCGCTTTAGTTGGCAACATGCTTGCATGCCTTATTTTAGTTTTAGCTGTAGCTCCAGACACATTACGACCCTGAGCTCCAAAATCAAACTTTGGATATTCCCCAGGCGATCATGTTGTTGTCTCTTTGAACTCGTGCTTCTCAGCGGGGTGGGGGGTGGGGGTGCTGAGACCTGCGCAGCGTCTGGGGTTCATCCTCTAGGCCCTTCATGACTTAATGCCATGCATAGTTATAACCCCACGTTGTGTCAATCCTAAGCATGAGAACTGTATTTATTCCACATCATAATTGGCCCCTTGGCTGCAGGCTGATCCACTAATACTCCCGCTTTTAGAAGGTTGCATCATCCCAGGATTCTCCACATGTGTTCCACCTCCAGGGGGACATTACTGGCGAGTCAGAGGCTGGTGCAGACAACCTGTCTGTTTCTGTCTGTCTGTCTGTCTGGCTGTCTGTCTGGCTGTCTGTCTGTCTAAATCCCTCTCTGTCCATACATCTGGCCTGTCTGTTCTCTCTGTTTAGTCTGCCTGCTAGTCGTCCCTCTGTGTTCTTACCCTGCATGTCTGTCAGTGTGACAGCTCATTACTGCTGCTCAGCAAGAGGACGTGGCTCATTTATAAGTGTAGCACTGTGTTGCTACGTTGTTGTGTCATATAAGAGGCCCCTATAGTGTTTCATTTTGAGCCATTTTATTAGGCGGAGAAATGCATTAAAGGAACTGCCTGCAGAGGAAGTCACTTGGCTGTACATGAGGGACATAAGGATGTGAAAACATCTAAACTGAGACAACAACAGGACATTATGCACTGTGTTGATTGACCAAATGAAGCTGAGATAACTTTTCAAACAGGATGGGAATGATATCCTATTTTTCATGCAAACAGACATTAAGCGCGCTCCGAAAAAATCAACCTGCAGGGAAGCTGAAGCTTGTGTGTCGTCAATCACAGGGCTGAAGAGAAACCGTATTCATTAGAGAAAACACAGACTTCACATTGTCCTCCAACAGTGGCAGTTACAAGGATAAATTCCAATGACCCGATGTTTTCAACGCAATCGCTGCATGCAGTCGCCTCGTGAGTGTAACTTAAATTTGACAAAATATTCTATCTCACACAAGTGTCGAGTGTCTGCAGGCCGATTATCGTTGAGTGCTTAAATTAATGGAAATGAAAACTGTCTGGAGGAAAGGGAAAACAATCCAAAAGCCAGTGGTGGAAAGTACAGAAACTCAGAGCAACAGCATTAACATGACCCTTACATGTTAATGCAAAATATAATAAGCTTTGGTACCACACTGAACGGTAGCGTTCTATATAATAAGTCTTTTTATGATAATACTTGATGTATGTGTTGTTGCTGATACTTCTGTACATTTACTGAGTGCAGGACTTTTACTCATCATTGTAGTATTTTTACAGTTAGAGTTTCCTGACGTTTTTACTCCACTAGAAGATCTGAATATATAAATATGATTTGAAAAACATTCAGCAGTAGAACATATGCAACTTGTAGCAATGCAAAACCATTGAAAAAAGTAGAAATAGTCGGTATCGTTAACAATATTGTGTTTTAATACGTCACAATATGTATAACAACATGTATTACAATATCATTGCATTGATTATTCTTTGTTTTTAGCTCAAGATTTAATAAATGGCCCTCTAAATATTATTATTTGTACAATAATCAGTTGTACAATGTGTTCTGTTTCAATAGATGTCAAAGATGTGGAGGACCTCGCTCAGACTTTCCCGGATCTTGAACAGCGATTACAGGTAAACAGAACAGACTGTTGCGTCACGTCACATCGCCCCCATCACATCGAATACACGCCTCTGGCAGAGCAGCACAACAGAGGACAGGCACAATACAGAAGAGAAGGCAATCAAAAAAAAAAGAAAAAAAAGAAGCTATTATCGTTTTGCATTTCATGTCTGACTCTGTTTTTGTGGTTTGATGGTGTCTTTTTTTTCTTATGCTAATACGTAGTCAAAAAGGCCAAATTAATTCACCCTTTTAAACATACTTTTGATTTTGAATATTTTTGCTCACTAGTGTTATCGTTATTGCTCTCTTCATGAAGCCCATTGTACAAACAAGCGAGCAAGCTCACCTCTGAATTCAAACCCACTTCCCCCAGAGAAATCTCTCTCTCTCTCTCTCTCTCTCTCTCTCTCTCTCTCTGGGAACCACTGACTGAAAAAAGAGGTGGAGAGAAAAAATAAAACTATAAATGAGTAGATCAAAGATTAACCTCAATTAACCTAAAACAAACAGTGGAGTAAACCTGACAAACAAAAGGCTGATGATGTAAAAACTGAGAGTGGATTTTGCTTTAAGCCCCTGTTCTGTTCAGGGCTGAACCTCTTAATAAGGAGAAGCTCAGGTTTAATTTATCCGGCCTGTGAATCAGTGTTTTCACTGTGTGCGCTCACGCTGCTATTAGTGTTGTCATTGAATTATCCTTCAACCAGTGCCAGTGCCAGGGTCATGTAAAGTGCATGTTGCTTAAGAGTATCAAATGAGAACAGTAGTAAGCCAGTGAATGATAGCTGCCATACACTGTACTATTACACTGTATAAAAAGAGGGTTAACACAAGATGGTGAGCGTGCCACTCGGACTCCTGCTATCAAGGAGGAATAAAGCAATTGTAGAGATCATCATCATCAAGTGGTGTGGATATTAAGTCTTACTTCATATCCTCGAACACAGCAGTCTCGTGTTTTATCGGTCATATCTGCAGCTATGTTCAGACCTGTGTGCGCCTCTCATGGTCGAGGTAGAGATGCCCTGCCGTGGATCAAAGTATGGGACAGAGGCGCCTGCGGGGCATTGTGGGAAAGGTTACACGGTCAGCCCTTTAGCAGCCTTTTAGCTCAAGTTATAATTAGAAACATTACCTTGGAAGAGGGAAATTTTACAATTAGCTGATGGTTCAGTCAGCAGAGAATGAATCACCAGCTATTTTGATAATCAATTAATTGTTTGAATTTTGTTGTTTGGCAAAAACTTTGGATTCGGATTTGCTGCTTTTTCTCATTTGTGGACTGTTTCTCCGACAAAATCCATCTTTGAAGATGTCACCTCGGACCTTTCACGACTAAACGGTTGATCATTTAATGTAGGAAATACTCAGCACATTAAACGAGGTTGATAATAATCATTAGTTGCATTGTTTTTAAGAGCGCTGTTCCAAAAATATCAAGTCCGGGTTTGTACATAGTGTTGCTTGTGTTTTTGTATCTGCATTGCACAATAGCTTGAAAGGATCCTAAACCAGTGCTTCATCTCTCCGACCTCTCGCAGCCAGTGCCCCCCTGTGTGTCTCTGAGGGAGAGCGTTCAGGTTTACAAGGAACACTGCAGGATGGCGAGAGAGTTCCACCAGGTCAAACACGAGATCACCGCGCTTGAGGACCGCAAGTAAGCCTCAAAATGAATTACATCTATATCGTTTGTACTCACCCTTTTTGGTTAGAGTACAAATGAAAGACTTTGTAGTGTGATGTTGAAGTGTCAGACTCCTGATCAGAGGGTTTTGTGTTCAAATCGAGGACCAGCAGAAAACACACACACAGGCTCATGTTCTGGTAGCTACTGGCAGGTCTATAGAGTCGGCCAGAGATGGCATGCAAGGAATCATAATTCAGTTATTCAATAATTAGATTTTTCAGATGCTTAAATGTCCATTGGTACACTATTAAATAAAATGGAGTCAAACCAAATGAGAATGAATCATAATAATTTATTGGAATATAGGTGGATGTTTGAAGGGTTAGGGCTTAAAGCTTTGCTAAAAATGCAAACACTTACAGGACTGCGAGGCATTTTGAATCAAATGTCCACCAGATGGCACATGTTAATAGCCTGTTTACAGCATAGAGCACATGACCGACGGAGAGCGGTTCCCTCAACATGATATTGGAACAGCTGGTAATGTGTGACTTTCATTTCACATGTATTTGTTATCGTAATGACTTTTCAATTAGAGACAACATCAAGCGCCTACAGGGATGAGCGTGGTTGTGAAGGTGACGCTGCCGATTCTGGATCATATTTGGGGAAAATAGCAACGACTATAACTGCAGCAACTGTCAGGTGTATGTACCGTTTATGCTTGCACGTTATAACGCGCGCACACACACACACACACACACACACACACGCACGCACGCACACACACACACACACACGCACGCACGCACACACACACACACACACGCACGCACGCACACACACACACACACACGCACGCACGCACACACACACACACACACGCACGCACGCACACACACACACACACACGCACGCACGCACACACACACACACACACGCACGCACGCACACACACACACACACACGCACGCACGCACACACACACACACACACGCACGCACGCACACACACACACACACACGCACGCACGCACACACACACACACACACGCACGCACGCACACACACACACACAGTGCACACTGTCCCCTGTGTCCTCAGCAGCTGTGGGGAGTCTTAGCAGAGGGATTTTCAAGGCCTTTTGCTGTTACCCCACCACCACACCTACACAAACAAAAAGACACACACACACACAAAAACACACACCCGTACACACACACACACACACACACATACAACCTACACCACTGGGCTAAATAGAGAACAGCAGGCAGACTCTGATGGGCTGAGTGTAGCCTTGAGTTTAGATAAGAGTGTGATGAGTCAGACCTGTAGAAACTATTGGTTCTCTCTTTTCATGCTGACGCACGTTCCAAGATCCGCTCACACATACACACGCGCACACACACGCGCACACACACACACACAAAGTCAGACACAACTAGACACCCGTAAATCCCACAAACTGTGCTTTTACTCCGATATTCAAAACACAACATCACGCACCACTGATTAATCACACCGTGAAGCACATTTCCGTGGAAGGGTAAATGGTTCCATGTTTCCAGTTACTGGCCATCCACCATTTACAACAACTCAAGTGATGCACTGAAAGTGTCGTTACTTCCTGTAATGTAGTGGGAAGATTACATACAGGTTCAGACATATGTAGTGATGTGATGCAAGAATGACAACAGGAACAACATTTGAACACACTGTTCAGGGATTTTCCAAAATTCACTCACTCTGCTTTTGGTCTTTTTAATTTCTTTACAGTTTTTACAAAATCAGTCTTGTGATGCCACTGAACTGAATCTTATTCCACCGATGTCACATAAACAAAATTTATACAAAATATTACTGGTGCCATCATGCTACAAAGAGCCGACACAAGAAATAGCACCATTGTTAAAACATGACTTTTCTTTTTTTCATTCATGTCCAGATTAGAAGTTTTGACTTTTTAACATTTTTTAAACATTTTTATAGTTTTGACAGATCTTTAAAAATGGTGGTACACCGAAAAGGCAACTAACAACAACTTACACTAATGTGACAGTGTAAACCTTTTCCAATGAAATAAAAGTGTTGTGCACAATTTAGATGAGATTCTCTGCTGTCTGGATAGATTTTTTTTTGGACTGAAAAAGATCTCTTCCTCTTTTACAGGCTGTCTTTGTCAAGTAAACACGCACACACATGCGCACACACATGCACACACACACACACACACACACACACACACATACACACACAAAATCGACTTTACACATGCATGTTTCAACTTGCTTCTAAAAAAGGTAAAAGCTAGAGATGATCTTTTGATGGGATCAGATCAGCTGTGACGCCTGTCAACATGTTGACGCCCCGACCGTTCAGTGCTCAGTATTCATTTCTACATTATTACATGAGTACTTACATCTTCAAACTTTTCTTTCGTTTTGATCTCAACTACACACCTATAAAGTTTTGTGGCAGTATCTTGCACGGTTGTGACGCTAGCCAACCAGACAGACAGACGACAGACAGACAGACAACAGACAGATAAACCTCTGGCAAAGTACTCAGAACCACTTCTCTGGTAGTTCCCGCTGCAGTATGTGTCTCCAGGACCACATTTCCCCATGATGACACACACAGAAACAGTTTTGCCTGCAGTTGGAAACTTGTGGCTAAAAATCTGCACTTAATTACAGTTGAAAACAATTATGTCGTATACCCGCCCCCGTCTTTGTGTTTTGTATCCAAAAATGATAACTACGGTTACGCTCACCAATTCAGAGGGAATTCCTGGTCTTGGATTATATGGAAATAAAAGACTGAAAAGATACGTACATATGTCTTAGTTATGTCTTGGTTTTCTTACTTGGGGGTCTGAAGAGAAGAAGATTTAAACTCAATAGTCTATTGTCTGCAGTTCCATTATACAGGAGAGGCTGTAAAATGTAATGAGTTGTGTTGTCATGACTGTCCAGCTTGGACTCTACACACTGTTTAAACATGGACTCTCTATATAAATATAACATATCAGGCACCATATTAATTGTGATTTTTCACTAAAAGTGCATTGTAACTCCTATTAAAACACAAATTGGTTTGATAAATGTATTGATATGCTTGTGTGTATATACACGCAAACACACGCGCACACACAGAGATTCAGACACTCTCAGGTATGAGGCCATTACACATGTTGTACACACACATGTGCGCACACTCATGCTTATACAGCCCCTCAAAGTCCAAAGGCTGGTCTCTGTTTGGCACTGGTTTAGGCAGAGTGACCTGACTTTATCTGGCAGAGTCATTCAGTTCAACTGGTTTTATTGGGAGAGATAGAAGGATGAGTTTGGAAAGAAAGAATTGTTAGTTGTCAGTCATGTCCAGCCCATGTATGGGAACTTAAACAGCAGAAATAATGTTTGACAGAAATAAACAAAACTTCCCACAACATTACACAGCAAACAAAGAACTTTGGTTCCTGCGCTCGCCAAATAAAATCTACCAGAAAAAATGCTTTCCCTTCCTGAAACACAACCCAAGTTTTATAATCCTCCATACAGAAGAACTCAACAGACATAAAGAATATTTTTCTAGAAAGTATGGCCCTTAAATTTATCATAATAAGCGATAAAACAACCCTTTTCTTCTCATGGAGGCCATTAAACCTGCCTTATAGCGTATAATGGTAATATGCTTGAAAACAACTACACACAGAGACCTTTGATCTTTGGTGAAATTCTGCTGCTCATAAAGTAGCTGTACAACATGGTTATAATTTAGATGTGTACTAAAAATCAGCAGATCATCATGAGCATCATGAATGTTAAACTGTATTTCATTAGCTTTGTTGCCCAACGCAGGATTAGTGTTTCTTCTCAGCTTAGGCCCTTCCTGTAAGTTCGTATTGTTTCCATGGTAATTTAGGTCCCCTTGGTTTCCTCCCACAGTCTAGAAACAAGACAGCTGCAGACTCCTAATTTCCTCATATGTATGAATGTATGTGATGGTCTGCATTTTGGGAGTTCCCCTGCCTCCAGCCAAGTGCATTCTGGGACAGTCTCCAGCTTTTCACAGCAACTGAGAAAGAGAAAGTGGGAAGAGACAGAAAATGAACAAATATCTCGACAGTCAAGTAATTGTAGATTCTTGAGAAATGCTATTTTGTTGAGTTTTCTTTTCTTCTGCGCCTGCTCCTAAGATTTCAAAAATCTCACTTGTCCATGTAGGCGTAAGTTGCTGGCAGAGCTGGTAGAGGATGAGAAGGTTGCCATGGAGATTGCCCGCCTGGAGGAGGAGTTTCGGCGTCTGACAGAGGAGAACCGCAACTTGGTGACTGTCCACAATGAGCGCGCTCAGCAGCTCGAGAGGCTCTGCCTGACCAATCGAACGAGGCAGGACTCCTCGTGACCTCTGACCTCCGCAGAACCTGAGACCTCCAGACATCCAGCTGACACCAGGCCAGGAAAAGAAAACACCAAGCAGGAATGAAGGCTCAGCTTTAGCGCTCAGTCTGCACAGCTACATCCTGTGAATCAGCTAATTACACAGAAAAGAAGCCGTGTTTGTTCACGTCTGAGTCATTTTGTTTGAACCACAGATATACTGTCATCATCAGTGTGAAGTTGTGATAGTGATCCTACCAGGCTATGACACAAGGGCATTTTTCTGAGTCCCATTTTGTGATGATGTGATGTTGCAGAACCTTTGCTGGTCACTATAGCAATAACCTCACAGTAAATGTTCATACAGTGTCAGCTGCTGTGAATGTGACCAGATATTCTGATATCCATCTCAGGTCCTGTGGAGACTCTGAGGTCTGTGGAGGGAGCCAAAGGTGGTATGATGTGGTCCAAATCTCGTATTTTGAAGAGTGTTTCCCCTCTCTCTCTCTCTCTCTCTCTCTCTCTCTCTCTCTCTCTCTCTCTCTCTCTCTCTCCTCCCCCCTCCCCAATAACTGTCATGTTCCTCTTATGGTAAAACAGAAATGAGATGAGTGTTGGGCGCAGTGTTAGGGAATGGGGAATCATAGCCATTTGTGCGGAACAGCAAATGAACAAGGGTGATCACCCATTTCTCAATAAGTGTCTGCTGCAGCACAACACTGTAGTAAGAGTTGTACATTTTTTTTTTTTTGATGTAGAGTGTCTCACTCAACTGTAGAAGGGGAAGCATACAACAGGATAAACTTGTCACTTATCGTCTTCGTCTAATAATAAAATGCATTTTATTTTAACACCAGCATCAGTTCCTTACTGTAGTTTCATTTCTCCAGGCCGGTGCTGTGTCGTGTGTGTCGTGTGCTTTTTGACCATATTGAGTCGCTTACATGGAAAAAGGAACTAGATTGTTTTGTTTTTTTTTTGTTTGTTTTTTTTTTTTCTTTTTTTTTCATGAGGAGATTAGCTCATTCTGGAATTATGAAACAGTCACCTGATTGGCCAGCTTGAGTCTGGCTTCCCTCTTCCTCCTTGAAAACATGTGACACAGGCAACAGGGCTTTGTAAGGATGATTATTCCACTCTGTTGTATTTTACTGTTGCCCGGTAGCTTTTCTTTATTCTTTATACAAAAACTTACTTTCTGTCAGTATTAATGTGCCTCTGTAGTCAGATATTTGTGACCTGACACCTTAAAAACAAGAAAAAACTCAAACCTATAGGGCACAAATATTCAGTTAGATTAGTTGCTGTTGGGTTTACAGCTGTTAACCTATTGTACCTCTGCTGGCAGGGCATGCTCTCTCTCTCTCTCTCTCTCTCTCTCTCTCTCTCTCTCACTCTCACACACACACACACACACACACACACACAACAAGGAACTTGACCTGAGCTCAAAGAAAGATTTGCTGCTACCTGGAAATACAACAAGATATGAAACGACAGGGATCCTACTGAGAAACATTGGCTTTAGATTTACACAATAGCCTCCCTCTCTTCGCAACAGGTCAGTTTCATTTGTTTTTAACACTCTTGTATTTACGCCACTTGTTCTCAAAACGCCCTGTTTCTGCAGTCAGTTGAGTAATTCCACGCTAATCTAAAATCTAAAGACACTGACAATAGACAAGAACCTGTTTAAACACTGACTTAATATTCCCAACCTTCACCATAATCTCTGAATTGTGTCTGGGGGTAAATCTATAAAGGGATTTTTCTGGGAAGAGCTTGTTAGTTTACCAGACGGATCCAAGGGTGGGATTGGTATGGTCGGGAAAACTGCTTGCTCATCCTTTATCAGCAGGAGTGCATGAGTCAGCGCTTGCTCTGTTACACCCAGCACTGTTGCAATACACATAGACACACACACACACACATACACATACACACACTCTCCCTCAATGTCTCCCTCCCTCTCACATACTCACACACAGGCCATATGACTGAGTCAAGCTCAGTTTTTAGTTTGTAACCGAGTTGAGATAAGGCTTTCTGGGAAGCGCAGCCTGGTTGGACGGCATTCCATTTAGAAATAACCATGTGTGCTCAACAGCTGGGACTTTCTGTACCACTCTAAGACACTTGGATATATAAAGTCAGCTGTGTAAGGTAGGCATGTTTTTGTTGTCATTTTTATGTATAACTTTTTAAGTATGTATCCTGATACAGGGGAAGTGGTTAACTATACGATTTTGTGTGTGTATGTGTGTGTGGGTGTGTGTGTGTGTGTGTTTGTGTGTACATATAGATGTCCCTGATGGCCATGTCTGCTCCCCGGTCGTCTGTGTTTACATTTGAGTCGTCAGTGCATTCCTCCCATGTGCTGTGCTGCCTGGACGACCAGCGTCGCCGGGACATGTTGTGTGATGTTACAGTGGTGGTGGAGGGGCAGAGTTTCAGAGCCCACCGCTCCGTACTCGCTTCCTGTAGTGAGTACTTCACGCACAGGATCTCCCCCCTCACGCAGCACGGAGCGGTCATCACTCTGCCACAAGAGGTGAGATGTCACCTCATGATGCCACAGTAGATACAACACAAGCAGTGCCACCTGTCAACAACAAATCTGTGTCAAAGTGAAGTCGCTATGAGGTCTATAATCAAGGGTACACGAGGTGACTGTATTAGATTCATTTCATTTAATTGTAACCTAGAAAACACATGATTAGTGCCTGAAGTTTCCCTTTGAAGGATAGTGGATAACCCAGATTGTAATGTACCACTTACTTAAGGTTTATCAACATTAAAATCTTTCTGGTTTCAATTCTGCTCCCAGTAGATTATATAAGGTATATAATATATGTAATGCCAAAAGGGGACTCAGTAATAGTCCATAAACCACCAGTTTGGGCTTCAAGAGAAACCATATCAGCATTTTGAATGTTCCTGTTGGTTAACCATACTAATGAGACTGTTTTAATTATTTTTCCCCTGATATTCAAGAAGTACTGTGGTTAGTTAGCACAACTCATAGAAGAAGATTATCCCGAGAATGCATTCATAAGATTTTTAAATGTGAGAAAAGCCACAGGAACTAGATATTTCCGTCACATGTATTGTTGCTGAGCAACAACCATGGGTTTTATTTCCTTAAACATTTGTAATCAGAGTAGTTCTAGTTTCTCAACTGGGCCTACAGTGTTGTATGCTGGATTATATGACCTTAAAATCTTATAAAAACACCTGCTGTGATCCTTAAGAGTGAATCAAGTCAATTGAATATAAAAAGTGCTAATTTCTGTAATTTGTCCTCTCTCACAGGTGACTGTTGCTGGCTTTGAACCCTTGCTAAAGTTTGCCTACACATCCAAACTCCTCTTTGGGAAAGACGATGTCTTAGAAATACGTAACTCAGCTTCCTTTCTTGGTTTCAGAGACCTAGACGAGGCATGCTTTGATTTTCTCCTCCCTAAGTTCTTCTCCAGCAGCAAGGGCGCTGTCCCTTTTCCTAGAAACACCTGTTGTAAGAAGAAATGCAAGAGGCAGTTATCGAAGGAGGACTGTGGCATAGACTCTGACGATATGCCGTTGGATGAAAAAGAAGTAAAACCAGTTGCTGACTCACCATCTCGGCAGGAAGTGGCTTCACTCTGCAAGAAATCAGTGAACAGCAAAATGGGAAGTCAGAATAGTACAGGCACGTTAACACCTGCAGCTGAAGGGGCAAATGATAATTTTATGCAGTGTCCAAAGTACCGCAAGTTTCAGCTGGCTTGTGGGAAGGAGACTTGTGCCACAGAGAAAAGTCAGAACAATGTAGTAACAGTTATCAGGGATGACTGCCACCTACCCAGCTCACCCTGCTCCAGCAGTGCGAACAGTAAGAATGAAACTGGACAAACACATCCCACCAGACAGAGCAGAGGCGGAGCTGATGAGCTGTGGAAAACTGATATACAGGACAAGAAGACAGAAGATGGCGTAAGCAGGGGGGAGGATCATATGATTAAGAAAGACACAAATGAAAGAGAGGGAAAATGGGATGAGAAGGAAAGAAAGAGTGATGTTATGAAGATGGAGGAGGAGATGGAGCACACCGATGGAGTCAGCTCTTCCTGTGTCAAAGCAATCTCCATAGGGCAAAGCGCAGTGCTGGGTGAGAGGTCACCAAGGTTAATATTGCACCATTGCCCTCTGAGGGCCCTAGCTGAGGGCCCTGCAATCACTAGGTCACTGGGGCAGGAGAGGTTTGTCATGGACATTAAAGAGGACAAGAAACCACGGGACTCTTGTGTAATAGAGCCAGTGTCTGTTCATCACAAGGCAGACGAACAGGTAGAAGCTGAGGGGAGAAGGGCAGATAATGCCTGGGAAGAAAGAGGAGGCAGCATGGAAAGAGCGAAACTGCCGGTGAATAATGCTAGAGAGGGGGGCACCATGGAAAGGGAGGTGGCTGAATACATGGCCAAACCGCTGGGGTCTGACATGGCTTCGTCTCAGCTGAACTTCCAGGACCCTGATGCAGGAAGTTCCTCCGATACAGGGAGTGGACTGATGCAGACCGCGTCTTTAGAGTGGCTGAAGCTTCAAGTCAACCTCAGCTCCAGCAGCGCTGCCGGCTGCCCTTTTTTCCAGGATTTGGACCAAAGCAAATGTTTATGGAAGGGAGCGGGGCTGTCTGAGTGCGAGGGGGCGTCTCACTCAGGCGTGTCATCCCTAAACTCGGGGGAGGATGGAGACTCAGAGACAGAAACAGAAGGAGACAGCGAGTCCTCCACAAGAGAGAGGGCCAGACAGGTGAGCAGTCAAACCGTGAATGAAGCCTCCTCTGTTCTTCTTTATATGTGTCTTCCTGCCGCCTTACTGTGTCAACAAGCATCAGCAAACTCACCTCACTTGTAGGTTACTTCGCTATGTTTGCTTTAGATAAGAGTTTTCGGTACATTATATCAGATGCAAATGAGTGTTTGCATTCATCTAACAAAAAGTAGAATCGCTACAGTGCCGGTTAATTATTCACCAAGTATAGCCGGTGTGTGTGTGTGTGTGTGTGTGTGTGTGTGTGTGTGTGTGTGTGTGTGTGTGTGCGTGTGCATGTGCATGCGTGGGTGCCATGATCACGAGCGTGTGTCTTGCTAATTGGTCCAGAGTCCAACTCAGCTGAATTCGACACCTCAGCCCGGTGAGTTAGCAGCGACCACACAAACAACAGGTTTGAGGAATCTCTCACGTCACTGTCCGTGTTACTGACTGTGTGGATGTTCCTGACACAGTGCAGAAAAAGTTAAGGTCATTTCAGACAAACACACACAAAAAAAAAAAAGCTTTTATTTACACTAGATAAAGACACTGTATGATTTATACAGTTCCAATAAACGGCTGAGTGTACATTTCCTGTAACACATTAGCAGCAGCAATAACCCAGCACCGGGCCTCTGCTTTTTAAAAGTTAACTCATATTTACAGTTAATTATTAACAGTTTGATAAATATATAACTATCTGCGCTCCATATCCATTTTGTCCATAGGCAGCAAAGCTCGACACACACGTTTCATCATTAAATATTATATATAAATATATAATAACTTATTTGAATTTTAATGTTAATTATAATTTCTAAGTACATGTGGCCCACATGGCTGACAATGATGATTTGATGCTATGAGTGTTTCTTATGTTGTTATGACAAATCAACCCTTTCTCCATACGTCTGCAGCTCTATAGCAGGTGTATGTGCAGGCCCCTGTACTTTCAGGTCATCTGATGTGATGTGATTCAACAAAACATGCACTTTCATTTGTCTAGACCAGTTTGTAACATATGCAGTCACACTAGCATCCATGGCATGAAATGACTAGCACTGATTTTGGCTCTGTCTCCCTCACTGATGTAGATGCTCTCACTGTCACAGAATCTGTTTGTGTACTTTTTAACCATTTCCCCTCTTTGTGCAACTCTCCTTCCCTCAGGTGCAGTTGCCTTTCTCTGTAGACTGGATTGTGGATCTGAGCAGGAACGACTTCCAGCAGCTGCTGAAGCAACAGGAGTTCACACGTGAACAGCTGGAGTTTGTTCACGACATGAGGCGGCGCAGCAAAAACCGCCTCGCCGCGCAGCGCTGCCGCAAGAGGAAGCTAGACTGCATATACAACCTGCAGTGTGAAATCAATAAACTGGTAAAAACCATGCTTTTATTTTCAATCAGTAAATTCTTATTAAGCCACTTCTTGTTTACAGACATGCTCATAAAATTGTGTGCACTGCATTGTGTATGTCACAGAAGACAGAGAGGGAGAAACTAATCGTGGAGAAGAGCCAGCTGAGCCAGCTGAAGCTGAAAACGTGTCACAGTGTCACTGCCTTATGCCAAAGGGTCTGCAACGAAGCCAACCTGCAGCCAGAGCAGCTCCAGGTGTTAGCCAAGTACACCTCCCCTGACTGCCCCCTGGCCTCATTCTTTCCCCACATAGACGCTGTCCTCTCAGAGCGAGGGTTGCCAGTCCGGCCCCCGACCTCACTCTCAGCCTGTTCTGATAAGTACACGACGTCACAGGAGGTGTCATCCAGCTCCAGCAGGAACACAGTCACAGGAGATGGTCAGCCTTCGCTTTAGATACACATCCAGCTCACACACTCAAAGTTTTTGACTCATAGGATGGTGGAGCCTGAGGTCGTCCAGGGTTCCCACCGTGCATGTCCATACATGGACTGTGGAGTAAAGAAAGCAATCACATCTTTGTAAGCTTATCATAATATGACAGTTCCTTTATAATGACAAGGCCACACAAGTTTTAATAAACTCATAGGCTACTACCTTATTGATTTAAACTCTTAGACTTATACTGAGAGGTCAGAAATGCATTCCAGGTGTCTAAAACCAATCAACCAATCACAAGTCTTTGATGACCTTCTGTAAGCGAATGTTTCCAGCATTGCAAATTGCTTATTACAGTGTGTTTTCTGGTTAAAGGTACCTGCTTACAAATCAACACAACCAAGGCGCACATTGAGAATGTGAAGATTTTAGCACTGAAACAATCACAGCTTTAAGCATAAATCAGTAGGAACAATAGTCTGTGTATTTCAAATATGCTTCAATGCTTGATTACCTCAGGATGACTATGAATTCATCCTTAAATACATATATATTGTATATATATGTACTTTCATTGTTTTGAAACAAATTTTGATACAGTTTGATACAATATCTCAGGTGTTAAGAGGAAAATTCAGCACACATTGCACGCAGTGTTGGTTCTGCCCTTGCTATGCAGAGTGCAACACACCACAGCATTTTGCACCAAAACCAGGCAACTCGGCAAAGAGACTTGACGCAATGTGTGCAATGTTTACCTTCTGGTCACATGTCTGGCGCTCATATTTCAGGCCCAGTCATTGTGGTCGCTTCTCCTCAGCTGACCACAGTGACACAGCTTCTTCTGGGCTGCACAACAACTCTCACGCTTCGCTTTGACTTTTGACAAAAACAGACCTCACAAATTTCATTAGTTTCTAAAGAAACTGCTTCTCATCAGTTTTTTTTATTACTTTTAGGCGGAAGGCAGCCTCACACTGTCTAATCATTATCTAAATGACTGGCAAGGATCAAGTTGACAATGTAGCAGCAAACCATTGGTGAATGCAGCAGATTTATGTTTATATTTTGTGTCTCCTATCAACAGCCCAATTATAAAGTATATATTCTATTTTTTTTTTGTGCATCCCATTCATTACTCCATTTTCTGTAGCTTGCCCCCTGCTGATAGTAGATCTTTGATACTTTCTTCGAGACTTCCTTAAGATCAACTTCCACTGTATTTTATGTGTATATATTTATAGACTTATTCTCTGCATAATAATCGTCACAGTGCAGCTGGTCTTCAAAATGATTTGATTGAATATAAAAATGAATAATACAGAAATCAGATATACATTGATTCTATGAGAAAATGTTGAGTACTATTTCAGGATAGTAGGTTTTAATGATGGTTGACACACCAGACTGACTGCAAACATGCACGTTAACGCTGGTGCTTATTGCCCTCTAGTGGCAGTGCATTAACAGTTAATAGACTGAGATCTGTATAGATGTATACTACAGTATATGCTACACAAATTCCTTTGTTTTTAGTGCACAAAAAATGACTGTATCTTTTTTTTTTTTTTTAAAGAAAAAGCGAGACATTAAAACAGAACAAAAACTGCTCCAAACAGTAAAAGATGTTTGTTTTCATCCTCCTCCACTTATGAAGATGACTGTCAGTGCAGTGCAGTATTATTGAAACAGCATCGGTACGGTTAATGAGATGTAAAATCTGTCAGTGTTCAGAGTGAGTGATGAATAGCTGAGCTCACAAAGGTCTTCAGAGGACCTGGACAGATATATTAATGATTTAATACCCCACTTTTAGTCTTTCATGTTTCTCCCTCCTGAATCTCAGTCACTCTCTCTCTCCCACCTCCTCTCGCCTCTGTTACTTTTAATTTACTTTCAGGGTTTTCTTTCTTTTCACTCTCTCTCCACTTCACTCCTCCTCCCTCTCTCTCTCTCTCTCTCTCTCCCCCTCTCTCTCTGGGGGCTATTTTAATTAGCAGAGACTGTTATTTCATCTCTCAATTTTCTTTTATGTGAGCAAACATAGTGTAATACTCCTCGGATGATTACATAGCAGTACAAAGATCTGTAAATCACAATAATGTTGATCATTCTCGCTGGCTATTCAAGGCCTTATCATAAAGAGAGAATTAAAGGAGGATCTGGTTGTGGTGGGAGGGGGTGGGAGAGGGTGGGAGAGGGTGGCAAAGGTCAAGCAGGTTAACATGATCTAATAGATTTTGGCACTAATGAGTGGGAACCAAGAGCCACTGAGGAGCAAGGACTAAGAGATGAGAAAGTCGCCCTGATGGATGAGGTAATTTTCTTGGGAAAACATGTCTCGGTGTTCACACGCTGCGGTTACGTTTCAGGTCCAGTCATTCTCAAATGCTTTCACTTTAGCGTGTGTTCGTGTTCCTGCATGTACACCCAGCAGTGTTTATCTCTGAGGTATTGTGGGAAAGTATGAACAAGTTCTAGTAATATGTCACCATTTTAGGCCATAAAAGTTCAGTCAGTATAATTCAAAAGTTAGCAAATGAATAGAATTGTTTCTAATAAATCAGTGGTCATAACTTATATCTGTGAATTTTGAAGTGGGTCAAACGCCTGCAGTGTGACTAATTTGACAACAGATGGCACCACACGAGCGATTTACTGCTGGTGAGAACAGGGAGAAAGACACTCGATCAAATCAGATCAAGTCTCGTCTGTCATCTAAGTTCTTGTTGCAGAATTATGTAAGTCGCCTGTTGGTCCCCATGTGATTAAGCCGGCTGGATGTGCTCTGATCTAATAAGAGAGTTATCGGCTTTAATCCGTCTGGAAAACATTTCCAAGGCAGTTCAGCACGACGACCCCTCTGCTTGTGTTTACCTGCAGGCACTCCTGACGAGCTGTCTGTAACCTTTTGTTGCTGTGAGATTTTTAACATCGCTTCGCTCCCAGCTCATTTTCTTCTACCTGCTTCTCCTCGTCTCCCCCCTCTCCCTCTCCCTCTCCCTCCCTCCCTCTCTCTTTCTCTTTCTCTCTTAGAGAATATGTGGGTGTTTTCTGTAGGTGGTTCTCTGGCAGAGCCTGAGAACTACACAATATGCTGGGCTCATAATCCCACTAATGAATAGATAGATCTGTGCCAGGAGTTGTCACAAGAAGAGTTAACACACACCAGAACTTGGAGAATCTTGTTCCACAAAAGGAGAGGTTTATGTCATTGTTTTACTTTTAATTACACGTTTTGAAATGTAATTAAAATTCTGAAATAATGATAATATAATAACCCTCTCTCAAAGATTTCTTTTGAAAACAAAGTCATTTATGTTTTAATCAAGTTATTGCTTGATGAATTTCAGATGACAAGATTCTTCCAAAGGGGTTATACGGCGTTGTTGGATCATTTAATGAGTTGTTGGTGGTGGATGTCTTAACGAGAGCCAAGAGCAGACGACCAAATCCAATCCCTCAGGCAGAGAATAATCCACTCAGTCATGTGGCTTCCTAATGAGAACCTGAGAGTCCTGGATCAGCCCGAAGACACACACACACACACACGCACACACACGCACACACACGCACACACATTTCTCCTTCTAAACTAATAGAACTTGGAAGTTGATTCACTGTCTCTTTCAGTGATTTATGAAGCTGAAGTACAACAGTGATCATGAGGCTGTAAAATGGTTAAAGGTTAAATGGTGTGAGTGTACTTTGGTGTCACACTATTTTAATGTGGTAAAAAGCAGCAGGGATGGATGCGTGTGAAATTAGTTCATTTTTACTACTTTACAATAAATAATAAACAAGAATAATCCACGAGTTATATCATCAGGTGAAGTGCTGTTCACTTGTGGGATAAAACATTAAATTAATTGGCATCTTTTGTCCTCTACAAGACAGATAAATGTGTGTGAGTGTATGTCTGTGTATGTGAGTGTGTGTGTGTGTGTGTGTGTGTGTGTGTGTGTGTGTGTGTGTGTGTGTGTGTGTGTGAGCGTGCAGCTCTTTTTCAGTCCAAATCAGCTCAAAAATCGACACCATGCTGATGTCACATGACGCGGGATGAGCCAAACTAACACTGTGAAGTTTTTAATCCTGTGGAGACGCCATTGTTTCAATCTATTCCGCTCTAATGTGGAGCATGTAAATCACCAACAAGGACTCAACACAATAGCACATGACACTGTTGTGATCAGTCTTATGAACACTGTGCAAACACTGCTGACGAACAACGACCGGGGGAAACACGGTAACATATGTCATGATATGATTATTTGTCTAAATGGCAGCACACAGCATAACGCACATGCACATTTACCCCCCCCCCCCGATCTAGGGATTTTTCAAGGCCATGAATCATCTCTGCATCTCTGTCTGTGTTTACTAGAGTCTGTGCAGGTTTAATGTGAACAGAGAGGCAGAGGACGTTTAAAAGAAAGACACTGTACGGCGAGAGGACAGCGAGTTTTTTTCAGGAGAAGAAACAATAGCGGCAGATCGAGTGGGTGAGTTGAGGAGAAAGGAAGATGTAAAAAAGAAAGGAATAAGGACACGGAGTGTGGAAAGATCTGTGTGTGTGCATATATGTGGACGCATGAGCGTGTGTGTGTATGTGTGTGTATGTGTGTGTATGTGTGTGTGTGTGTGTGTGTGTGTGTGTGTGTGTGTGTGTGTGTGTGTGTGTGTGTGTGTGTGTGTGTGTGTGTGTGGTTGCGAATACAGCGAGAAATAGCTCCACACAGATGTTAGAGGATGCCCATGAAAAAAGAAAAAAAGAAAAAAAAAAAAAGAAGAAGACTTGATGTAGTTACCATGGATACTGAGGGTTAGACTTTGGCAACTGAACTCATGAGCGTGTCCAGTTTAGAACCAGACAATCAAAACAATTTTTCCTCTAGTGAAGAAAAATAACACGCACACGCACACGCACACACACACACACACACACGCACACACAATTAATTCGTTCTGAAATCACTGTGGTCAGATGTTACAGCCAAAGAACACCCGCTCCCCTCCATGATATACTGAACTGACCCGTTACACTACACAAGCTCCAGGATGGTTGTGTGTTAAACTCTTCCTTTCTTTGCAGCTGACTTCCCCGACCAAGTTGTTGCTATAGATACAAAAGTGTTGTTACTTAAACTGCCTGATTAAACAAGGCTTACACAATAGTCAGTTGGAGGAAGGATTTTTTTTTTTAAGCAACACAACATAATACAATAAGCAGCATTTCACACATATAAGCATATGGGAAATAACTTAAGATCATTAAAAACAACGTATGTGCAAAATTCACATAATTACACAATGTACTGTAGGATCAATACTACCTTCTTTGGCTCTCACGGAGTAACATTACAGGAAGCCTGCATGTCTCCCACACTGTTCCTTTTTAAACAGGTTTATGTGAAGGTTAATGGAGGGAGGACAACAACACAGTCACACTTTCTTGAAACAGTGATGAACATATATGAGTTGAGCAAGACCCCTGCTTTAGATGTGTTGCATCAACCACGCTGGGAGTATTTTCTCCTTTTGTTCAGTTTTGTCAGGGAGTGAACCAGACAGCTAACAAGGAGCAGCTTCAAAAGTACGATACTTCAAATAATCTACTACATTGTGCCAAAGAGCATCGACATGAGTGTTATGCCAAACCGAAGTTATACTTGTTTCTCTGCCAAAGACTTTAAACTCACAGTATGACGAGTTACCAAAACTCTTTCTTAAATAAATGAGCAGCTTCTGAGTCCATGTAACTTCAGTTTGTAAATTGTTCAACTTGGGTTTGGACCGAAGAAGCCAAACTGTACCTTGGGTATTTATATTTCCGCGGAAGGCCGTGTGGTGCGCCTGTCCCTCTTTGTCCTACTGCCTCTCCATCCTGCTCTGTCCCTCCTTCCATCATTTGAAACAGCCAGAGCAGCTCATCTGCCTGTTGGAGTCGAGCTGCGGTGAGATGGTGTCCGGTACCACGGTTTTCAGGATGTCATTCTCTGTGGCCATGATGTGCTTGACCAGGAAGTTCGCAGCTTCACTGATGTTGAGATTGTCCTAAAGGAAAGAGATGAACAGCAGTTAGGCATGGCTGTATAATTTGACATTTGACTTTTGGATTGTTTATATTATCGCATTAGGGCAACGGTTGTAAAACATTTTTAATTTTCAATTTTCAATTTTATTTATTTGCACACAAAAAATATTACAAATATATTGAATATAGTTTTTTTTAAAGGAGAGAACGTGCCGGTGAGGTCAGAAACCCATCGAGGTCTTGAGTTAAACCTCACCTCACGTATAAATAAAAATTACATCGTACAAAGAGAGAAAGAAAGAAAAAAAGAACAGCATAAACACTATATATACATTATATTTAATAAATACAGTTGAAGCGATACAAATATTTAAATGAATCTATCAACCAGACACACAAAAAAAAGAAAAATACATTAACCAAATCACTATAAATTTACCCTAATTCCCATCTGAGAGTTTATTAAATACTACATCTATTCAATAAGTGTAAGGAGATCAGGTAAAGGAGTGCATTGTAAGTGCTAGTTATGCATGTTAGGGTGTTAGAGGTGTAAGGAGAGGAGATGCTCTCGGAAGAGATGAGTCTTGTTCCACCACCGGGGAACCACAGACGAGAACAGTCTGGACTACGATTGCCTCGTGTGCAGGGACAGCAATGTCAGACGACATTCCTTGGAGGAACACAGTGGCTGAGGAGGAGCATAAGCCTGTGTGACTGAGTTCAAGGAAATGGGTGCAGACCCAGAAGTCACCTTGCAGGCAAGCATCAGTGACTTGAATTTTGTTTGGAGGTAAAAATGAGCTGATAAAACAATTATCTCAGCTAAGAGTATAAAGCACACTTCCTGTTCATCAGTAGTTGACCAAAAGTACTTAATGTGTTTAAAACATCTTGCTCTAACTGCTACCAAAGAGGCGTCTGTATCTCTGTTTGCATATCCTACTCCTGACACTTCTGCCTCAAACCTGCACATTGTGACCTTTGATCCTCTCAGAATGCCGAGCCTCGATGGCACACTGTGCCAACACATTAGTGTCAACAGAGGACGTGTAAATGGAGACATTTGTAGAATTTATAGCTATGTGTAAATACAGGTGTGGAATAGTTTACATAAGGAGGGCAATTCAAATTGATTGGGCATCACAAAAATGAAACTACATGTTGTTTTACATTGATTCTTTGGGAAGTCCATCCTAACAGATACACACAGTCAAGATCCCAGCATGTATGTGAGTATACCATGTAGTGTATATCATAACTATGGGGAAATATGTGATGCACTAAACACCTAGGAATTTCCATTTCATGTACTACTATTATAAGAAAACACGACATCTTGGATTTTATTACTTCAATTAGTGAAACTGTGACAAAGAATGTAAACAGATACAAAATATATATGTGACGTGGTCAAACTGTTAACAATCCTCTAATACTTTTAACTTTTCACTCCACCACCTTTGTTCTGACCCTGCTTTGTAAATTGATCTCGCTGAGCCACTTTCCACGAGGATATGAAATTCCAGTTCTCTCTGTGGGGATGTTTTTCACTGACTGAAGTGACCTGAGTGGGAGAGGACCTCCACTCAGCGTGTCAGCCGCTCGCAGCTAAGGCCCTGCAATCTGGACCTTTCACTGTCATCATGTGCTGATTAAAGTTAATACCTCAACGTTTTGGGAAATGCGCTCATCCGCATTCTTGCTGAGAGTTATACAGTATGTGAGGATTGAAATACCATCCTCATGTCTGCGTGTTAAATATGAAGCTACAGCCGGCAGCTGGTTGGCTTAGCTTAGCTTGACAACTGGAGACAGGGAGAATAGGCTACGCCAAGAAATAGTCCCACACATAACCGCCTGTGAAGCCACGAGTTTTCATTTTTACACTTTGTTTTTTTGTACTGATTTGATAATTAAAATATGATTTGTTAATTAGTAACATTTAGAGATGCTGGTATGTTACCTTCAGACAGAGCCAAGCTAGCTGTTTCCCTCTGTTTCCAGTCTTCACACTAAGCATTTCTTGGCTCCAGCTTTACATTGATCGATCCTGTTATCTAATTCTCAGTGACAACTCATTGCCAGGACAGGCAGGAATACATTTACATTTACACCCTGCAAATGACTGGTACACCAAAATACTGTTGTCTCACCTTAGCTGAGGTCTCGAACCACCCGACGAAGCCGTGGTCCTTGCAGAACTGGTCCATTTTGATGCCATTGTTGGTCAGCTCCCTGCCTTGGTCACACTTGTTCGCCAGCAGCACAGTGGCAATGCTCTGTCCATTAGCCAGCATCAGTTTGGAGTCCAGGTCCTCTTTCCACTTGACGACGGCCTCGAAGGTCGTGGGCCGGGTCACGTCGAACACTATGACGGCTCCCATGGCTTCACGGTAATACACTCGTGTCATGTTTCCAAAACGTTCCTGACCTGTGATTGAACACACACACACACACACACACACACACACACACACACACACACACACACACACACACACACACACACACACACACACACAGGGGGAGCTTTTATTCATCAGCGTGGCAGCTCTGTTGTTCCCATTCTTCAGTTTGATGAGAGATTCTCATTGTTTTTCCCACATTTTTGCAGCAAAACAGCTAATGCAGCTGGCATTGAGACAGCAGTTATCAGGGCCTACATTCCCATGAAACAGCACATTCCTGCGGTCTTACTGTCACGTTGCACCTCACCAGACGGTCAATGCAAGTGCTTGTTCCTGCTTATAACAGGCCTACTTGAATTAAATCTGCATTGTGCCAAAACTGCAATGAAAATGAACTAAAGTACATACAATACTGTCTATACAAAATATCTCAGAGGATATAAGCACGTGAAATGTCTGTGTGCAGGTATGCGTGTGTGTGTGTGTGTCTATCCACGCTTGTGCATTGTGCAGGGAATGGAAATTAGGTGCTTGAGGAGCAGGTTGTCAACATGAGAGTCCCCCGGGGTTGTGTGCTCTGTTGTCTAATGTGAAGACTTGTTAGTCCAAGACCGAGCATGTGGGTGTGTGCATCTTGCTTGTTTTACATACCATGCCCTCTCAGGAGAAAAGTTCACGTGGCTGATAAACATTAATTTATGAGAGTCCACTTTTGGCTTCACTGGATGTAAAGAACTTTGGAGAGAACAGAAGGCTGCGACTTGCCCCATGAGTTAAGAGGAAATGGAAAGTCTGACACTGCATGGATTCAGAAGAACTTCTCCTTTTCATGCCGGAGAGGGTATGAACAATTTTCATTAATCACAACAAATCCTCATCTGCAGTGGTGTGACAGCAGTCTGAGACAGACACAGACGTCACACGTCACCTGACCCACTGTCATTCAATAATCGGATTGTGCAATTTACACGACTTTAAAGTACAACATTTACCACTCCATAAATTATAACAAATGCACAGTCCCTGCTTAGTTTATCCCCACTCCTCCCTATGATCAATTTCAAGCAGGTAGATTTGACTAAATCAGATGTAACTTGTAATTTAATTTGCTGGATCCAAATTAACCACTTAAAGCATGTGCCTGCATGTGTGTGTGTGGTTGTGTGTGTGTATGTCTCACTTAAGTCAATTTTGGGGCTAAATTTCAGACTAAAGACCAGTTAATACGGGACGGCTTGTCCAATTGGGGACAAAAGCCTTGATTTGGGTCAGTTGTCAAGGTTAGGGGAAGGGTTATTGTTAGTGTATGGAAAGTAGTGCGTAGGGTTAGGGTAAGTCTCTCGGAAATTAACGTAAGTCTATGCAATTTCCAAAAGTGACAAAAGTAAACATGTGTGTGTGTGTGTGTGTGTGTGTGTGTGTGTGTGTGTGTGTGTGTGTGTGCGCGTGTTTGTGTGTATGAGCGAGTAATGATGTTTTATTTTTTCATTTAATCTAAATGACACTCCTGTGACTGGCCTTAAAATCTGCCTCACATGGGCCTCATCACATGATGCAGCACCATACCTTGAATGAATGACTGAATGACAGTGTGCTCATCTTCCCTCAGCAACAATTAGTGTGTGTGTGTGTGTGTGTGTGTGTGTGTTTGAGTGCGAGAGAGAGAGAGAAAGAGAGAGAGTGAGAGCTCTCCACAGTGACAGTGCATCTTTAAGTTGTGAATGTTTCATAACTTTACAACAGTCATGCCTCAATGTCAGTTTGAAGATAAGCACTATCTCCCCAAATTATCAACTTTTCAGGAACTAACACAGTCTTGCTAAACAACACTTTTTTCAGCTATGCTTTGAAAATGTTCCTTAGTTCTTACACATTTAAAACATGAAACTAAAATTTAAGCTATGAATGTTGTGAAGTACAGATGCATTACCAATCAGTAAGACAGCAGGAGATGACACCCTATGCACCCGGCAAAAAACTGACATTAAACACATTCCTCTCTGTCCCACCTGCAATGTCCCACAGCTGAAGCCGGACAGTCTCAGAGTCCCAGTTCAACACCTTCAGGGCGAAGTCGACTCCGATGGTTGCCCGGTAGTTGTTGGAGTAAGTCTGGTGGACGTAGCGCCTGATGATGGAGGTCTTCCCGACCCCCAGGTCGCCGATAACCAGCACTTTGTACAGGTGCTCCTTCCGGAGGCTCTGCATGCCGTTGGACTGTGATGGGTGATTGGTCATTTCACCTGTCGGGATCTCAGACACCCTAACTGTCACTAACTTCGCCTCGGTGAGAATGAGTGCGGACTGAGGCTTCGACCCCAGAGTGTCTCCCTCTGTCTCCGCACGGATTTCGGAGCCGCCCTCCCAGTGTGTGTGTGTGTGTGTGTGTGTGTGTGTGTGTGTGTATGTGTGTGTGTTTGTGTGAGAGATCTGCTCAGGGGCTGTGCTCGGGAACTTGTGACCTCGCCTCGCCACCCATGAGCAGTGCGCACGCTTTATTGGAGACGCTACACTGTAAAGTAGTTCCTGTCAGGAGGGTTTCTGAGTCTCTGGTGTCACATTATGTAACTCTTGTCATACTTTAACCCTCTCTATAGCACGAAACAGCCCGTGTTACCTAAAATAAAGGCTATTCAAACATACAGTGGAGTAACGTGGGGGAACGAGCAGAGTTGGTCCTGTTTTTCTATACCCTAATAAAAGGTAACGTCATAGGTTACCTCCATCGTCTGGCAAAAAAGGAAACATACTCCTTAAATATCTGTTTACATGCAGCTGGAAAATGCAGCCATAATGCAATTAAGGCAGTAATGTCAGTGAGTCAAAACTGTGATTCTTTTGATTCAGCTATTTAATTTATCTAATAAAATAATGATTTATCTGATAGACCTTCTCATCATATTTTGTAGCACACAAATTGTATCCAACCACTGAATCACGCATGGCAAACATGGCACTGTTAATAGAATTCATCCTGCAATTTCCATTGTTTTATCATGTAAGTGCTCTCTGGTGTAAACAAACTGCCAGTGCTTCAGGTTCAGGACATAAATCTTTGCATATGTTCTACAAGGTTGATGCTTCTGTAATGTCTTTATGAACTGTTTGATTGTGACATTATCACACAGAATAGTCCTACCAATATTTGAGTGAACTCTTTCACGTTATGTTTGAAGTCATATTAGATCATTCCAATGTCCCCTCCAAGAGACTATTACGTACCCAAGACAAGTGAATTACTTTTTGAGGGGGGGCATTGTGGTTAGAACCATTTTTTATGCCTTACTATACTCTGATGTTTTGTGCCTTACTAAAGTATGAATTTTAAGGCCTTACTATTCTATGACTTTTTTTTGCCTTACTATACAATGATGTTGTTTTTTACTTTTTTTTGCCTTACTATACTATAACGTTTTTTTTTTAATTTAATTGCCTTACTTTACTATGCTTTAATGTTTTTATGACTTTTTTTGCCATAATATACTATGACTTTTTTGCCTAACTATACTATGATGTTTTTTTGACTTTTTATGCCTTATGCATATGCCTTTTACGCCTGATGTTTTTTGACTTTTAATGCCTTTCTATACTATGACATTTTTATGACTTTTTATGCCTTACTATACTATGACTTTTTATGCCTTACTATACTATGACTTTTTATGCCTTAATATACAATGACATTTTTATGACTTTTTATGCCTTTATATACTATGACTTTTTATGCCTTACTATACTATGATGTTTTTATGACTTTTTATGCCTTAATATAGTATGAATTTGTATACCTTACTATGACGTTTTTATGACTTTTTTTTGCCTTACTATACTATGACAATTTATGCCTTAATAAACTATGACTTGTTATGCCTTATTATACGTTTTTATGACTTTTTATGCCTTAATATACTATGACTTTTTGTGCCATACTATACTATGATGTTTTTATTCACTTTTTTGCCTTACTATACTGTGACGTTTTTACTTTTTTTTTTTGCATTTTTTATACTGTTTTTTTTACTTTTAATGCCTTACTATACTATGACATTTTTGTGACTTTTTATACCTTAATATACTATGAATTTGTATACCTTGCTATGACGTTTTTATGCCTTAATATAATACGACTTTTTATGCCTTACTATACTATGATTTTTTTAATGACGTTTTTGTGATGTTTTATGCAATACTCTACTATGACATTATTATGCCTTACTTTAGTTTGACGTTTTTGTGCCTTACTATACTATGACTTTTTTATGACTTTATATGCCTTAATATACTATGACTATTTTTAATGACATTTAATGCCTTACTATATTGTCGTTTTTATGACTTTTTATGCCTTGCTATACTATGATGCTTTTATGCCTTGCTATACTATGACACTTTTATGCCTTGCTATACTATGACACTTTTATGCCTTGCTATACTATGTCGTTTAGCTTTTTTATGCCTTAATATACATAATCATTTTATGAATGTTTATTTTTTTTAATATTTTACGATTGGAATATGTCTACTGTTGTTTTGTGAATGTATGTAGTTATGTTTGCTGTATATGTATTACTGCATGTAGCGCTAGAGATGTGCAATTTCTTTGTACACTGTGCAATGCAAAAGAAAGACTTTCAATTGATTTGGATGACATTTTCATGGCCTTGGGCCTTACTATACTATGATGTTTCTGTGATGTTTTATGCCTTACTATACTACGATGTTTTTATTCACTTTTGTGCCTTACTATACTATGATGGTTTTTTTTAAAACTTTTTATGCCTTACTATACCATGATGTTTTTATGACTTTTTATGCCTTAATGTACTATGACTTTTTATGCCTTACTAAACTATGACGTTTTTATGACTTTTATTGCCTTACTATACTATGATGTTTTTATCTCTTTTTATGCCTTTATATTTTTTGACTTTTTATGCCATACTATACTATGATGTTTTTATCTCTTTTTATGCCTTTATATTTTTTGACATTTTATGCCATACTATACTATGATGTTTTTATGACTTATTTTGCATTACTATAGTATGACGTTTTTTTGACTTTTTACGCCTTAATATACAATGACTTGTAATGCTTTATTATACTTTTTTATGACTTATAATGATTTAATATACTATTGCTTTTTTTGCCATACTATCCTGTGACTTTTTTACATTTTTTTTGCCTTACTATACTATGTTGTTTTTATGACTTTTTATGCCTTACTATACTATGACGTTTTTTTGTCTTGCTATACTATTACGCTTTTATGCCTTACTATACTATGATACTTTTATGCCTTGCTATACTATGTCATTTGGATTTTTTATGCCTTAATATATATTATTTTCATGACTTTTTATGCTTATTGTTTGTTTTTATATATTTATACTATTCGAATGTGTCTATTGTTTTGTCACTGTATGTAGTTATGTTTGCTGTACTGGATATATATTACTGCATGTAGCACTGGAGACACGCAATTTCTTTGTACACTGTGCAATGACAATAAAAATTTTGAATTGAACTGAATGACGTTTTCATGCCATACTATACTGTCCTTTTTGGGACTTTTTATGCCTTCCTATATATGCTATATCGCTTTTATGCCTTTTTATGCCTTACTGACATTTCTATGATTTATTATGCCTTCCTATACTATGACGTTTTCATGCCATACTATACTATGTCCATTTAAGGACTTTTTATGTCTTACTATATACTGTCGTCTTTATGACTTTTTATGCCTCACTATACTATGACGTTTTCATGTTATACTCTACTATGTCATTTTTAGGACTTTTTATGCCTTAATGTACTATGACGCTTTTATGCCTCACTATACCATGATGTTTTTATGACTTTTTATGCCTTACTATACTATGACGTTTTTATTACTTTTCATGCCTTAATATACAATAACATTTTTATGACTTTTTATGCCTTTATATACTATGACTTTTTATGCCTTACTATACTATGATCTTTTTATGACTTTTTTTGACTTTTTATGATTATTGTTTGTTTTTATATGTTTATACTATTGGAATGTGTCTACTGTTGTTTTGTCACTGTATGTAGTTATGTTTGCTGTATATGTATTACTGCATGTAACACTGGAGACATGCAAATTCTTTGTACACTGTGCAATGACAATAAAAACTTTGAATTGAATTAAATGACATTTTCATGCAATACTATACTATGTTATATGTTATGTTATATACTATGTAACATTTAGGCCTTTTTATGCCTTACTACACTATGACTTTTCTATTTTTATGCCATACTATACTATGACGTTTTCATGACTTTTTATGATTTATTATTCTATGACTTTTTATACCTTACTATACTATGACGCTTTTATGCCTTACTATACTATGATCTTTTTTGACTTTTTATGACTTACTATACTATGACTTTTTTATGACTTTTTATGCCTTACTATACTATGATCTTTTCATGACTTTGTATGCCTCAGTATTCTATGACTTTTCATGCCTTACTATACTATGACGTTTTAATGACTTTTTTTGCATTACTATACCATGACAATTTTTTGACTTTTTATGCCTTACTATACTATGACGTTTTTATGACTTTTTATGCCTCTGTATTCTATGACTTTTCATGCCTTACTATAGTATGACGTTTTAATGACTTTTTTAGCATTACTATACCATGACGATTTATTGACTTTTTATGCCTTACTATACTATGACATTTTCATGACTTTTTATGCCTTACTATACTATGATCTTTTTATGACTTTTTATGCCTCAGTATTCTATGACTTTTCATGCCATACTATACTATGACGTTTTCATGACTTTTTATGATTTATTATTCTATGACTTTTTATACCTTACTATACTATGACGCTTTTATGCCTTACTATACTATGATCTTTTTTGACTTTTTATGACTTACTATACTATGATCTTTTCATGACTTTTTATGCCTTAGTATTCTATGACTTTTCATGCCTTACTATACTATGACATTTTAATGACTTTTTTTGCATTACTATACCATGTCGATTTTTTGACTTTTTATGCCTTACTATACTATGACGCTTTTATGTCTTACTATAGTATGATCTTTTCATGACTTTTTATGCCTTAGTATTCTTTGACTTTTCATGCCTTACTATACTATGATGATTTAATGACTTTTTTTGCATTACTATACCATGACGACTTTTTGACTTTTTATGCCTTAATATTCCATGATTTTTCATGCCTTACTATACTATGACGTTTTCATGACTTTTTATGCCTAAGTATTCTATGACTTTTCATGCCTTACTATACTATGACGTTTTCATGACTTTTTATGCCTAAGTATTCTATGACTTTTCATGCCTTACTATACTATGACGTTTTCATGACTTTTTATGCCTAAGTATTCTATGACTTTTCATGCCTTACTATACTATGACGTTTTCATGACTTTTTATGCCTAAGTATTCTATGACTTTTCATGCCTTACTATACTATGACGTTTTCATGACTTTTTATGCCTAAGTATTCTATGACTTTTCATGCCTTACTATACTATGACGTTTTCATGACTTTTTATGCCTAAGTATTCTATGACTTTTCATGCCTTACTATACTATGACGTTTTCATGACTTTTTATGCCTAAGTATTCTATGACTTTTCATGCCTTACTATACTATGACGTTTTCATGACTTTTTATGCCTAAGTATTCTATGACTTTTCATGCCTTACTATACTATGACGTTTTCATGACTTTTTATGCCTAAGTATTCTATGACTTTTCATGCCTTACTATACTATGACGTTTTCATGACTTTTTATGCCTAAGTATTCTATGACTTTTCATGCCTTACTATACTATGACGTTTTCATGACTTTTTATGCCTAAGTATTCTATGACTTTTCATGCCTTACTATACTATGACGTTTTCATGACTTTTTATGCCTAAGTATTCTATGACTTTTCATGCCTTACTATACTATGACGTTTTCATGACTTTTTATGCCTAAGTATTCTATGACTTTTCATGCCTTACTATACTATGACGTTTTCATGACTTTTTATGCCTAAGTATTCTATGACTTTTCATGCCTTACTATACTATGACGTTTTCATGACTTTTTATGCCTAAGTATTCTATGACTTTTCATGCCTTACTATACTATGACGTTTTCATGACTTTTTATGCCTAAGTATTCTATGACTTTTCATGCCTTACTATACTATGACGTTTTCATGACTTTTTATGCCTAAGTATTCTATGACTTTTCATGCCTTACTATACTATGACGTTTTCATGACTTTTTATGCCTAAGTATTCTATGACTTTTCATGCCTTACTATACTATGACGTTTTCATGACTTTTTATGCCTAAGTATTCTATGACTTTTCATGCCTTACTATACTATGACGTTTTCATGACTTTTTATGCCTAAGTATTCTATGACTTTTCATGCCTTACTATACTATGACGTTTTCATGACTTTTTATGCCTAAGTATTCTATGACTTTTCATGCCTTACTATACTATGACGTTTTCATGACTTTTTATGCCTAAGTATTCTATGACTTTTCATGCCTTACTATACTATGACGTTTTCATGACTTTTTATGCCTAAGTATTCTATGACTTTTCATGCCTTACTATACTATGACGTTTTCATGACTTTTTATGCCTAAGTATTCTATGACTTTTCATGCCTTACTATACTATGACGTTTTCATGACTTTTTATGCCTAAGTATTCTATGACTTTTCATGCCTTACTATACTATGACGTTTTCATGACTTTTTATGCCTAAGTATTCTATGACTTTTCATGCCTTACTATACTATGACGTTTTCATGACTTTTTATGCCTAAGTATTCTATGACTTTTCATGCCTTACTATACTATGACGTTTTCATGACTTTTTATGCCTAAGTATTCTATGACTTTTCATGCCTTACTATACTATGACGTTTTCATGACTTTTTATGCCTAAGTATTCTATGACTTTTCATGCCTTACTATACTATGACGTTTTCATGACTTTTTATGCCTAAGTATTCTATGACTTTTCATGCCTTACTATACTATGACGTTTTCATGACTTTTTATGCCTAAGTATTCTATGACTTTTCATGCCTTACTATACTATGACGTTTTCATGACTTTTTATGCCTAAGTATTCTATGACTTTTCATGCCTTACTATACTATGACGTTTTCATGACTTTTTATGCCTAAGTATTCTATGACTTTTCATGCCTTACTATACTATGACGTTTTCATGACTTTTTATGCCTAAGTATTCTATGACTTTTCATGCCTTACTATACTATGACGTTTTCATGACTTTTTATGCCTAAGTATTCTATGACTTTTCATGCCTTACTATACTATGACGTTTTCATGACTTTTTATGCCTAAGTATTCTATGACTTTTCATGCCTTACTATACTATGACGTTTTCATGACTTTTTATGCCTAAGTATTCTATGACTTTTCATGCCTTACTATACTATGACGTTTTCATGACTTTTTATGCCTAAGTATTCTATGACTTTTCATGCCTTACTATACTATGACGTTTTCATGACTTTTTATGCCTAAGTATTCTATGACTTTTCATGCCTTACTATACTATGACGTTTTCATGACTTTTTATGCCTAAGTATTCTATGACTTTTCATGCCTTACTATACTATGACGTTTTCATGACTTTTTATGCCTAAGTATTCTATGACTTTTCATGCCTTACTATACTATGACGTTTTCATGACTTTTTATGCCTAAGTATTCTATGACTTTTCATGCCTTACTATACTATGACGTTTTCATGACTTTTTATGCCTAAGTATTCTATGACTTTTCATGCCTTACTATACTATGACGTTTTCATGACTTTTTATGCCTAAGTATTCTATGACTTTTCATGCCTTACTATACTATGACGTTTTCATGACTTTTTATGCCTAAGTATTCTATGACTTTTCATGCCTTACTATACTATGACGTTTTCATGACTTTTTATGCCTAAGTATTCTATGACTTTTCATGCCTTACTATACTATGACGTTTTCATGACTTTTTATGCCTAAGTATTCTATGACTTTTCATGCCTTACTATACTATGACGTTTTCATGACTTTTTATGCCTAAGTATTCTATGACTTTTCATGCCTTACTATACTATGACGTTTTCATGACTTTTTATGCCTAAGTATTCTATGACTTTTCATGCCTTACTATACTATGACGTTTTCATGACTTTTTATGCCTAAGTATTCTATGACTTTTCATGCCTTACTATACTATGACGTTTTCATGACTTTTTATGCCTAAGTATTCTATGACTTTTCATGCCTTACTATACTATGACGTTTTCATGACTTTTTATGCCTAAGTATTCTATGACTTTTCATGCCTTACTATACTATGACGTTTTCATGACTTTTTATGCCTAAGTATTCTATGACTTTTCATGCCTTACTATACTATGACGTTTTCATGACTTTTTATGCCTAAGTATTCTATGACTTTTCATGCCTTACTATACTATGACGTTTTCATGACTTTTTATGCCTAAGTATTCTATGACTTTTCATGCCTTACTATACTATGACGTTTTCATGACTTTTTATGCCTAAGTATTCTATGACTTTTCATGCCTTACTATACTATGACGTTTTCATGACTTTTTATGCCTAAGTATTCTATGACTTTTCATGCCTTACTATACTATGACGTTTTCATGACTTTTTATGCCTAAGTATTCTATGACTTTTCATGCCTTACTATACTATGACGTTTTCATGACTTTTTATGCCTAAGTATTCTATGACTTTTCATGCCTTACTATACTATGACGTTTTCATGACTTTTTATGCCTAAGTATTCTATGACTTTTCATGCCTTACTATACTATGACGTTTTCATGACTTTTTATGCCTAAGTATTCTATGACTTTTCATGCCTTACTATACTATGACGTTTTCATGACTTTTTATGCCTAAGTATTCTATGACTTTTCATGCCTTACTATACTATGACGTTTTCATGACTTTTTATGCCTAAGTATTCTATGACTTTTCATGCCTTACTATACTATGATCTTTTCATGACTTTTTATGCCTTATTATTCTTTGACTATTCATGCCTTACTATACTATGACGTTTTTGTGACTTTTTATGCCTCAATATTCCATGATTTTTCATGCCTTACTATACTATGATGTTTTAATGACTTTTTTTGCATTACTATAACATGACGATTTTTTGACTTTTTATGCTTTACTATACTATGACGTTTTAATGACTTTTTTTGCATTACTATACCATGACGATTTTGTGACTTTTTATGCCTCAATATTCCATGATTTTTCATGCCTTACTATACTATGATGTTTTAATGACTTTTTTTGCATTACTATACCATGACGATTTTTTGACTTTTTATGCTTTACTATACTATGACGTTTTAATGACTTTTTTTGCATTACTATACCATGACGATTTTGTGACTTTTTATGCCTCAATATTCCATGATTTTTCATGCCTTACTATACTATGATGTTTTAATGACTTTTTTTGCATTACTATACCATGACGATTTTTTGACTTTTTATGCCTTACTATACTATGACGTTTTCATGACTTTTTATGATTTATTATTCTATGACTTTTTATACCTTACTATACTATGACGCTTTTATGCCTTACTATACTATGATCTTTTCATGACTTTTTATGCCTTAGTATTCTTTGACTTTTCATGCCTTACTATACTATGACGTTTTAATGACTTTTTTTGCATTACTATACCATGAAGATTTTGTGACTTTTTATGCCTCAATATTGAATGATTTTTCATGCCTTACTATACTATGATGTTTTAATGACTTTTTTTGCATTACTATACCATGACGATTTTTTGACTTTTTATGCCTTACTATACTATGACGTTTTCATGAGTTTTCATGCCTTACTATACTATGATCTTTTCATGACGTTTTATGCCTTAGTATTCTATGACTTTTCATGCCTTACTATACTATGACGTTTTAATGACTTTTTTTGCATTACTATACCATGACGATTTTTTGACTTTTTATGCCTTACTATACTATGACGTTTTCATGAGTTTTCATGCCTTACTATACTATGATCTTTTCATGACGTTTTATGCCTTAGTATTCTATGACTTTTCATGCCTTACTATACTATGACGTTTTAATGACTTTTTTTGCATTACTATACCATGACGATTTTTTGACTTTTTATGCCTTACTATACTATGACGTTTTCATGAGTTTTCATGCCTTACTATACTATGATCTTTTCATGACGTTTTATGCCTTAGTATTCTATGACTTTTCATGCCTTACTATACTATGACGTTTTAATGACTTTTTTTGCATTACTATACCATGACGATTTTTTGACTTTTTATGCCTTACTATACTATGACGTTTTCATGAGTTTTCATGCCTTACTATACTATGATCTTTTCATGACGTTTTATGCCTTAGTATTCTATGACTTTTCATGCCTTACTATACTATGACGTTTTAATGACTTTTTTTGCATTACTATACCATGACGATTTTTTGACTTTTTATGCCTTACTATACTATGACGTTTTCATGACTTTTTATGATTTATTATTCTATGACTTTTTATACCTTACTATACTTTGATGCTTTTATGCCTTACTATACTATGATCGTTTTATGACTTTTTATGCCTTACTATACTATGATCTTTTCATTACTTTTTATGCCTTAGTATTCTTTGACTTTTCATGTCTTACTATACTATGACGTTTTAATGACTTTTTTTGCATTACTATACCATGACGATTTTTTGACTTTTTATGCCTTACTATACTATGACGTTTTCATGACTTTTTATGCCTTACTATACTATGATCTTTTTATGACTTTTTATGCCTCAGTATTCTATGACTTTTCATGCCTTACTATACTATGATCTTTTCATGACTTTTTATGCCTAAGTATTCTATGACTTTTCATGCCTTACTATACTATGATGTTTTAATGACTTTTTTGCATTACTATACCATGACGATTTTTTGACTTTTTATGCCTTAATATTCCATGATTTTTCATGCCTTACTATACTATGACGTTTTAATGACTTTTTTTGCATTACTATACTGTGATGTTTTTTTGACTTTTTATGCCTTACTATACTATGACGTTTACATGACTTTTTACGATTTATTATTCTATGACTTTTTATACCTTACTATACTATGACGCTTTTATGCCTTACTATACTATGATCTTTTTATGACTTTTTATGCCTTACTATACTATGTGTTTTTATGACTTTTTATGCCTTACTATACTATGATATTTTTTGACTTTTTATGACTTACTATACTATGATCTTTTATGCCTTAATATTCCATGACTTTTTACTATACTATGACGCTTTTATGCCTTACTATACTATGATCTTTTTATGACTTTTTATGCCTTACTATACTATGTGTTTTCATGACTTTTTATGACTTATTATTCTATGATTTTTTATGCCTTACTATACTATGACGCTTTTATGTCTTACTATACTATGACGTTTTTATTACTTTTCATGCCTTACTATACTATGATGCTTTTATGATTTTTTTTTGCCTTACTATACTATGTGTTTTCATGACTTTTTATGCCTTACTATACTATGATGTTTTCATGACCTTTTATGACTTTTTATTCTGACTTTTTATACCGTACTATACTATTTTGCTTTTTTGCCTTTTTATGCCCTACTATGCTATGACTTTTTTATGACTTTTTATGCCTTACAATACTATGCCGTTTTTATGACTTTTTATGCCTTATTATACTACGACATTTTCATGCCTTATTATACTATCTCTCTTCTAGGACTTTTTATGCTTTACTATACTATTTTGCTTTTATGCCTTTCTGAACTGTTATATATTTATGCCTTTTAATGCCTGAGTATACTTTTCTGTTTTAATTAAATTTCATGCCTCATTATATAATATCATTTTTATGACTTTTTATGATTCTTGCTTGTTTTAATTTCTTCATATGACTGGATTTTGTTATTGAACGTTGTTTTATTGTATGACTGCATGTACTACTCGAGACATGCAATTTAGCTGTACACTATACAATCATAATAAAGGCTATGAATAGAATTCAATTACTTTTTATGGCTACGATACGACGGTATGACGATTTCATGCCTTAATATACCTAGTGGTTTCTATGACTTTTTCTGCCTTACTATACTATTACATTTTTATGACTTTTTTATTCCTTATCATAGTATGTCTTTTTTTTTCTTTTTTTTTTTACTTTATTACCATTTTCAACGTTAGCAGTCAGAACCACCTTGAGATTGGGCTTCACCCTACACATATGCACCTAAACAATAGTTGGAATAGCACCTTGCAAGAGTAGAACATTCACACAAATACCTCTATACAGATACACATACAAATGCATACAAGTGTCTAAACATTCTTTCACTTGAATACACGTGCATACATAGATAGATAGATAGATAGATAGATAGCTACTTTATTTATCTCCTAGGGGAAATTCATGAGGTATATATATATATATATATTTATGTGTGTGTGTGTGTGTATGTGTATGTGTATGTACTTATGTATGTATACAAATATATTGACACAGACATATACACATATACAGATACACCTAAATGAAATGAACAAAATTCCTAACTGAGGTAGTCAATAACTGGTGCCCATCTTCTTCTAAAATTAGATAACTGTAGATGTAGCTGGGCTTAGGCTTCATCCTTAGGCTTCATCCAATTCATGATGAAAGAAATTATTTTTCTTGCAACCTTCAACAGAACATGCAATATGTAACACTGATCTGTATTAAATTGATGTTCTGGCAGTATTTCCAGTATAAACAGTAATGGGTCCATGGGGATGTCCTTCTTCAGAATTTTCTCCAGTTCTTCTTTGATGCTTTCCAAAATGTCTGTATTTTCAGGCAGTCTCAGAATATATGGATATGGTCCCCAACCATACCACAGTTTCTCCAGGATTTGTTGATATAAATGTTTTTAAAGGCAGAAACAATCAGTGGGGTCCTGAGGAATCTCCTATTGACTTTCCAGTCAAATTCTTTCCATATCTGGCTTCCAATCCCTTTGAGACATTTTAAGCACGTTTTCCCTGGCGTCATCATCCACTATAATATGCTATTATATGCCTTTTCTACACAATTTCTGAGGCCTGTTATATGAAGTGTGTTAAACTTTTCTGTATTAAATCAGAGCCACATGATAACACGATAATACTCAGTGAATTTATAGAAATAAAGCAGCACACCTGCTTGTTTCAAACAAATCCCAGACCTGGTATTCGTATATCTCCCAGCTGGAACACAGAGCTCTGAGTTTTAGTCCATTCACACAGACGGACAGGTGTAAAGAGGCTGGCAGTCTCTTCACTCAGTCTGCATCTTCAGCCAGGTTGGCACCCTGGCTTGAACTGAGCACATGATTTACATATTTAGCTGTTTTATTTTAGCTGTGCTTGTTTGCTGAGGGAATCAACACATGGACTATAGCATCATATGTAGGAGCAATACATGACACAAAACGGTAAATGCAATAATGCTGAATTGGTTGTTGTCACACCTAAACAACACATACATGTTTGCCAAAGCGGAGATGATTAACACTGCAAGGGTCCATATGTTCCTGCAAATCCAACCCACATGCATTAAACGCAACAGATAAAGATGCAGTTTGTATGAGTTAATATGAAAGCATGTCTGTATACTGACTGTCTGCAGTGATCTGTAAAGAAGAATTTACACTTAGTTGACACCTAATTAGATTCAGCATTAAGTAAATGTTCAGTATTTGTTGATGGTGTTTATATCGGTGAGGGAAGACTATGAATATAGCACCATATACCATCATAAGACTTCAGTGATAAACAATGAGTTGGCCCAGTGCGGCCTCACTCCCTCCCTGGGCTCATCATTAGAGCTAATATGCTCTAACTATGAATAAACTTTGTCCACCATCTTGTGACTATTAATTTCACCACACAATTTTGGGCTTTAATAATTTACGGGATAGGAAATTATATTATGTTATTTAATAAAGCATGCCCTAGAAACCCTATTTCCTGTTTTATTAATTATCGCACAGTGATTTGACACAATTATCTTCTTATTTAGAAGATAATAACTTAGAAGGTTCATAAGTAACATCAACTCAGGAAGTGTAAAAATAACGCTGCACACGATCCAGTTTGAAAACATGACTCTTTTACGACATGACAGACATTTAGGTAAGAAATTCCTATTCCTAAATTCTAATTCTTAGAAAATAAAGATGTATGGTATAGTATTATAATATAATGATGAGTCATTTTGAAGCCTTTTCTTCCAGCTGCAGTTATACTTTTCATTTTTAGAAAAGTGAAATATAGAATTATTCCTATGATTGCAATGAAGGTTTTCTATTTTAAGGAGCATTTGCTATGAATTACAAATGATTGTCAAAATTTAATTTCAGATGAAAACCTTTAATGCAGCACAAATTTAAACAGTAAATTCAGGCTATCTGAAAGGCAGGTGAAAATATAAGACGTCTCCTGTAGATTATATCAGTGACTTATTGGCATCAAGCATTGTATGCACCTGCAAAATTTCTATTAGCACAAACCTGCATGCAAATATGGCAACTGTCATGATGATTTTTTTACACTTAAAACCAGTAAAAAATTAATTACTGCGCATTTCAAAAAACATGAAAACATTCCTGCCTGTGTAAACTTACAGACTCCAAAATAATCTGTTAAACAATCACAAGCTATCTCCCTCATGACCATCATCAGTTACATCATAGTTAGAAGTTGAAAAAATGCAAGCTTGTGAATCTATGCTATCATTCATCTACATCATCAGAGAAGCCAAAATGCAGATCCAAAAAAAGAATTAAAAAATGAATATTCATTGAATATGTTCAAGCATAAGAAATAACATAGTCAAAATGTCATAAAATATTATAGAAAAATAAAATCCCCCCTGTGCCTGAAGTGTTTGAGAGATTAGAATGTAAATGAGCTCAGGGCAGGATTCTCAATGTGAGCCCATTTACAGAAACACAATGTCATTTACTGCAGGGAGACATTGGCACATATGTAGGTAAAAAGTCAGACTGGAAACGAGCTGTTTTGCAATAGATGTCTGAAAAAGTCTGGCAGACATCCAGTCCACCTCTGTCCTCCCTAAAACAAATCTTAAAAACACATCAATAATCACTAATAGTATCATTACCTTGCTACTGTATCTATTCATCTTAACTGTTCGACATGTGCAATATTAAAAAGTACAAACTCAAAGAGTGCAAACAAATCTTGACAACATGCAAACTAAAAGAAAACATTGTGAGAGCCAGCAGATGACAGCGCTCAGAGAGTATTTTGGTTGAGACACATCCTGATGTGGAAGATCATTTTGGTCCCCTTCATGTGCTGACAGGTTTTCTTACATTCAGTCACACCTAGAGAAGAGAATTTAAAGAAGTAGTCCAAGTAGTCCTTAAGCTCTTTGTGGGGTGAGACACCTGATGACATTGTGTCCATTGAGACAAATGTCTTACATTCCCTTGAGATGTATAAGAGCTCCTGTCCTCTCGGTAAATGTTTTCTGTCCAAGAAAAGGGAAACCTCCACGAATTGAAAAAAACATGTCTCCCTGATTTGCATAATGCAGCATCTTTACACTTTTGTCCTTTAGCGCCGGGATACAAATAATACCTATGTCCTCCAGCATGGACAACAAATTGGAGGTTAGGTAAAAATGTGTCATGTTTGACCTTTCAGGTGAGTCTCAGAATATCAAAGGATAGGGCAATCTATCAGTAACAAAAACCATCACATGTACAGGAATGCAACAGCAATAATATAAGCAATAAAAACAACTCACCTTTTCTGTGTTTATGATAATAGATGATGCAAAATATACAACTGAAATACAACTATTTTGTGTCCTAAGACCTGAACTTACCTAAAAAATCAAATGTCATTCCAAGATTCAATATATGAGCCGTTTTCAGCCACTGAACATAAGTATTTGGTAAATTTCCTCCACTTTTGATTGATAACTATTTGATAATGAATCAATATTTTCTTTGGAATTTGAAAAGTTTAAAACTGAGTTAGCAACCTGTGTCAGTATAGCATTGAAACATAAAAAAAAGTCTGTAAAATGCCCATGTGTGTTTGAGTTTGTCAAGTTTCTTACTCGCTTAGAGACAAGAGATGAATCACTGACACTGCTCAGTCTTGCCAGTGATACTTTTCTTACATTGGAGGCATGTGTGGGTGCATTCAATCCAATCTGAAAATGAAGATACATTTTAAAAAAAAACTGCTTAAACATTCAGAATATCCATGTGTAGAAAGGCATCCAAGTTTGGTCCAGTTTGAAACTTTTGTCTCTTGGAGTTTAAAATTCTCCAATTAGAGGATAAACAAGGGGGGGTGCAGAGAGAGCAGGTTTAGAGAGAAGAGGAGCTCTGGCTGTAGTGTCTCAGCAGCAGCTGGTCATATTCAGCCTCAGAGGCCGGGGACAGCGAGGGGGGCGAGCTGCCGTTGGAGCTCAGCGATGAGTCTCTGAAAGGGGAGGGGGGCGTCAGAGCCACCAGCTCCTCCATATCCTTGGCTCGTCTGCTACTCACGCAAGTCCCGGCCAGGTGCTCGTAAATCTTACCCGCTGGTCGATTCTCGCAGAAATTGGAAACAGCCGCCACCTCAGCGTACGTGGTGACAGTGGAGGGGGCCTGTCTGTTCCTGGATGTGAGGAACTGGGGAGGGCAAGGTGGGGCGGCATCCGCAGCTGCAGGCAAAGCGGTGGTGGAGTTGGGGCTGACGGTGGCTCCCCCCGGCAGCATCATGGTGTTGAGCTCACTGATGTTGGCGGTGAAGCGGTTCACCACGCAGCTGATTTGGTCCATGATGGTGGTGCCCTGAGTTTGCCCCCCAATCATCCCTGTGCCGATGTCACCCACGCCTACAGGTATGACGCTGATGTCCCCGCCATCCACCATACCGACACCTTGGCCGTTGTCCCCGCCTCTTCTTCTGACCCCAGCAGCGTGCTCAGGTACAAAGGTGGCTAAAGCTTGCAGCTCCTCTCCATCCTCTCCTCCCTGGACACCCCTCACCTTGGCTGCATGCTGGCTGATGGTGGTTAGAGGAGATTCAGGAGGCGAGCAGGTGAAGGGCTGAGACACCTGAGGCTCTTCGTAGTGCTCTTTGACAGCAGTGTCCGCAGGTATATCTCCTCCTTTAGAGAAGGGTTTGATGATGGCTGTCTGGTTTGCCTCCACTGTGTCTTTCTTCTTGACATGGAATGACATCCTTTTCCACAGGTTCGGTCTGTAGCCGCGCTCGTTCTGCGCCCAAGTCATTGATTTCCCATTGGAACTGTGAAACAGAGAAGCACAGAATAATTAGCTTTCAGCTGACTTAGCAATTTTGCTTTAAATTTGATAATACATGTGAAAGATCCACGAGATGTATGTACTGTGCGCATAATGGCAGATATTAGTATAACACTGAGAAAAGAAGCTCATCCATCTACCCTGAGGTCCATGTTCTATTTCTTATTGTAAGTATTTCTACCATCCCCCATTCTATCTGCTACCCTGTGTGTAATTTTACATCTTCCTCCATTTTCCTTTATCTTCCCTAGAAAGAGAAATCCTTAAAGGCAGCGGGTCTCCTGTGGGAGTACTTAACCCAAATGAGGTAACCTTTTCTCAGTTCAGGGAGCAGTTTTTTCTCAGCTTCACATCCGGCCTGTTGGATCCAGCAGAGCTTTCATTTTTTTATACGTTGACTCATGGGCAGAAACAGCTAAACTAATGTATATGGCTGCGTTAGACCACCAGTCTGCCACGTCCCTTCCTCTCTGCAGCTTAGAGTCCTAGAAATATAGTCCTTAGGGGAGTGTGCGGTCTCTACCGTAAAAACATGTGCTGTATTTTTCCTGATTACATGATCTTTGCAGGTATTTCTATAGCATAATTATTATCCTTATCTGGCAGCAATCAGCAAAAATGGAGGCCAAAATGGACTCATTAGAGGAGGCTTGTGTTGTTGAAAATGCCAAAGAAATATGCCACATACATAGTGTAAAATAAACATAATCTAAATAGATCCATTCTGAAGGAGTCCATGCATAATATAAGGTCTTAGGTTTTGACTGTCTCAAAACACTCTGCTGTCACATTTTCACAGTTATCCTGGGAAAACAAGAACTTTAACATCTTTAAGCTGATATTGTGGTACCTTTAATATTTTCCCTTATTTTCAATGCTTTTAGAGATCAGGAGAAAACAAAATAAAGACTTCAAAATGTAGTTGAATGTTTTTTATTTTCCCTAAGGACATAACCTGAGTTTAGATTTTTCATATACACTTAACCAGAACTAACTCAGTGTTTCAGAGCCTTTATCCAACTGGCACATGTGTTTTCAATAAAGAGGAGTTCATTTGTTCATAGCTTAATACCTACTTTGGTCCCCTATATACCTGATGTCGTCCTGTGCAGAGCCGCGGCGTCGAAACAAGTTGGCCATGCTGCTGGAGGGCTTGCCAGTCTTGGCAGCTTTCTTGGCATCACCTACATGCATGCGCACCACTGTGGATGTTGTGAAAGCACTTCGGACATTTTTCTCCGGCTTGGCGAGCATGATGTACACCTGTCGATGAAAATGAGCGACAAATATCTATTAGTGTAAAGATGTAGGGAAGCAAAAAACGACGCTAACATTCAAACTCTGCTTGTGTAGGAGTGTGTGTTTCCATTTCGTACCTTTGGGACAAACATGCAGCAGAGAGCCACTGTGGCACTGAGGCTGACACTGAAGCACATGGTTATGATCTTGTAGTTGGAGCCAAAGTAAATAGGGACAAAGGCCAGCCAGATGATGCAGGTGGTGTACATGGTGAAGGCAATATACTTGGCCTCATTAAAATTAGCTGGCACGTTACGAGTCTGTCGGAGAAAGGGAGGAATATGATTTTTAAGCGGTGGAAGTTGAGGTAGAAAGAACAGAATTGAAAAGAAGAAGAAAAGTAAAGTCAGAAAAATATACCCTTATTGTGAAAGTATAATGGGACAGCCTGTGCATCATTAACTAATGTTATGCTGAAGTACCTTGAAGGCGTAGAAGGTGCAGCTGAGGATAAGCAGGCCATTGTAGCCCAGCGGCGCCACCACCCCCAGAGTGGTCAGGTTACAGATCAAGTGTACCTCACGGATACTTGGGTAGTCATAGATCACCTAAGAGGAGACAAAGGGAGAGGTCATTCCACTTAAGTGTAAATTAAAATCCCCCACACTGGAAGATACACACACACACACACACACACACACACACACACACACACAGACACATACCTGTGGTGGCTCTATGATAAGAAGTGCCACAATAATCCCCAGCTGCAGCAGTATGAGTAGGAAGGCGATGACCAATTGTGCGCAGGCGGACATAAAGCGAGGTTTCTTGGTGCAGATCTTCTTCTTGCTGCCTGCCAGGATCCGCGCTATACGGTTGGTCTGGATCAAAAATAGATGGAAGTGGTTATGCAGGCGTCACTTACATCGACTGTGGATAACACCGCTCGCACTGATTCATAACAATAATCCCCTTTTTTTGGTTCCCAGATCTTAAACATCAACCTCAGCCCACACACACAGATCCTCAACTTCTCCCATACCTCCCCTTACACTTGGCCATCAGCCAATCTCTGGCGGTAGCTCTTTTACTCCTGCTCTTATCCTCAGATGCCCTTCTGTTTATGCTGAAAACACAGGACTGTGATAGTGGACAAGTTGTCCATCAAAGGTGAAATTAGACAGGTAAATATACCCTTGCTATGTCAAAGGGTCATCATCTTCAGCAGCTACCGTCAGTGAACATTTTGCAGCTTTGTTCTGCTCAATTTCTGAACCTTCTATTCAAGTGGAAGAGACGGGGTAAAGATGACTTTTCACTTTGAGGAATAGTCGCACCTCAGTGGCATTTTAGAGTTTAATAGAAATGAAGCTGATGATCGAACCACATGGCGTTGACTCAAGAGTTTCACAGGAAGTGAAGCTTGAACATTAAGCTATTTGTTCCTCTGCCTGCTGGCAACAAAAGCAGAAAAGAAAATACCTTGGTGACCAAAGCGGAGTAGCTCATGGCCGGGGACAGGCCGATTCCCAGCCGCTGGAGGTAGCAGTAGATTATGTGGGGCTTGGCGATAAGGCTGAAGGTGCACAGGTAGCCCAGACATATTCCGGCCAGGATGATGTAGCAGAGCTCACGACTGGATGACTTGACCACAGGTGTGTCCCAAAATCTACAGACAAATTCAATTATATCAACGGCTGCAGATTCACACAACTGCTAAGAGTATCCTACAACTGTAACAAACCAGTTTTGATTTACTTTATAGCAATTTTCCTAGTAGGCTACCAATGGGATTAGTTACTTATTTTTTTACATTAATGTTGGATTATTTACTCCAAACTAAACTATGGTTATTTTGACCCAGTGTTAAATACAACAAGCTCAAGTTTTGCCTTAAAACTGTCACAAATTTCCAGTTAGTTGTAAAAAACAAAGCTGCAAAGGATATAAACAGTGTGTTATTAAGACAAATGTTGAAGTTAAAAGAGAGTATTTCAGTATAGTATAACAGTTTGCAACCGTACCATATTTTATTTTTGAGTAAATAACCAACATGTATATAAAAAACTAACATTAACACTAGGTCAGAACAGCCCCTGGTCTTGGGTGGTTTACTACCAGTGGATACTGAGTAAAGTGGTTTATTGACCCAGTGCTTTTTAGTTTGTATGTGCATGGCTGGTAAAGCTGGAGGCTATAATTACTTGATAAAGACAGAAGTAACAAAAAGTGTAGCCATGAGGCCCAGGCAGGAGAAGACCACTGCAGCGATGGGCTCTGGATCCCCCCAACGCACGTACTGCACCGGGATTGGCTCACAACCTCGGGGACACAGAGAGGCGACAGGGAGTGAGCAAAAACAACACATGGGAAAAGTTCAAGCAACATTTTGATTTCTCTGTGAGACTGATTCACACTATTCACTGTGAATGTAATTGTAATTATGTGTAAAACCTTCAGTCTATGATAGAGTGGGGTCATGAGAGATTAGGTAAATGTGTTGTGAAACAATTAAGGGATCTGTAAGGAAGATAAGAGGAAGAAGAGGGAGATCAGAGAGCGATAGAATAGAATGATAACAGGATAAACACACTGCCTCCCTGCTCTGGAGGATACAGATCAAAAACAGGCTTCATGTGTTTTTCAAAAGCACAGAGCAACTGAAATATTGTGGGAAATAATAAGTATGTACAAAAGGGCAGGATTTCAAATAGTTTTGACAGACTTTGGTGTTAAGAAATCTAAGCTTCAGCCAAATCCTGTATTCTGGCAGGGATCTAAAGTCTGTGTGTGTGTGTGTGTGTGTGTGTGTGTGTATGTGTGGGTATGTGTGGTACATGAGTATTTGTGGTGATTTCTGCGCAGTAGAGAGTGTCTTAGTTCGGGGTGTTTGTGGTCTGTGTGGTAGGTAAGATGTAAAGGGGATTGGTGGCTGCACTCTCAGTGTGTGACCCAGATTCAGGGCCTGTTTGGAAATCACGCATTTGCAAGTAAGAGAGACATAAACAAAGTGTGTTTACCAGTGAGGTCATCTGTGGGCCAGGAGCCCAGGATACAGGCTCGACAAGTGTACTCATCAAACACAAACTCATTCTCCTTGCAGGGAGTGCAGGTCCAACAGCAGCTCACCTCTCCTTTACGGATCACCTGGAGACACACACACACACACACACACACACACACACACACACCAGAGTATGAAAGGGCGGAAAGGTCTCAAAGCTCCAATGGCACTTTCCTGTAGCTAATCTTCCACTCTGACTGCCCTGTAAGCAAGGAAATGAGTATTTCTTCGTCAGGGGATCAGAAGAAGAAGAAGGATGTATGGAATCTCAATGAGCCTCACTACTTTGCCTTAGCAGCCCTTCAGGGTAGAAGTGGTGTTTATGGTGGAAAATGAACTCAGGAAAGTGGAGGCATGGTGGGACAGTGGTTGGTTACTTCACATAGAGAAAATTCAATGTTCAAATCTCATCTGATATTTATATCAGTATATAACCTAGCTATGATCAGTTCCACCTCCTCCTAATACTGTTTACAAATGAATGAGTCAGTAATAATTATTCGGTGATATAATAGATAACAATATAACCCTGGCAGAACCAGATGACATGAGTACAGTACGGACTCTTTTCTGCTCTGATTGAGAGGAGAGGGAACAGAGTGGGGGCAGAAAGAGCCGGGCGAGTGGGCGGGGGTGTAAGGCCTGGAGGTAAAGTGCGGGCATGCAGAGATCCTCAAAACCTCATGCGCGAGTCTTGAATTCTCCTCAAGTCGCCACTTTACAGGGAGTCAGTGTGGAGTGCGTGGGGGGGGGGGGTTAATGTTAGAGACTTTTGGGATGATAATGAGGGGGCAGATTGCGTTATTCTCCATGATTTGGAGAGGCTGAGGGGAGTCAGAGAAGCCCAGATGGGAGATGATTAAAGCCTGAACAAAGAGGTTTGCAGAGTCCCCGGTGGGGTACTCAAGGATCCGATTGGAACGATTTTGTAGATTACAATCCTGTGGGATCAATTTAAGGCTGTTGTGTGGGTCTTGCTTGGCAGTTTTCTTCAGCAGAACTATGATATATTCTCTGGTGCATGAAACCACGTATTTTGGAGGGAGATCATGACGGAAACAGCTGCCAACATTAGCGAAAACTGAATTTCTGAATTGGATTTCTGTGATATACAACGTGATATGATGTAGTCTTCGAATTTAAATCATTTATAGCTGTTGTTGCGAGCAAATAAAAAGGCAGATAGAGTTGCCACATTTGTTGTTATTTAAATGATTAAAAAACTGTTAAGATTTTAAGAAATTAAATATAGCTTGTTGATTTCAAAGCACATCTATCTCAACAACTTTAAATTTTGTTCACTGGAGTGGTTCGCACCTTGATCTGTGCCTTCTGGCAGGGCTCAGAGCAGACTGACTGGATGATGTCACTGTTGTTACTCCAGATTTCCTCATCGTTCATCTTCAGGCCACCCTGATCCCAGCTTCCCACATGGATGTAAGCGTACTCATCCTCGCCTATGTGCTTGAAGTTCATGATTTCATACCTGAGGCACACATGAAACAGCATATGCACACATTAAATATTTCTGTCTGCTTCTTGATTTCGCCCCCCCCCCCCCCCTTCACCGCCCCCCCCCCCCCCCCCCCCTTCTCCCCCACCATAATATTACCTGCCAGGCGAGTCTCCATTCTGGTCAAAGTGGATGGTCTCCCCAGATACGCCGGTAAAGTTGGTTCTCATCAGGAAGTCCAGCAGCTTGCGGCCGTCAATGGGCCGCATGGTCTCGCACAAACCCTGGGGAGGAGCAAACACAGTTGATGCCGTCACGACTGATGTGAAAACACACAAACGTGAGCACTGTTCACTATCATACCTTATATCCTGGGCAGAGGGATTGCTGCATGGCATGCAGGCCGTAAGCCATGGAATAGATGGCATTTATGACAAAGCCCATCTTGGTGTCTTGGGCGTACTGATGACGCAGAGACTCTCTCCCTGTGGAGAACAGAGACCTGCTCATGAGGAGAAACCCAATCACTCTGATCCCTGTTTCTCTAAATTCACAGCGATACACAGACTAGATTATAAGGAGACGTGTGGAGCAGGATCTCTGTGTTGTACTTACAGGTGCAGGTGCGGTTGTACATGGCGCTCTCCTGCGGGTGTCCCCTCAACCTGCACTGGAAGCGGTGCTGCCAGAACTCGGGGAACCAGGGGTTCCTCGGGTTGGCGTCGGGCTTCAGGTTCAGGTAGTAATCGTCGAACCAGGTCACATACGCAGACTTCAGCTTTATAGTGATTCCACCAGCTGCCTCCCTCTCGTAGCCATCAGTCACATCGTACCTGTCCGCCCAGCCGTCACTGCGCAGGAGGAGGAGAAAGGTAGAACCAGACAAAGGTACGGCAGGTTGTTAGTTAGAGTAAGGATTGATGCCAAAAAGAGAAAGTCTATGTATTGTACACACATTTTTCTGAAGAAAAACTCTCTAAATCTTGTGAAGACACAATTCAGCATAATCAGTACATTGTATTATACATACAATTTAAACATTTGGAAACTGTTGCTCAATATTGCAACCCACACAAGGATTTGAGGTCTGATTTCAGCTCTGTCACCTCAGCTTGATTTGTGGAAAATTGTCTGTTATGTGTAAGGAACAGCTGGTAAACCTGACACAATGCTGGAAAAACAAATGATAAACAGCCACAACTTACACTGACAATTATCCTACAATAGAGACAAGCTACAGATGGCTATCAGAGCAGGGGCGTCCTTCTCTATCTTCAAGAACCTCTTGAAAACTCATCTCTTCTGAGAGCAGCTGTAACACGCTATCATGCCCAACTAGCACTTACTGTGCACTTTCGGTGCACTTCTTCACCTGATACTTATTGAATAGATGTAATACTAAGTGCTTAGACCAAGGTCTCCAACTGCACTGAAGCTTGTAAGTGGCCTCACTTGTAAGTCACTTTGGATAAAAGTGTCTGCCAAATGAGTAAATGTGAATGTAAACAAAGGCAAGTGAACCTAGAAATTTAGCATCACATCAGAGGTGATGGGTGGAAACAAGACAAAGGAACAGCTTCCACTTCCTCAAAAAAACTGCATTTATACACTGGGATTCTCCGCTCAGCCTTGAACTTGGTTCACCCTTACACCCAATCAAGGCGGGGCTGACATCTTGAAAAAGCCCAGCTCAGCAGTCCAGGGAGCAAATGTTACAGTAACACCCAACATAAGCTCAAATGAAAAAACAATTTAAGGCAAAAATATTTCAGAAATACACAAGTACGACAGATTACTGTAATGGCTTTATAAAGACAAATAACACTCCATGATGGCATTGGGTTTTTTAATGTGTCCAGCTGTAAAAAGCTGCAGTTGGTGCTTGTGAGTATCTCTGACACCACTGTTGCACAGATTGAAGGTGGCAGGTGGTGTCTTATAAAGTGAACCTAATGTTTGCTCTGCAGAGTTACAGAAGAAAGAAAAAATTATCATGATGACTCAGATGCAGCAACACCAGACTCACTGGGTGATAAAAAAAAAAAAAAGTATTTGCTCACATATCCAAGTTGAAGAATTCTGAAAAATTTTAATTATGTTCATGTGCAAAGATAACTTGTATTAAACCTCTCAGGGATGTACGATTGTGTCTTTTTTTTCTCCAGCATGTTGTTTTGTGTTGTATGCTTTGTTTTGTAGGTTTCACTTCCACAGTCGCATAACTTTGTTAGTAAAGTTTGTGTCTGGCTGCTGATTAATTAGATCTCTGTAGGCTCACTATCTGCGAAGTCCACTGAGACACTCTTGTAATGAAGAGCATATTGATTTGCTTGACTTTACCAACAGGAGCAAATATCTAATTGCAGATAGAAGCCCTGCTTTGCAGGAATCATGCTGTATGTGTGAACCAATCTGTTAATGTATTTTTAATTCTGACAAAGTTAGGTTTGCAACTTAGAAATGTTATATAAGTGATTCATTATCGTTTTCATTCCGCAGGAAGGCAACACCTTCTGATTATAGTAACAAAAAAAAACACCTGATGCTGCTCAATAAACTGCAGACAAACACCACCAGACTGCTGCGTCTGCAGACACATCTGATCTGCTATTTATTTCAAAAACACTGTGGGCTCGGACTCAAAGAGCCATCTCATCAGTGAACTGTTTAAAAAAGCTTTCTACTCCATCTATTAATATCTCCCCCTCTTGTCTACAATCATCAAAGACAGAAGGTTGATCACACCTCCACACATGTGCATACATGTAAACACACAAGCCTCACTGACACAAAGAAACAAGCTCCTCTCTTTCTAACCGACGGAGAGAGAAAAAAAGCAAAAGAAGTCATTTTTGAAAACTTCGCTAACCAAGCTGGAGTTACACAACAGTAGTGTGGGTGGATTTTTTTTTATGATGCCTGGTTCTCTGGGTGAGGTAGGAGATCATTTCATAACACATCCTTAGAGAAGCGAGCACAGAAATGGTACACTGGCATAAAAAAGGCAGGAATGGATATGAAAAGCATGGAGGGCTTTGACTCTGGATAGTTTGAATCACTCTTGAACGAGAGCTCTGAAACCCACACATCGACCTGTGAGGGCAATATGCTGTATGCAGCGTGTTGCTGCACCACCTACAAGCCTGAAGACACACACACACACACGCACGCACACATACATTGTGCTCTTATTTCACCTCATCTGGCAATAAACTGGTCAACTTTCCAGCCAGATCTTTTCTGAGTGGACACTTTACAACCCTGTAGTGGGACCAACTTCAGGCTGGAAACTAAAATGAAACTGAACAAGACAAGAGAAAAAAGAAAAAAGTGAAAGAGCCATCTGAACAGAACAGAGGAAAAAACACTCCCATGACCTGTGTTTCCAGCTCAGTCAGGTGCTCACAAATGGCAGTATTTACAGGTTGGAAGCCAGTAGGGGATCATGTTGCTTTTTCTAGCACTCCGAGTAGCCTGTTGGAGCGCTTGTGTGAAGGCACTGCCACACTGTACCTCACCTCTGATAAACTGTCTGTATCCTCCCAAGGCCGATAAGGAGAGATAGCAGTGACAAGGATTGTGGCAGAGCAGGCAAAGGTAAGTAAGGACGCAAAGTCAGACCAAACTACCTGCAACAGATTTTCAGGATCGGTGGAAATTATTTGGATTTGGATTATTGGATAGGATGGATATGAGTAAAGGATAACACACTTCTACTACAGTCCTGGTGTCTGACTTTTCCTCTGTTATATAGACCTACTGACTCAAATTCTTAGAAAACTTCCAATTAGTAGCAGCAGTAATTAGTAGTAGGCTATTTGAACTGACTCAAAACAAAGCAAAGATGTGATAAATGGATTTAACTTTGATTAAAACCGTTTCTACTTTGAGATGAAAGACTTGAATAACGATGTGTGAAGAGAGCTTTTGAATTTGTTTTATTCCAGTGCAGGAGATTTGCGCTAAATGTGTGAAAGACTGAGAGTTTCCAGCAACACTAGCAGCTCTCTGAGGCCGCAAAGGCATTGTGGTGGTTTGAGCTACATGCTAACATGTTCACAATGACAATGCTAGCATATGATGTTCAGCAAGTATATTGCTTACAACATTCACCACTTTAGTTTTACATGTTAGCATGCAAACATTTGCCAATTAGCACTAAATGCAAAGCTGAAGTGGTGGGAATGTCAGTTTGCAGGTATTATGGACATAAATTTGAAGTGTTCAGTGCAAATCTTTAACAACAAAGAAAAGAAAAGTCAGCAAAGTCAGGATTCATCCAATGAATGTGCATTATTGCAAAGCAATTCATCCAATGGTTATTGAGAATTTAGTCTGACCAAAGTGGTCGACCATGTGACACAGAGTGACAGCACCATCCTCAGACCCATGCCACTTGTGTGTCCAAAAACAGAGAGAGGAATTGTATTTGTGATTTTTTGCCCCACATAAAATAAGTAAGCCCATTCCCATATATATATATTATACAACAATCTTCATTTCTCCATCAATTTCTATATAAACAGGCTGGAGACAGACAGCGGTTTGGATACAACCGTTCAAAATAGGTTTAAGCAGTGCTGGTAAATGAAAAAAAAAAAATACATCATCTGCTCTCTCATCTGGTCTCTCTCTTTCTATAAATGGATCCTAAGAATGCACTGCACACACACACACACACACACACACACACACACACAAACCTGGTGACAAATCCTCCAGGCTGACATGAACAGGATTAACTAACTAGAATAACAAGAACGGCGATGAAGCCAATGAAGTGCGGTCAAAAACTTGATGTTAAAGAAGGACATAACACACACACACACACACACACACGGGCGTGCGCTAGGCGTATGTTCACGTATGGTTGCATGAATGTATATGCATTAAAATGAGTCATGAATGTGCCACCTCCTCAACAATGCATCTCAAATCTAATTAGCCTACCCTCAAAACAGAACAGCAAGGAGATCTTAACAAAAATTAACTATCTTTTTTAATAATGAGCTGACAACACCACACCTGTCTGGCCGCTCTGTGTGGTAATATGCATTAAAGAGCTTTTTTTTTTCTTTTTCTTTTTTTTTTTTTTGCAATATGTAGTTCAAGGTTATTTTATGTTTCCTGCTGTCAGGTTTGAGCGACAGCCTACATATGTGGCTCCTAATGAGGAAAGGCATTTATAGAACACCAGGGACGAGAGTGAGCCAGAGAGCTAAACCTTAAAATAAAACGTTATTCTCGGAGAGAGTGAAACCTCCTGCTACATCAACCCCCTCTTTCCCGCTTATTTTTTTTTTCCCTCATGTTTTTAATTGCATACGTTATCTCCTGCACCTTGTGCCCAGCTGTTAAGATTTTCTGTGCCTATATTAACCTCAGTGACCTAATCCATAATATGCAGAATTTGAAGAGGTGATACATCCCTGAGAGAAAATTCAGCTAATGTCATTGGTTTAATTTGTGATTTCGGATGGAGCGGGATGCTGCATAGTTAATCATTCTGGAGGGCCATCACTGCTTTATCTAATAACTTGTCTCTTTATTTTGGTGACCTTTGCTCACTCTATATGGCTGCCAGCTATACTTAATTTTCCTGAGTTGTTTGCTGCTGTGACCATGACAATAACAATATGATACCATTTAATAGGGCTGAACAATTAATCGAAATATTATCGAAATTGCAATATGGCAATGTAATAAGTGCAAAATCCCAGGAGCTGCAATTTTTTTTTTTTTTTTTTCAAAAAGATCAATAGTGTCACAATTTACCATAAACGAAGCATACGGAGCTCCAGAGATGCCCTGGCCTACAATTCATATTCTCCAGACGTAAAGGAACAAGCCCCAACAAAAATCATATTATCATCATTTTTATATTTTTTCGGTGAAAATGAAAATGCAAAATGACTATTCCAATTGTAATCGCAATAACTGCCATAATAATCCCAATTTGATTTTTTTTTTTGCATGTCATTCAAGCCTACTACTTAATATTGATTTAGGATTCATTAATTGTATTTCTCTATATGGAGCCTCAGATTTTAGGGAGTTGTCATTTTTTGGGGGGCTTGCAGACGACCCCTTGTTGCTTCAATAAAACATCGGCATGAATAAACATTGTTAGGGAATGGAAAATACAAACAACGTCAGCTGACTTAGCTTTTTTCAATAATAGCAACAAGTGTATTGAAACAGACCGGACATAAAAATAGTATCAAGTAAATCTAATTTAGAAGATAAATACCTGGATGAATCTGGATCTTGATAGTCTCATAAAAGTTTACGGCATAGTGTCATTGTCATGTATATACAAAAAAAGGTAATTAAAAAAATACCTTGAATTTCTTAGACCACCATGAAGTTGATGGATGTGATGAAGATGATAATAAGGATGATGATGAGAGGATGATCATGATGTTGTTGGATATCTGAAGAAAGTCTGGATTGAAAATGAATGCACAACACTAAGGAACATGAAGCACAAATGTTTCAATCAGTTCCTTTAGCCTCTATGGTAAAAGCAAAAAATCCCAGTGGTAAGAAATGCACTCATTATTCCACACACCACAATCCACCACTCACCTTCCAAGCAGCAGAAACTCTCCCACCAGGCGTTGTCGCCTCATGGCCATCAGTATGCCTCGCACCGTCATGCCCTCGCAGAAGCAGGCCACAACCCTGGCTTTGGGCAGGTGGCCACGTAGTTTCTGCAGTAGCTTATCAAAGCTCTGTTCACCTGCGTTGCTGTAGATCTTGTCGGAGTGGGCGATGCAGAGTCCCTCCTTTGCTGCCATGTCTTTAAATGCCTCCATGCCGCTCTCTCCATAATTACCTGTAAATGGGACCACACAAACGGAATGTTGTTTATATGCACACAATACTGTACACACAAAGCCTAATTAAAGCTAACAAAGTGAGCAGAGTAGACTGTGACAAAAAACTTTAACTCATTCTTTAACTAGATGTTTTGCAGTTACTTTTTTTATGTATTTATTTGCATTAAATAACCGGCCACTTTGTTCACATTGTAATGTTGTGCAAACATTTGTTTCTAACGTTTTGCTCCTCACACTTTCACTCTGGTTGCAAATGCTCGTGCATCATCTTGTGATATGAACACAGAGAACACACGCACAGGGTGTAGACAGTCAAATCCACTGGTGTAATGCAGCACAACACTTGAGAATCTGGTAATTCAGTCCCTGTTATGGGAACTGTCAGGGGTGAGACTTCTCTGTTTTTGCTGGAAATGAGGTCACCCAGTTTCTGTTGCTTTGCAAGTATGATCTCACTCTGAGCATGGCACTGTTTGAGGCATCCTTTTCATTAATACGTGTGAGTTTGACTCCCATATGTGGCATGTCAGTGATAATCTAATCTAGTCTAATCTTTTATTTGTTAAACTCCCACTTTAACCTCCATTCAACTCCCTGATGATGATGATTTCGGTCTTCACTGTAATCACTTTATGTTATTCTTTAAAGGTCCCATATTGTATAAAGTGAGATGTCCATGTCTTTTTTGACTATAAAGCAGGTTTAGGTCCTATATTAATTCTGTGAAGGTATCAAAGCCTCAGTCCACAGAGAGGGACACACAGGGCTGTATTCAGAAACTGAGCCTTAAAACAAGCTGTCAGGACTTCTGTAACTTTGTGATGTCACAACAAAGCAGTCACCGCCCTAAGCTGTGCCCCCAGCACAGCTCAACTGGACCCACCATCCAGCCTTGCAGGATTTGGTTTCTCTGAATAATTACCTGAAATCTGCTATATATTTTTTATTCGATCACTCAGAAAACAATCAGCCAATCAGAAGAGAGGTTCAGAGCCTCTCTTCAGATTAGTTGACCCATCTATTGCTGCTAGAGCTCCAGAGAGAAGCCCGGGAGAGGAGATGTAAAACTAGATTGAAAACGTTTTTGGTGCTTAAAATCGCAAATATATCATAATAAATATTAATAAAACACAAGCAAAGCGTAAAAAATGAGAATCTAAATCTCAAATAGGGTTTTTTACATTTTGTGTGGCCAATTTTTGTAAATAAGAATTAGTTTGTTGCAAAATGCAATGGAAAGTAGGTTGAGCCGTACTGTTTCATATGCACAACTATAACCTCTGAAGCTACAGTGGATATCGAATTCCTGCATCTCTTGTCTTGAGATGTCTTTAAAGAATTATACCACTCGCATATCATGTACTGGCTCATAACCCTTGTCATTAATTTATGCAAATATCATGCAGATGAACAAGCAAGGTGCACCTGAATTTGACAGTTAGGGTGTTATAATTGTGCTTTCGGACTTCCAAGGATGTGCGGTATATTAATAACCATTCAAAGAGATTCTAAACCCAAAAAACAAAAACAGAGTCTGGCAGAAAATCTTCAGCACATTAAATGCTGGGTAATTTTGCACCGTATGTATATTTCCTTGTTCACTTGTCTCCTTGCTAGTTAGTGAACTCGTACGTGACTGTCTTGGTAATGTCAGATTCAATAAGTGAAGTGTGTGTGTAATAACATACACAGAATGATACATAATTTTGACAACATCCCACTGTCTACTGTGCCTGAAAAACACAAGCGATATAGTCTGGAGCATAACTGTTAAAAACTTATGTCTTATTTTTATAATAAGAGATACATGAGGTTTTATCCTGCAAAACAACATTTGGCACAAAAAAGTCCCTTTGTTTTAAATCCTCCTCTACAACAGTTTGGTATTTTTATGGAATAAACTGGAATAATCCAGTAAGGATTTAGCACTTATTCTTATCAAGAGGGATTTATTTCATAAACAGAATGGCCTTGAGCCACTAAGAGGGTAAAACAGAAGCTGCAAAATGATGGGGACAGTATGGAGTTTTCATTTAGGCTGATATTGAGAATTATGCCAGTAGCATGTGTTTTTGTTACTGAATAGGTGGGATTAGTGATTCAGGGGCTGGGTCTGTTGAAGTGGTGATAACCCCTGTGTGTTGATATTGCCTAGGTGTTCAAAGCAAGGGGACAGGAGTTGCTTTGAGGCAAGAGATCAGCCTTATATCTGCACTATAAAATATGGAACAACTACTTGTGGTAAGAACAAAAAAAGAAAATGTAAAATAAAGCAATTGTACTGTTGTATTGCAGCCATCCATCACACAGCCCACAACAACAATAAAGGTGCTACTTTATCTCCCTCTATTTACGACTACGGCTGATTTGAATTCAACTTCAGGAGCTTTGGTCACACATAGATAGGGCAATAAAAAATAAATAAAATAATGTAATAAAATGCAAATCTGATTATGAGCAACTGCTGTGAGAATGTGATCTGTGGCTGAAGCGTCACTCAAATCAGTGGACCGTGAGCCACGAGAGTTCAAAGCCGATGGCAGATGTTCCCTGGGAAGCTTTGCCAGTGATGAGCAGGATTACAGAGAATATATAAGCAGAGCTAATTTCATATAAATTTCATATTCATGACATAGATATAATGGCCTCCATTGTAAAATCAGACTAAAATCAGAGCCATTATACGGGAGTTACGTAACGCATGTGGCATTTACTTCTTGCTTTAATGTGTGTGTGTGTGTGTGTGTGTGTGTGTGTGTGTGTGTGTGTGTGTGTGTGTGTGTGTGTGTGTGTGTGTGTGTGTGTGTGTGTGTGTGTGTGTATCTGTATAAAGGCATGCTAAAAATGATGATTCGGCTGAGCTTTGGTTGATTGCATGTCAGAATGTCGATGAGTAATATAGCATAATGCCTCTCTTCTCCCCTTTTGGACAGAAAACTCAAAAACTTCCAAAACTAAGAACTGAAACTAAGAAGTGAGTCAGGCACAGACACAATAGCGCGGGTACATGTGTTTCTCCATTTCTGACCCATGGAAAAAACAATGATTACTGTTGCACTCTATTGTAACAGATGAAAATAGTGAGTTCAGATGCGACTGATTAACTGGCAACTCAGTATAAATGTCATTAATGTTGCTTAATCGATGTGTAAATAAGGATGAGAGACAGAGGGATAAAAGGTAAATGTCAGATTGCAAGTGACACTCACACACACACACACACACACACACACACACACACACACAGTCTTACCCTCTGTGTGTATTGCAGACACGTAGCTCCAGCTGTATCTCTTGACGATGTCCACCATGGCTCTGGCCTGTTGCATATCTGATGGCACTACCCTCATGAAATATTTATACAAGCTCTGTTGGAAGGAATTTACATGTTCACACGTCTGGCAGTTTACTTGGCATGTTTTCATTTGACAGCCTGACTGCCAGTCACACATGCATTCATAACAGTCCCTACTTTAAACCCCATTGCTTGTACCACTCACTGTACATCAACTTCCATCTGATTTTAGGGGAGGATTAAGGGACATATATTTTATGAAGATTTTCCTTTGAGAGTAGTTATCCATCGCAATGAAAACCATGTCTGATTTTATTGTCGTCATAGCAAATAATACAATTAAAAGTCAGGTTGCTCTGGAAGTTGATTTTCATCAAAAGCAGTAACTGTCTGGATTTTTTTGCACAGGATATATATTTGCTACCATGTAATTGTATGTGAAAGTTTAAAGTTTGAAATTGTCTCAGACTTTGTCGTACCTTGTCACTGAGATCCATGCTAGTGGCTGAGTAGGCAATCTGTGGGATGTTGAAGAGCTGGAGGAGATTTTGCACCTGGATGGCCACGGAGCTTGATCCCGGTCCGATCAGACCCACGATGGGCTTCTTCCCCTGAACCAGCAAGCTCCCCGCCTCTGCAGTACACTTGCCCTGGCTCTCCTCCTCTTCGCTGGACACTAGAGTGTCCCGAATGAACTCAATGCTCTGCTCGAGTGCCACCGCGGAGTGCCAGCATGAGTCCCTGGTGCAGAAAGATAGAGTTTACATCGTTGTTTTGGCAAGCAGGATGGGAACAAGAGGTGAGGATAGCTTAGAGTAGCCAGTTGGATCCTTTTTTAAGCGCACAGTCTGTGCCTCATGGACCACTTGACAAAGACAATTGTTAGAACAGTGAGAAGTTTGCAATCCAAAGTTCAGCCAAAGCTAATATGAAGTTTCATCAGGCTGAGTCAGTCACAGTATGCTGGAAAGTTCTAAAGTCTTTTTAGTAGAAAACTCCCTCGGAGAGATACTTCCTGGTTCGCCTGTAGATTTGTTGACAAGGCACAACACCAACAATATCAACCTCATATTAGCTTCAGCTGAACTTATGTACAAACCAGAGCAGTGCATTTCTTAAAGTGTAGTTGTGCTTGGCGGGGGTCACTTCACAGCCTCCACAGAGAGGAAAAGTTTGATTTTTTTTTTTTTTTTGTCAGTGCCTGATATTCTGATTTACTGCAGGTTATTGTACCTTCCTCTCTGGTTTACATAACTGTCTGCACTCTTAAGTTACCTGTCTTCTCTTAATGCTCAGGCCACTGCCCATCTGCCTAGAACCATCCCTCTTCAGTTACACTCTCCCTGGAAGTTTGCCTGCTGCCTCAAGTCTCCAGTCTGTCTCCCCTGCTGCCTAATAACACCTCCCCCAGACCCTCCACTCATTTAAAGGGACTCATGCCATCTGTCTTTGTCTTACTGGGAATGTTGGACCCAAATTAGGAAACTTTAACATAGAGAAATTTGACTTTGCTTACTTAAATGTTGTCTGATTTAAGAAACAATCTACATGTGCCAACAATCAAAGCTGTTTTTTCTACTTTTTAGAGACCGGTAAAATCCTTCATCCTCCTTGAATGATTGGACATTGAAAAAAAGTGCAGTGCAATTTGTATAACAAGCCTTTCCAAAGTGCATCAGTTTTTTACATTGCATTTAATTGGTGATGATTGTCCTGTAATTGGCTCGTTCTGCTAAATTCAGGCAGTTGTTCTGGTTGTTTGTGAGGCTGGTAGTTTGGTTGATTTGATTCCATCCTATCTGAAGATTGTACACATGGTATATCAAAGGAGTAATGTTCGATGCCAAACCTCAGGGTATCATATCATCAAACTATAATGAGCCGTAATTGGTTGCAAGTTAGCTCTTCTTTTCTATCAAAATTCTTCTTTGTGTCAATAACGCCTACCCATAATACAACAGTAAAGATATAAAACAATTCATTGCTTTATAAAAACAAACTTTTGTGATTGGTTTCTGACCTGATCTCGCAGCCCAAGGTGATGTTCGGGAGGAGCGTGGGGTCTGCATTAATTCGATCCAGAGTGTGCATCATGGCCTCTACTCTCTGGATCCCATACTGCTCACGCACCGCACCACACTTCCGCTCGTGGACCTGAGCGAAGTGTAACACAACTGGATTACTAACATTTATCACATATGCACACATGGAGAAAATGAGCACACACACGCGAACGTACCTTGTCTGCAGGTGGTTGGTGGTGGACAGAGAACAGAGCTCCTATAATGATGTCACCAGGTATATGTGCCAATACCCTTCTCTCATTGTTCTGGGCGTTGACCCCAACCCGCTCTTTCAGGCCCAGCCAGCTCAGATCAGCTCCCATTAACACACTCACTGCCCAAAACGTCACATATAACCCCAGTCGATTTCCCATCCCTGTGTTCCTCCTTACACCTCCTGCCATCCTCCGTCCTCTTAGAGCTGAGGTCCTGATGAATGCGTTGTCTTTGGTATGGTGCTGGTAGTGCCGGGGGTAAGGGTTAGATTCCTGATGGAAAGGATAGCGACAGGAGGTAAATGAGATCAGTGTATGTTTGTTTAACAAACAATGCACTAAGAAATCTCTCTCAGTCAAGTCAGCTTATGTATTTAAGGTGCAATATTTTGAAAAAAGGAAAGTAGAATTTGTTATCAAATCTCCCTAAAAAATGAAGCTGCTGTCCATGGTGCTGAAATGATGTTGGCAGCGCATCATGCAACTAAGGCAAAACTGACATCTTAGGCTGGTGGTCCAATCAAGTGCTAACAAACTATATAAACCTCACTTATCTCCTCTGTAGTCACGAATTAAACCATTACTGTGCGGCTCCACTTATCCCCCCCCAAACTGACAGACAACTTCAGCCTACCTCTTCTCTGCCAGCTGCCTTGCAGATGCCATTCCTTCAGAGAGCGTTTCCATCACAGAGGAGCAACAAGAGAAGCGCTGCAGGTTTCTGCTCAAAGCTCAGCCTGGTGCCTGGCTACAGCACACTGCAAATAGCAGCAGATAATATAGCCCGTTATTGGAACATGTTTGACTTACTGACGCACACGGCGGCCCCCCCTCCCTCCTTCTCTGCCTCCTCCTCCTCCTCCTACTCCAAAACAGTGGAAAGCATGGAGCCTCAACAGTGACTAAATGGGTTCAGCTGCGGAGAACTCAGACGCACGAGCCACACAGGCGCACGTTTAACATAAGAAAAGAAGGAAGTAAACAAATATTTATTTCAGAGAATGAGGAATGAAACGTGAGAATTAATATCATCAAAGAAGAATCAAGCTAATTTAAGCAACAATAGTTGTGCTCAATGCGGGAAGTCATCGCTTATCTGTGGGCGATCAGCCACCAGTCAGCTGCGAATGTGAGCTCCTCTTCCTCTTGCACTTCAACTTCAAATCTTTGACTCTTTCGCCCTTTTGTGTGGTAACCGACAAGGAATGATCGATCAATTATTAATCAGATATGTTTAATTGGAAAGTTACAGCGTTTCAACTGCCCACCCATGATGTCTGTGAAACTTGCTAATTCCCATAATTACATTTAACATCTAATTTCATTGTGTCTATGGAACTTCTGTCACTTTCACAAACAGTCATGTATAAGCCCATGTTTTTGAACCCTCCTGTGCTCCAGGTCGTTTTGACCCAAGTCTAAAATCTAAAAATATACTTTATATCTACTCAGTTCGGTGCTTCATGGCTTTTCATTATATTTGTCATGACCATGTGTTTTCAAAGAGACATAGCTGAGGCCCATCTGAGCTGGATGGAAAATAACAGCGCTTACAATAGAAAAGAGACAGAATTATCCTTACATGCACTTCCACTGCAACTCTCTTCTCCCCTGCCTTAGGCCAGACTGACTCCAAACATAATTAAAGGTCAGTTTTGTATACATACAGTGTGTATAACAAGTGTAGCTCTCTCCTACTTCAATGTATTTCTCGATTTAAACACTAGAAACATTCAGCAATACTGTGAAAACCAGCGACTCTTTGTTGAAAGTTGCAGAGGAGAGGATGTGATCCCACAAATAGGTAAATCATAAACAGGCGAGACAGAAATCAGGTTCACATTTTCACTTGTGTGAATGTAAACTGCTAAGGTCATAAATATACATTAATATGTAAATTGTAACATGCTGCTTTGTGATTATTGGCTTAATCTGCAGTGGGAAACTAGGAAAGAAAGCAGGAGAGTCGGAACATTATAAAGCACACGATCAACGTGTAGTTTCAGCACGATGACAGCAGTGAGGCACATCAGTGGTTCAGTTCAGGTGGTCAAGTGCAACATCCTGCTTTAACTTAGAGAGGCTGCAACTCTAAAGGAGCAAGAGCAAACACTGTTGGGTGCAGTAAGTAAGAGGAGGCAAGAGGTAACATGGAAGTCACAGTGATTCATTTAGATTTTAGTAGTTTCATCAGAGATTTGTTCACATTCCACACAGCTGAACCAAGTGGTTTCTGGTGTAACAGGGTTTCAGCAGGCTCACAACAAAATAGCATTTAAAGTCACAGATGTGGACGTTTTGTGGGGTAAGATGTGTGATGCATCTTCAGCCAAAGAAAAACTTCCTCAAGTTTCATGTCATTACTGACAAATAAAAGAATTTCTTAGTTCAACATTTGTTAGTTACCTGGAGAGAGCCAACACAGAGAGAAAGAAAGTAGCCCTGGTGACTTGCTATTTATAGAGCCAGAAAGACATTGGAAATAGTCACATGGCGCCCTCTGGTGGAGACTCATCTGATGTCATGAACTCAATTGCAAACCATAGACTGTTGCTAACATGGACTGGTCAAAACTGAAGTCAAGGCTCTTCACACAGTCAGCTAAACAGACAAAAAACTGACAATTACTTTTCGTGGATTTCACACAAAATGCATTCAATGAGCATGTTTTCCAAAAAAATCCACAAACCCTTTTCTCATTCATACTCCACCGCCTGCAAAACACTGCATATACTGTATTTTTCAAATAATAACTTCAAAACCACATTCAAAACAGAACTATGGCAAACTTTGTACATTTCTGCAGCAAACATATTGAAATATATAGAAAATCTTAATAATAACCGCTCCAAAACACAGCTCATAGTAACTTCAGCTGAAAGACTACTCCGGTGTCCTGTTCTTAGTCGTTTTTTTGGGGTGATTCTGTTTGGAAACATGGATCAAGTAAGTCAGGCTGGTGGGGAAAAGAAAAGTGGCATGGAGAGAGGGAACGTGTGGAGGACAAAGGAGAGGAAGATGAAGAGCAGCGGTCGCTGATGAGATAAAGGCCACAACAGGTTGTAAACCACGATCTCTCTCTGAGAAAGGCCGGTTTAATCTGCCGCGTTCAACAGTCGCATCAATAGGATGCATTTTCCGGCAAAACAATAGGTGAGATTTGTATCGTTCAATGATAATTTAAGTACATATTTCAGTACAACACAATACAGTATGTTTTTACATGTAGTGACATTTTGAAATACATTGATTGGTGTGTGTTTTATGGAAGGATCCAAACACTGCCTCCCACAGGAGCGAGAGGCAGAATATTTTCAGATGGGCAGACATTGTTTATATTGTAATTGGCAACAATACAATGAAACTGGATGAAAATTCAGGGCAGAATGCTGGCAGACAATATTACTTTTGGGAATGTGAATCTATGGTCAGCACAGTGACCTGCAGAAAAATAAAATAAAGATGACGCAGTTGTACAATGTGCCCTTTGAGAGAAACAGTGAATATGTGAAAGAATTCCTGTATCAAAATGTCCAGGTAAGACGTCTGTTCAATAACCAAACAGGGAACACACATGGCTTTGCATAATGTAAAGGACTGTGGATTTACAGTATTTTAGAGAGTAATGGAGATGGACGCCGTGCAGACAAACTGAACATGCATTCATCTTTGTAGACGGAGCTGGATTCCAACGGGATAAAAAAACTCTGCACATAAAGAAATGATTGTCCCAACATCGCTGTGTGTGCAACACTGTCCGATGATGATTTGCTGTTACACAAACCACTCGCTGGCCCCCACAATACAGAGAGGCTCAGATCTTTTCTGGATGACCTGCATAAAATCGACTTGGAGAGAAGTTGAGGGGCAACAAACTCCCCTATATCTTCGCTGATGTGTGAGATAATGTGGCAAACCCACCATTGTGCTGCAGTCTACCTCAATGCTCCTCCTTCCTAAACCCCTATAGAGGAGTTTTTATCTGTGTGGAGGTGGAAGGTTTATGACCCCTATCCACATGACCAGATGTGGATACTGAAAGCCCGATGACTGCCAAGGTTGAATCATCAGAGAAGACATATGATGTGATGTTGATTAGGACTAGAGACCTCACAGTACTAGTGATTATACTAAACATGTTGTTATTTTCTATCCCTGGAATTTCAGGAAATTGTTTTTTTGTTTCAACTTTTTATTTTGCACAAGTAAATTACACTGTGCAAAGATGTAGAAACAACAAAAAAAAAAAGGATATTGAAGCAAACTGCTGCATTTCTTTCTTGTTATGGCCTACCTCAGTACAGTCAATAAAGTGAGAGGGTCTTCTTCTTATTCTATGATGAAATACTGATTTATGTGAAAAATCATTCAAACTTCAAAGATAAAAGTTCATCATTCATGAAATGCTCCTTGTTGTTGGTGTTTTTTAGGTCAGTAAAGGTGCTGCAGATGGTCGATCGTATGTATGAAGTGTTTTGGTGGTGGAGTGAGTTTTGGAGGTGAGATAAACCGTTCGGCCAAGATGCGCATCAGTAATTTTGGGCTGAACGAAGAGGTTTGAAAAAGTGGCCTCGGCACTGACTTATATAGTATATGCCTGTTAGCAATTGAAAAAACAAACAAACTCTGTGATGTTCTTTCCCTGTGAGAGTCACATGCAAACAATTCTATTACCATTAGACTAAAGGTCAAAGGTCAGGGTGCAGTGGTTGTGGTGACAGGTGCAGACAGCCATGTGAGACGGCAGTACTGACAAACCTCAATAGACATTAATGTTTTCCTCTGAGAAAGCACTAAATCCAAACGCCACATATTCCTGCCTGAGGCGACGGTGTCTTTATTATGCTTTACTCAACAGCTTGTCTTCAGTAAATCCTTTGTTTTAAGTGCCTGCCTTAGATTACGCTGCAGGTGATGACATAAAGTATCACGCGGCCATATAACCACAAAAATGAAACCCTGCAAATGTGATATTTCAAAGGACTGAGGATCTTATTTTTCATTAGATCATAGCTGACTGCAGTATGTGTAGTTTATTAGCTCATTTGAGGGTGAACAAGATGATTTGCCCTCAACTGCCTCACTGTTCATGAAAAATAGGAAGAAAATCATATATGAATCATATATTGTTCATACGTTATACTGTTCATGCACATATGAATATGAAAATATGGGTTATTATATTACTCTCCTTACACTTGTATCTCTGTCTTTCTGTGGAGCCCCCATAACAGTTTACTTGATTTGTCAGTGTGTGTGTGTGTGTGTGTGTGTGTGTGTGTGGGTGTGTGTGTGTGTGTGTGTGTGTGTGTGTGTGAGAGAGAGAGATGGAGAACTACAAGAGAGAGAGAGAGAGAGAGAGAGTGAGAGTGATCATGTGTTTTGCTTGATTCACACTCTCACATGACTGGAACTATAATCTACAATCATTTCTTTTTTTTCAGAAAAGGAGTTTGAATGTCTGGGCTAACTGCCCCCCTCATGAGGTAAGCTTCACCCTGAGGTTAAGCAGCATGTGACCGGCTCAACAAAGAGGAGGGGGTGAAAACCCCTGAAGAATTTAAGCCAGAGAACATCACATGGGCTTTCCCACTTTGCTTCATTTCTGGGTGACTGCTCGCCGTCTCCAAAGTGAAACGCTGCTGTAATGTGGCCACTGATAATCTTTAGTTTCATGTTGTATTTTGTTCCTTGCTACCAACAGTTCCCTCGTCTGTGTGCCACTCAGGAAGCATTGCGCACTAAGGTGTGCTGCCCGCCTTGGGAAGGGGACGGCTCGGCCTGCGGAGCCAGCTCGGGCCGGGGCTTCTGTCAGGATGTGGAGGTGTCGGACCGGTCCGACGGGCCGCAGTACCCCTTCTCTGGACTGGACGACAGAGAGAAGTGGCCCCTGGTTTTCTACAACCGGACTTGCCAGTGCGCAGGGAACTTCATGGGCTTCAACTGCGCGGACTGTAAGTTTGGATACTTTGGTGTGAACTGTGACCAGAGGAGAGAGTCTCTCAGGAGAAACATATTTCACCTGTCCCGGGCCGAGAGGATCAGACTCGTGTCCTACCTGAACTTGGCCAAGCAGACTGTCAGCAGGGACTATGTCGTAGTCACGGGGACCTACATGGAGATGGAGAACGGCTCTGCCCCGATGTTCGCTGATGTGTCTGTGTATGATGTTTTTGTGTGGATGCATTACTACGTGTCCCGGAACGCGCTGCTGGGGGGGCCGGGGAACGTGTGGACCGATGTGGACTTTGCCCACTGGGCGCCTGCGTTTCTCCCGTGGCACCGCGTGTACCTGCTGCACTGGGAGCATGAGATCAGGAAGCTGACCGGAGACAGGAGCTTCACCATCCCGTACTGGGACTGGAGAGATGCCCAGGGCTGTGACGTGTGCACGGACGAGCTGATGGGGGGCCGGAGCACCCAGGATCCCAGTCTGCTCAGTCCAGGCTCGGTCTTCTCCTCTTGGAGGGTAGACTTTTCTTTTCATTTCATTTCAATAATGTTTTCTTCTGGTTACTTCTCTTTTCTTACATAGCAACCGTTTTATTTATTTATTTATGTCCATTGCTAAACTTATATGTGCCAGCTGCTGCACAACTGAATTTGATGAAGATGAATAAAGTACCCTATCTATCTATCTATCTATCTATCTATCTATCTATCTATCTATCTATCTATCTATCTATCTATCTAGCACAGTAAACCAGTTGCAGGGTTAGTTTCCAACTTGCTGTAACAATAATTTTCAACAACTAGCTGACTGACTGTCCTGTATTCACTTTGCTCTGCGTCTACAGGTCCTGTGCTCCAGAGCAGAGGACTACAATAACAGAGGTGTGTTGTGTGATGCCAGGGAAGAAGGCCCATTGCGTCGTAACCCTGGAAACCAAGACCGTAATATGGTCGAGCGATTACCAACTTCAGCAGAGGTGGAGTTCACTCTCAGTCTGACCAACTATGACACCGGAGCCATGGACCGCAACGCCAACATGAGCTTCAGGAACACTCTGGAAGGTCAGATAAGCTCGACCATAAAGCACGCGCGCGCGCACACACACAAACACACAAGCGCGCACACACACAAACACGCACACACGCACACACACTCACACTCACACTGTCTTCACTCTCTGGGCTGCTCCATCTTAAATTATATACCACTCTGCACTGCTACTCTTCCATCACATTGTGTCAATCTATCGACTCTGTCTGCCTCTGTGTGCTGGTGATGATTTTTTTTGCACTTTAATTTGTTTCTCTCACATGACATATGTTTGTTTGCACTCTACACAAATGCGGGGATACTCGCCACTGTCAATAAGATTCAGAATCTGACAACTATATTTGTCGTTAGAAGCTGTTATACCGTAAGACACCGACATGCTCCTGTTGTTTGGTGTACGTCCTTTGTCCGGTGTTAATATTAACTTATTCACACTAATATCTGTGTATGTTTGAATCTCAAGGCCGACATTAATTCCACACAAATCCAGCAAGTCTATGCTTTCTATTGATAGCAGTCTGAGTATGACTACTGAACTATTCAATAAAGTGCTGTCTCCAACATACAGTAGCTTCAGAGCCATGCCATAGTTTCCTAGGATACCAAGAGTAGCCTATATCAGATCTGAACACATACTGTATCTCATATTTTTTTCAGAAAAAAAAATAGTTCACTACAGAAAAACTTCCTTGGAAACTGCCACTGAAATACACTACAATTTACATATCAATTTTTTTCTCTCCAAGGAAACCATTCTCATGTTTAACAGGTTCAATTCCAAAATGCAGTGTTGGGGAATAGTGAACTATAAGTAATTAAACTAGTAGTTTAACCACAGGCTTTTGGTTCTCTAACCACTACCTGCTGCCATCTATGTCCCTGCTGATGAGACGACCTCTCACCTTGCAGGATTCGGGGATCCTCAGACCGGCTTGGGAAACAGTTCTCGTATGGGCATGCACGCTGCTCTCCATTTGTTCATGAACGGATCCATGTCGTCGGTGCAGGGCTCAGCAAATGACCCCATCTTCCTTCTCCACCACGCTTTTGTTGACAGGTAAGAGAGGTAACACACACAGAGACACACACACACACACACACACTAGACGCAGGAGGTGCATTTTCAGTAATTGCTGTGTTTGTTTTCTCTTCCCCTGAAAGCATTTATGAGCAGTGGCTCAGGAGGCACAGACCATCTCCATCCCAGTATCCAGACTCTAATGCTCCTATTGGGCACAACAGTGAATACCACATGGTGCCCTTCCTGCCCCTGCACCGAAACAGAGAATACTTCATCTCCAGCAAAGACCTTGGATACGAGTACTCCTACCTGCTAGATGCCAGTAAGTTCACTTCGGAGTGGAGTTTTTCTATTTCCATTTTCCATTTGAATCTGAGAAAGTCTATTACTGTTTTCCATTATCTGTTAATCTGTTTTTCATTTCCCCCTGCATTTTAAAAAAATCCACCGACTGAATCTATTCAGGAAAAAAGTTTGAAACCATAGTTCCTTATCTCAAAAAGATACACCGATTGTAATATAACTAAGATAACTGTAATAATCGAACTCATTCAGATTTACTCACCATCTTTATTTTATTCCAACTTAAAAATAAACTCACATATTTCACCTACTTTTTTTTTTTTTTACCTGAGATCACCTCTCTGTCCTTTCCAGATCAGAGGCTGTCAGAATCCATGCGGCCTTACCTGGAGGAGTTGCAGGACGTGTGGCCCTGGCTGCTGCTTGCAGGGCTCTGTGGGGGGATCGTAGCGGTGGCCGTAGCTGCTGCCGTTGTCACTGCAAAGCGGAGATACCGAGGGTCCTCTTGGCTGCCTGCGAGCAGTTGGAAAAACTTATTTACTCTCCCAGAAAGGCAGCCACTTATCTGGAGCAATGACACTGTGGAAAGCAGCCACCGTAACTACCAAACAACTATGTGAGGGCGCAGCAAGCCCCGTGTAGTGACGCACGCATCTATGAATTTTAATATCAAAGCCATGTGAATTATACATTATATTGACTAACTGTAATGAATCTATAATCTTTATTGAAGCCGCTGTATTTAAACTGTGGAAAGTTTTAAAGGAGGTTATGTTAAAACTTCTGAGCATGTTCCACCCACAACTTGTAACTTGTCAAATTCTTCCCAGTAGGTCATTTTAGACATGGTCTGTGCATCATTTAGTTTCTGTCATGGAAATGTTCCAAAGTGACTTTTCACATCTCTTCTTCCCTCTGGTTTTAGGCAATTACCTTGAGAATCAGGCTCTGCACTGTGTTGTGTCAGTCATATACATTTAGTATGAAGTAATGATATCCTACATGCATGCAGCTGCCATTCAGAGGAAGTAACACAAAGTCTTCAGATAAATCTGCAGAAGCCTGGGGGGGGGGGGGGGGTTCTTTTATTATCTTTACGTGGGAGTTTGATTAACATGTAAATGGATTCATGTTTGTGGCGTGAGGGAAGAGAAAAAGGTGATAATGTCTGCTTAGCTGTCAAGGTCTAAGACATCGCCACTATATCAAAGATGGAGCTCAGTATTCTAACCTTAAGAGTTATGTACACGTTTAAGAAAAAAAAAAAAAAACTTTATGACATTTGTAAAAGTCACCTCAATCCAAAAGTTGCATGTGGGTCAGAATCTTCACTTGAAAGGTCACTCCTACTTTCATTCATCATTTCACAAGCTCCCACGAGGTTGGCGGAGTCTGGTCTTGTAGTTCTCCATCGCTCTCACTCACACACACACACTCACACACACACACACAATATCCCAGTTTTAAAAGTTGAACACAAAAGTTTATTTTTGGTAAGACGAATTAGTTCCCTAATAATATTAATATTACCCTTATGTCGCGGTCTCATTCAGCCACATTTATGTCAAACATTCCAAGCCTGGACACATGCTGTCTAGTATAGCTTTTGTTTTTTTTAATATAACACAGGACTTTGCCCAAAATACTTTGTATTCACTTGCCGTTCTCAGATATTCTTACAGTACATTCTCATTATTAAAATGTTGTTGTGACAAAAAAAAAAAAAAAAAGGGGATAAATACACCATTGATCATTTGGAAGCAAAACTTGTACAAAATATACATTAGGTGTAATCATGTAAAAAAAGAACATTTGAATTGTGAAAAAGGTGGGATAGTTGAAGCATAGCTGAAAAACATTTAGTTTCTAAGTTTAGGCGTCCTATTGTGTTTCTTATAAAAACAGTTGATTGGAAATAAACGCCACATTACACAAGTGTGGACATTTTCGAGATCCAGATTTCCTACTCAAACTACAGAGCGGCTTCATCATCACACAAACACAGCATGAATACAGCATTTAGTCTGATGTGACGCTGGTGGACAAATCATATGCAAAAACAACGCAATAATTTATACAATTAATGAAACCAAAGGATGGAATGAAAAAAAAAAATATATATATAATGTGCTGAGTATGACAGAAACAAATGGAAATGTACAGATGGAATAATCTTTGACTAAATATTGTTGAAACAGAAGATGGTCACAACTGTGGTCCATTAGGATTGGCCAGATGTGAGCTGTCCACATGAAAGGCTTTACGGGTGTGAAATTAAACATGGCCACACGACTCCTATCTTATTGTGTCTTATTGTTTGATGTTATTCAGTGCAATTCACAAGTGTGTCATAGTCTGACTTGATTGAAGGTCTATTAAAAGTCAGAGTTCCTCCACTTATCGTTCATTCCTGAAGTGAAAAACTGTTGTAAAAAATACTTGAAGATTCTTTAGCATACCGACCTACTTCATGTTCAAAAAAAAAAAAAAAAAAAAAAAAATTGAGAAAAAACAGGCAAAACCAAGAAAGTTGACTATTGAGCATTCTTAGTTGTGGCTGTAAATGTTGAGGAGTTGAGGCCAAAGTTCCATGACAGCAAAAGAGGCGACTCTTTGAGGAGGTAAAGAATGGACTGTGTGGCCTTGGATTCAGCGAGAGATACACACTGTGTTTTTACTGTAAGTCCTCATCATTCGTCTTCATCCTCGCTATCGGCCTCTTCTTGTTTCTTCTCGCTCTCCTTGGGCGTGACGGGGGGAGGGAGGTCCAGACGAGCCCACGACATAACCTCGGACTTCTTCATGGCTACCTCGATCTTGGCCGCCATCATGTTCACTATGCTTTTACTCACATCTATCACCTACAAGGAAAGAAAGAAACTGGTGGTAAAGAAAACATATGAAAAGCCTGAAAGCAAACAGGCCTTGGGTGTATTTTCAGAAAATGATCTTTTCTACCAAGCTGAAATCCTACATCCAATCCTAAAAACTCAAATTGATCATCTTGATTCACCCAGTTTACTCCAATCAAATTGTGGGGTCACTTATGTGCACTCTCCAGCCCAGAGGAAATTAAGAATCAAAATGTGACGAGTAAAGCAGAAAAATCTGTGAAACAACAGATAAGCTTGTTTGCCGGACCAGCATCGACACGCTGGTCTGGCAAAGAAGCGTGAATATGAGCAGCTTTAAGTGATGTTTTAACTAGTGTTGTATATTCAGGTGGTAATTCATTTTCTCAGTACAGTTGCTGCCATTTTGAATCCCCACTCCAAAGGTCATCTAGTGTAGCTCATATCAAATAATCATACCGTATCAAATAATAAAAGACATATATATTATTGTTTGTTATAGTGTAATGAGTGTATAAACATGTTATGTTGTAGTGTCTCGAGTGCTGTACAAAAAGTATACATATGTATTAAAACCAGCATATAGAAAAAAGGTCACAAGACTTTTCCATCAGGTTGAGAGTGATGCTGTACTTACTCCCCACAGACTGATTTTCTGCACAAATTCCTTCTCTCCCTCAAATATGACATGTATGTTGAGCTAAAGGAGAAAAGAGAAATAAACATTAGGTTGAAAAAAAAAAAAAAAAAATCCAACAACAAATGAAGCAGTTTAGACGTGCAGAGAAATCGTCTGACCGTGGTGCTGTTTGCATCCACGTAGCACAGCTCTGGGACGGCGTTCTTGGCGTAGATAGAGATGATGACTTGTGCCCCGGTCTGGTGCCAGTCAAACCGGCACGGAACCACTTTCTTACCCTGCAATGGAGATTATTTGATACACAAATGAAAAAATCAGCCATTAAGTCTCTTTTTTTTCTCCACCATGCAAGTGTTCACCAGACTCCACTAGATGGAGTTACAGCTGAGGCCTCCTCTCTCACGCAGACCTTGCACACATAATATGAAGACTTTGCTGTGAAGCGGGCACACCTACCTCATCTTTTTTCCTCCATAGATGTGTTCCCTTGGTGCAGCCCTCTTGAGAGAGGAAGGTGTTAAAGTCGGAGGTTTTCCTCTTACAGCAGCTCCAGTATTTCATCCTGGAGATGCAGGAAAGACATACACCCGCTGGATTTTTAGCAGTCAATAACATGTCACTCAGGAGGAGCAGTAAACAAGGTAAACAGGAAGACTAGCAGGAAAATACAAGTGTTGCTCTCCATGCTTCTCTTTTACAGAGAATATCTACTATTTCATGTCAGTACAGTGACACACAGAACAGAACGGAAAGTTAAGATGTTTTAAGCTTGAATTAAATAATAATACTCACCCTTCATGGAAGATAGGAAATCCAGAGTGGTATAAGCACACATCAGAATCGCTTGCAGGTCCTTCAAAACTCTGAAGACAACAACAAAAGTGCAGTTCAAGACACTGAAGCAGATTGTCTTTGCTATCAAAAATACAATTAGGGCTAAACTGTGCATGTATGCCAATTAGGCCCTCCTCCGCTAATGAAAGTCGCAGAGTTAATAGTCATAGGATTCCAAATTAGTTATATGAAATGACAAGTCTTAAATTATTTCTTCAGTACTGTCATCTCTGTGCAGATGAATGGTAGCAGGCAGAAGGATCTCCTCAAGTCTACTGCTTATTAAAGCCCAAAGCTTATTTTAGAATATCATTGAAATGATAGAGGGGGAATGCATGAGTAATGTCTAATACCCTCTTTCTCTAATAAAGACCTCGGAGAGAAAATGTAAAAAGTACAACATTTAGACTCCACCGAGACCCCGGCTGATTAATCAACTAAAAGCAGGCAGCCCTTGAGAGAATATCACATGGCAATCAAATCAGTTAAAGTACAATTATGTAAATCATTATAGTTCCACTCCACGCTTCTACAAAACCCGTCAATGCAAATTTTTCTCACAATTTATGTGCGACTACTTAGGGTTTCTGCCCCCCCTCAAGATTAGCTTGAGCAAAAAATAAAAAATTGGTCTGCATCTGTTTCAGAGCAAACATGGAGGAGCGAAAGGAGCTGTTTCTATTTCTCATTAACCCGGAGCGGTGAGTTCTTTAGGGGCGTTCTAATCTTTTTGGATCAACATGATTTGTTTTTGTTTTCACATAATGATATCTATTCATATGCTAAATTTTTCTAAATGTGTGAAATGAATTTAACTTAGAAATCACAACATTTAAGCTGCTGTAGCCAAAGCCCTACAGAAATACGGGTAAAGACAGAGATTTTTACACATTTCAACACCACAAGAATTTATTCCAAAATGTTTTACGTGTGACACATTCACCTACTTTAGTGCACCCTCCATTTTTACAGGACGTCCCGATCTTGATCTCGTCGCTATCTTCCTCTGGAAAGACAGGGAGATAGAAGAACTGACACCAATACTTTGAAGAGCATCTAAAAAAAAATGCACTCAGTTATGACGTGCTGTCTTGTCCCTGTCAGCTTTTACTCAAATGCCGTGATGTGAGTGACACAGGTGAGGACATGTTCCCCCATCCATTAACTTTCGCTGTCAACACGACCTTCCGGTCTACTATAACAAGAAGTTGAGGGTAGTCTAGGATGCAGAGGACTAAGAAAAAAAAACAAAAAAAAACAGAAACATGGAGGAGAGGGGAAAGAAGTTCTCACCTTTCTTCTCTTCTGCGTTTTCAGACAGCTTCAGTTTCTCCAGAGCCTGCTTCAGAGACGCAGAAACTTTATGCTGCAATCTCACCATTGGCTCGTTAGCACTGCAACCGTAATAACAAACATATTCATTATGAAACAATAGCACTTTGTTAATTTTGTTAATTGAAAACTATTTGGAAGGATATTGTGGTTTTTACTTTAAATAAGAAATACATTTTCGGCAGTTTTACTTCAAAATGAAGTCTCTTATACAACGCCACCCAAAGACCAATACACTACTTCAAAGGAGTTTCACTATTCAGTAGTAATCGCTTCATCAATCACCGGTCTACTTTCTTTTGAACTCTGGTGGGAAGAACCCTGGATAAAAGACCAGAGAACGTCTCTGACTATCCTGTGGATCCTCAGCGTGCGTTTGATGATTTCAGGCTGATTTAATACCTCTGATACTGTACCGAGCCCTTTATGCATTTGGTACTAAACCAGAATAATTCAGAACAGAATGTAGTCTTTGGTGCTAATACGGATATACAGTATTAAATAAAGTCTGGTTCATGTATCCAGTGGAGAAAAGCATGTTTTTCTTGGCCTGTTTATTTTTATTTCTTAAATTGTAATTTAAAAAACTTTAAATTTAAAGTTTTGACATAATTTAATATCTTTTTATTGTAGTATAATCTTTGTATCTACAAAATCATTGCTGGTTTAATGTAGGGAAACTGCACAAATAACAAGATCTCAGGGTTTTCCAATGGTATTGATTAAAATATAAAAATCTATGTTTAAAGCCAACTGTACAACCTGGGTCTGCGTATTGCCTCCTGAGGCTTTGGCGCGGAGATGATGTACTCGTTAAACTTTGGTTTCTGGTCATCTGCCTCCTTCTTTTCTCCCGATGATGTCACATCTGGTTTCACCGGCTCGGGGGGCTTCTCTTTGTTATGGGGACCTTTTGTGCAGCCCTGTGAGGAGAAAGCGACAGTGTTGGACTCAGCCCAATACGGCCGCAGCAAAGGTGGCAGTCTATGCTTTATGAAAACAACAAAAACAAAAAAAAAAAGACAACGGAAACATAACCGTGGAGGATAAAAAAAAGTATGGATTAAAGCAGAGGCAACAAACTTACAGCAATGCTGAGGAAGTCTGAGAAGTCAGTTGTTCTTCTCTTGCAGCAGGACCATCCCTGGAGGAAGTTATAGAAACATTAAGGTTGACCAGGTTACAGGACAAGAGGACACAAACTGATTGTGCTATTTAAAGCATTTTACCTTTAATGCATCATGGAATACTGGGACTCCTGGATGATATGTGCAGCCATCTGTGAAAAGAAAACAACTATGATTAAATCTATAGATGTGTTACAGGAAAAAAAACGACATTAGTGGCTCAGTAAAGTGTTGAGCCGCTGGAACGACTTCATTGATTCTACAAGTCTCTGAACTCTACAGGAGGGATGAACACCATTCTTCCAAAAAGATAGTCCCTCATTTGGTGTTTTGATGGCGGTGGTGCAGAGCACTGTTTAACGTGTCGCTCTAAATTCTTCCATGGCTGTTCAATTGGGTTGAGATCTGGTCACTGTGAAGGCCACAGCACACGATTCACATCATTTTCATCCTCATCAAACCATCCAGTGATCCCTCGTGCCCTGTGGATGGGGGCAGCCATCCTTTTTCTCCACTCATTTTTCAGGTTTTTCCCTTTAATATATCACCTGTCCGTAGTTTCACAAAGAATTAAAACTTTCATTTTTCAAGAGAAAGGGTTCACCCTAAATTGCTCAGGGTGGCAAAATGCCCATTTCTTTTAGAGACCGCTGAGTAAAGTTGTAGAGCAGTCGTTTCTGAACGTGGCGAGGCAATTTGTGAGTCAACGATTACAAGAAATCCATAGTCGTTTTCAGCTGTTTTGATGGGCACCAAGCCTTTCTTAGTGCTGTGTCTTGCTCCTCCTTTCATGTGTTGTACATCTCTCTCAAAGGACCGGGGTCAGCAGTGTGTGTGATGCTGCCTTCACATGTTCCCTGTCAAAGTGACGTGCTGCAGATTGAGGTGCTCATGGATGAACAGAACTCCAAAGTGAGGTATGTAACATGAAGTAATTTTGGAAGCTGGTTACAGCAGCATTTGATGGCTGTATGGGGTCAAGGGACAGAATTTATCACAATTTACTCAGGCAAGAAATGCTAAGACTTAGGAGTTAGGATGGCAATGAGCTGTCATGCTGAAATGAATGTATGTAAATTGTAACATACAAATATGTATATTTTCTCTCTTTGTTAACTAGAAAGTAGTTGTAGTATGTAATAAAGAGTAGGACAATCCTTTGTGTTCAGAACAGCTTCAGCAGCAACAGCAACTGAAGAAAAAGACACTGAAACATACTGATCAAAACTAACAACCAGAGCACAGATCTGGCAAAAAGATTTGAAACTTGTTTAAATAATGATAATTTTTCATGTTTTTCAGTTTTTCAAGTTACTTGGTATTAAACTTTCTTTTGATAAAAATAGACTATAATTTTCCTCTACCTTTTGCATAAAATTTATGAAATGATTTGCATTCGTCCTTGTGGAGTGCAGCAAAACAAAATACATACATAAATGATTAACTTGGGGCATTACACTCTCCTTTTATCCAAAGAAGAAATTGCTGTGGAAAAAACTGTCTTTCAAACTGAAGCACAAACACGAGCAATATACAAACCAAACAAAAAAAGACTATTTGAAACAGGCACAAGACGATAATACAATTTTAAATTAATGGATTCATGATACACTTGAGATATAATAAGGAGTTAATTTGACAAATTATAATTTCAAATTTGCATTAAATGAAAAGTAGAGCATGATTTTTTAAACGTGCTTCTTTTGGGAAGTGTCCTAAAAGACAAATCACTGTGGACTGATAAAAGAAATCTGATTGGGTGACACCAGAGATCAAGCATCTTCCTTACAGTACAGCCTGAGCTGCGGCCGTTCCGTGCCACCGCCTTAGATACACATCTTAGATAGAAAGGTAATGATAATAGACTCCACTGCTATGAAAAGAGGCATCCTATTAAAATGGAAATTAGACCTGATTCCTGTATTGAGTATCTAGCGGTATACAATGTTATATTACCTGAAGACAGAGGAGGACATTTCTAACAAATGGAAATAAAGGACTCGCTGAGCTTTTGTCGGAGGGGCTGAAGACAATGTTACTACCTTTAAAGTTAAATTATACTTAGACCATTGCCTTCAAATTAACAACAGTCCCAAGAACAAAATTTGTTTCCTGTACCTCAAGATCAAGAAGTGAACTATCTACACAACTTTGTGTGAGGGGTTTTCCTAGTGGTGGTGTAGGGGTACTGCACTTCTGGAAGTACACAGGTTTTACAACAACAGAAGAACAAATTAATACTTTCCTTTATGTTACCATCTAAATGTGTGAGAAAATAATAATCATATATCTAGTATATCTCACATATAAAGCTGATGGTGTATACCACACATCTGCATTTCTGGAGGGCATGTTTGTTAAATGTAAGAAAAGGCAGTGATGCTTATGATGATGAGTGGTGTTTAAATGGACTTAGTCTTGTGAGTCATCTTTTGTTACATCAAATCACACCTGTGGCCATTGTCCTGGAGAACAAAACGCGCTGTAAACATATTATTACATTAGCAATTTTGGCAGAGGTCCGGATTTCTAACAGAAGCCAACGGTTATTAGGAAGGCTGCTCTCATTTCCACAGATCCATGTTTAACTGCAGTGTGGCTTCAAAATATACTCTGGCTTTCATCAAGCGTAAACCCTTCTGGTAGTAAGGAAAGAGATTAGGCCCATGAATGCTTCTTACCTCTTTCCACCCCTTACTGGTTTCTCAGATTTTGTGCTCCTAGTTTTGCATCTCTGTAAGCTGTTGTGCCATAAATATGAGGTTTGCAGTTACAAACTACATAGGGTTTACAGTCCTTATGTACATTGTGGTGTATGGGAGGCCTTGGTGATTCTTAGCATTTGTATCCAGATGCCTGTTAATCTCATTTGTTGCACTGTTACCTTCACTTTGACAGCTTTGCAGTATGTATGACTCATGTAACCCTGTCCTCATCTATGTCTCCAGGAACTTAAACTTCCTTGACAACTCATCTGAAAGTGGCGATTTACAGACAGCTCCAAAAGCTGTCGAAATATATGCCATTTGTATGGATATTTCAAGCACTTAACCAGTCCAGTGAACTAACGTGGTGATTTCACTTTTGCTTGATGTATTGAACACAGCGTTAAAAGCTGAACCTCACTGCTGGCTGCTAACTCTGATGAACTGTTCTTCTTCTGTTTTATGAGTAACTGAATGAAGCGATTTCACTGTTTTAGCACTAGTAACATTTGTGGCCACATGGCTGTGGTTCTGGGATGACATTGAGACATGTGCGGTAGATGGTCTACGTCTAATAAAACGGTAGAATGACTTGTTTCTAAAACTTTAAACCGCTTACAGTGTGCTCTGTGCGGGACAATTGTTCTCTAAAGTCTAACGTTACTGGGCTAATCACAGGAGCTTAACATGTTAACGGCATCGTGATGAGCAGCAGGCCCATGTGCTATTAGCCACCTGACTTATCAGCTACAGCAGTATTAATGAATGAAGTTTCCACCGTGTAGGGTCCAGCCAGCTAACACCAGGTTAGCTACATGGGCCCAACAGGCCTGCACGCTAGAGAAATTTCCAGATGATCAGAGGTTAGCTTGCTAACAGGCTGGTACAAGGTACAGCGAGAGTTAACTAAGGTACTACTTACCGTCTGGGTTATTTTCTGGATCAAATCGCTGTCCACATCCTTTATTATAACACAAAACAGACATGGTGGTGGAGGAAACGAGTTAAACTTGTGGCCAGATTTGTAACTAACCGCTAAGGAGCTCGTTTGTGAGAGATTCCGAGCCGCTGCCGCTGCCTGAGCTGCTGTACAATTGCACTGGTCGCACTTCCGGATGTTGTCGGTTACACTCGGCAAAAATCGGAGCTAGCCCGAGCCCAACCCGCCACCTCCATCCTGAGCGCTCCGTGGGTCCCACACAAGCGACTACTGAAGCTGGCCGCTTCTAAACTTGCGTTAAGCTACATGTTCTTCATACCACATCTATCTCGGACTTTAACGCTGCAGCAAACGAACACCTGACTGTTTGACGACAGTTTTGTGTCAACTAATGCAGATGAAGCCGGAATGCCCCACCGCACTCGGGGGTTACAGTGGTCAGGTGCACGAAACTGGGGCAATAGCTATTTAGTTTTACGAGGAGGACTGCAGCCGAGTAGAGAACTGCCTGTCGGGAATTGTGCGCGTGATTTTTTTCCAGTTCGCGCATCACCACCGACTTTTGCGCCACTGTTTTTCCTTTCTTTTCTTTTTCTAATAAAACACTGTCGCAGAGAGGATGGGAAAGGATTTACTTTCACTGATCACCGCTGTTTCTTCTAAAGGTAGGACACGCTGCGATGTGTCAGACAAGTCTCCATACATTATAGTTAATTAAGCTGCAGACTTAAGCTACAGACTGTATCTTAAACTCGTGGATTTTGCAGGGAGATGAGACGAGCTCCACTGGTTCTGCGTCAACATGGGAGACAATAAATGTACCTCAATATCTCCCGGGACAGTGTCTCTCTGAAAGCCTCTCGGGTGCTGATATTAATCTATACCATAATTCATACATAAAATAAAAAATGGGCTCTATTTTTATCACCAGTTATTTTAATTTTTATTATTTCACTGTATTTTTAAGTTGTATCATGATCAGGAAAAGGCTGCTTTAAGGGGATGCACACAACATTCAGTATCGCTTATACTAGTCCATACAGTATTTATAAGCATTTGTGGTAGTTATTAAATGGGTTTAAACTTTTTCTGTGCATTTGAATTAACCTGATGATAACTTTTTGAACGAGACTGGCTGTGCAACTGATTTCTAAAAAGTGTAATATCTGTGTTTGTCAGATCATGGTGTCTTTTGTCCTCCTAGTTGCATTTTCTCTTGTGAAAATACCACAACCCTGGTAATGTCCTGCTAAAGAATAAGCCCTTGTCTCCTTTAGGCAATATTTCTCATAGTAACAGTGATTGCTCCTGATCGCTGTTATTTTACATGGTGACATGTTATGTTTCACTGAGGCTGTGTAAGTGCACTGTTCTTTTTGATGTGGTTTGTTTAAAGACATGTCAGGCTTTGCCTCTGAGCCTTTCGGGAGCAATATTCAGTGTTTGAATGCAAACAGTTTGAGCTCAACATTGAATATGCTATCATATCCCCATGGTGATCAGCAGTGCCCCTGAAATGTCTGTAACTTTTGCCTCACAGTTCTCTGTTAGATTTTGTGTGTGCAGAGTACATGTCTCTAGCAGCACACCAACTGAATCCAGATCTGTTCTTCTTTGTTATTCTCTCCAAATATAGGGTGACTGGGTGATGGAATAGTGATGAAGGCTAATCGGTGGGGAAAAATGCTTCCTCTACCCGGCCTCTCTCTTCTTTTCCATTTTATTTCCGTCTTCCTCCTCCTCCTCCTCCTCCATTTCCCCTCAACCCGTGCCCAGTTTCTGCCAGAACCGAGGTCAGGACAAGGCCTGCTGCTCTTCACCCAGCCTGCATATAATGCTTCCATCTTTGAGAACTCTGCAACAAGAACCTATACCAGAAGTGAGGTCAAAATGGGCATCATTCTTGCTCCACCTCGGTCTTTAGACATAAAATATTCCATTTCGTCTGGAGACAACGAGGGAATCTTCCAGGCTGAGGAGTTTGTAATGGGAGATTTTTGTTTCCTCCGTATACGCACTAACGGAGGCAGTGGTGCCATATTGAATCGGGAAGTGCAGGACAATTACACACTGACAGTTAAGGCATCTGCCCCGGGAGGCCTAGAAGCCTTAGCCACTGTTTATATCAAGGTCTTGGATACCAATGATCTCCGACCTCTCTTCTCCCCAACCTCTTATTCATTCATTGTCCCTGAGAGTGCCCCTCTGGGCACCAGCATTGGACACGTAACAGCCACAGACGCTGACGTGGGCTCCAACGGGGAGTTCTACTACTTCTTTAGCAACAAAGTTGAACTCTTTGCTGTTCATCCGACCAGTGGGGTCATCACCCTGACGGGTCAGCCCAGGGTGGACAAACGAAAACGGTTTGAGCTGGAGGTGCAGGTGGTCGACCGAGGGATGAAACTCTACGGGAACAGTGGTATTAGCAGCACTGCTAGGCTGGTCCTAACCGTGGAGCGGGTTAATGAATTTGCTCCTGTTCTCAGTACAGTTGCTGTCATTCCATCATGGACGGACAAGGACCCAGTCTATGCTATCGTGACTGTGGAGGACAAAGACGAGGGGGTATCTGGGGATATTGAGTGGGTTTCCATCATTGAGGGTGACCCCTTGGAACAGTTTGTGGTTGATCGATCGCCCGTCGGGAATGAGTACAGGGTTAAAGCATCAGAATTTGTCGACTGGGATACATTCCCCTATGGCTGCAACCTAACTCTCCAGGCTAAAGACAGGGGTATACCTCCTAAGTTTTCCAATACCCAGGTTGTTCAGTTGTTATTTACAAAGCCAGACCCAGTGTTGGCAATTTTTGAGAAAGATGTTTATGTAGTCAAGCTGAGTGAAATAGCTCCCCCAGGCACTATTGTAGAGGTGGTGAAAATCTCCCAAGCTTCTCTGAGTGTCAATTATAGCTTCAGCAGCCTCTCAGATCCAATATACTTCGATATAAACCCTTCGACAGGAGTTATCACGACCACAAGGCAGCTGACAAGGATATCACAGGATTTCATGGAGATGGAGGTTGTTGATATTATCAGTCAGCAGCAAGCAAGGGTCCAAATCACCATAGAGGATGCAAATGACAATTCTCCAGTGTTCAACAGGCCGTTCTATGATATTTTAATCAACGAGAGCTTACCTATAGGCACCGTCGTTCTTGTGGTGTCTGCTGTGGATTATGATAAAGGAGAGAATGGGTATGTAACCCACACAATTGGTGGTGAGCAGTCTCTTCCATTTACCATCGACCAAGATTCAGGTGAGGTGAGGATCACGACAGACCTGGACTTTGAGTCATCAGATGATATCTATACTTTTGCAGTGCGGGCATCTGACTGGGGTTCACCCTACAGAAGGGAAAGTGAGGTTAATGTCACCGTTCGTCTGATAAATATCAATGACAACCAACCTCTTTTTGAGAGGGTTTCTTGCAGGGGTATGATAAGCCGTGATTACCCTGTCCGCCAGACTATTGTCACCTTGTCTGCTGTGGACATGGATGAGCTAGGAATGGTGATGTATAAGATAGTGTCTGGGAACGAGTTAGACTATTTTAATATAAATCCAGACTCTGGGGCTTTGTCACTGAAAAGGTCGTTAGCAGCGGATAATTTAAAAAACGGGATATTCAACCTTAAAGTGGTTGCAACAGATGGAGAATTGTTCTCTGATCCCACATTTGTGAATGTATCTGTGGTGAGGGGTAGGGTGCCACACAGGGGGTTCAACTGCAGAGAGACCAGGGTAGCCCAGCTGTTGGCGGAGAAAATGCTCTCAAAGGCGTCCGCCATGGCTAGACCAAGACCAGATGAGAGATATACAGACCTTTTCTCTATGAACAAACAGGCCCCACAGTTTGAAGCCTTGCCTACTAGTATTTTAGTGAGGGAAGACCTCATTGCTGGTGCTAGTGTATTTCAGGTGCGAGCACGAGATGGTGACACTGGCTTCAATGGCCGTGTCCTCTTTTCCATATCTGATGGTAACAAAGAAAACTGCTTCAATATCAACATGGAGACAGGGTTGATAACTGTATTGCAGCCACTTGACCGTGAGCGAGTGGATCGTTACTTCCTTAATATCACCATCTATGATCAGGGTGTCCCTCAGATGTCCAGCTGGAGACTGCTCACTGTGATCGTCGAGGATGCAAATGACAATGACCCAGAGTTTTATCAGGACAGCTTCTCTGCTCTTGTTTCAGAAAACTCGGCCGTTGGTATGGAAGTTGTTTCTATCACGGCATTTGATAGAGACATGGGTCAAAATGGACAGCTCTCCTACGTAATGCTGACCAGTGTCCCTCAGTTTGGTATAGACAGTGAAACTGGTAGTGTGTTTGTTGCGAGCTCCTTGGACAGAGAGACAATCCCAGTGTTCACATTGAAGGTTGAAGTGAGAGACAAGGCCGAAAGAGGCACTCGAAGGTCGTCAGTGACTACTCTTAGCATAATACTGGAGGATGTTAATGATTGCGCCCCAGCTTTCATCCCTAGCAGCTATAGTGCTCGAGTACTAGAGGACCTCCCACCAGGGGCTGTGATTACCTGGGTGCAGGCTCTGGACCCAGACATTGGTCCCGGTGGACAGGTCCGATACTCCTTGATTAATGACTTCAATGGCACTTTTGAGGTAGGTGATGTCACCATTTGTATTCTCCTTACTGTTACATATGCTGATTCTTTTTTAATTGTCAATTTATAATGTGTGGTTTTGTAATGCTTTGTACAGATCAACGCTGTGAGTGGGGTGTTGAGGATTAGAAAGGAACTGGACTTTGAGAAACAACAGTTTTTCAACCTGACAGTACTTGCTGAGGACCGGGGCGTACCTAGCCTCAGAAGTGAGACGTTTGTGGAGGTGGAGGTGGGTAACATACACATACACACACACACTCATGGGCGTAGATTTTGTTTAAACGTGTGTGTGTGTGTGTGTGTGTGTGTCTGTGTGTGTGTGTGGGGGGGTATAATGCAGGAGGGCTCTCAAAAAGCGCAGATAATGCTGGATTAGCTTCGCTGCTGCTATCTAATCGAGCTAGCAAGCTTTTAAGGGCAGGCAACATAACCTTAAGATTGGTTAGCAAACTAGCAAACACTTTTAAAAGTAAACTAAAAGTAAAAATACATGACCTAGAGGCTCACAGGTTTGTTGGCTTCTGAGAAAAATGTCCTAATATCGGACCTCCTCCTCCTCCTCCTCCTCCTCTTCCCTTGTGACTCCTCCATGGTTATCAACCTGCCTGAATTCGCACGGTGCCAGAAGAGAGAAGGAGATGCTGTACTGCTGCTGACTGAGAAAACAACACTGTGTTTGTGTGTATGCCTGTGGGTGTGTGTGTGTGTGTGTGTGTGTGTGTGTGTGGGTGTGTGTGGTGGGGATAATTACATTTGCCACAAAAGATTCAAAAGATTCAGTGGTTGTATGAGCTCTTAATTCATATTCATATTTTGGGAGTAAAAACAGAACCAGCGCTGAAGAAAAAAGACCTGTCAGAGGCATTGTTGCGTCAGTGAGTAAGGTTATAGCAGTCTACGCCTTTACACACACACAACACACACAAACGAACTTTGCATCAGAATAAATTCTAATGATCAGTTTCATCAGTAAGGAATTAGCATTGACAGTTTTGTTATTAATGCTCCACACATTTTTATTCTCAGGGTAGAAAGCCTGGGTAACAGCATTTGGATCATGGTGCACTAAAACTTCCCAGTCCAACCCACAGCAATGAAATAAAATGACTGTTAAAGGAGAAGTTGCCTGACAATTCAGTTCAATTCAATTCAGTTAAAGGCAATATCGGTATATTGATTTAATGACATTCTGTTCACAGTCATGCTGTATACTACACATATGTATATCTTCACTCAGTTTTCAATCAAAATTAAAGTGAACCTTTAAATTTCTTCAGGTGGTGGATGTCAATGAGAATTTGTATGCACCCTACTTCCCGGACTTTGCTGTGAGAGGCTCAGTGAAGGAGAACTCTCGTGCAGGCACAAGCGTCCTGACAGTCAGCGCTAAGGATGACGACAAGGGACGAGATGGTGTATTGAGGTACTCTGTCAGAGGAGGCAGCGGACTCGGCACTTTCACCATTGACGAAGACACAGGTGTGACACAAGATCGATTTTGAAGCCTATTTATGTAAAGTGAAAATCCAATAATGTAAAGTGCCATGCTTGGAATATCAACATCTAAATCTATTGCTAATCATTGCATTTTATTGGAAATCTTATCATTTCTTTGCTATTAGCGATGATCACGTGTAGTAGTTGTTGCTCAACTCTCAGTTTTTTTAAAAAATTTGTGCTTCTGTCACAATGTAGATTTGCATTGCAAGTGATAGAAAGAGAGACAAAGCATCACCAGTTGCATTCTTTTTGATGTGATTTTGTATGTGTGCATTGGAGAGAGAGAGGAGAAGTGAGTGCGAGGTACATTCAGAGTCAGTGTGTTGATGGGGCCTCACGTGGGAGCTGTGTACTGGGAGATCATTACTGTAATGAGGGCAGCATGGCAGCAATGTTGGCTGGGCCTCAGGCCGCTCAGTACGACTGATCCAGTGCTGTGTGGATAACATTGATCAAGGCTCTCCTGCACAGCAGCCCCATCCTCTCCAAGTGTAGTGAAATCACTGTGACTTATTTAAGGAGACCTGATCCAAAAAAAGCATGTAGTTGTCTCCAACTGTCCTGCAGTGTCTAACTGCAGCTGAAAACATGTTGATCCAAACAGGAAGCAGTGACTCACTCAGCCAGGGAGAAAATGAATCAAAATAGGACAGTTCATATTAGTTCATATTGGCTCATATACAGAATAAAAAGTCAACTATATGTGGTATAGGCACACACACACACACACACACACACACACACACACACACACACACACACACACACACACACACACACACACACACACACACACATATATATCTATATGCAATAATATGGCCAGCTGGATAATACCTTGGCATTTGCTGTATTTCCATCAGAGAAATAGGACTTTTGTGAGCAAAGAGATATTGGCTTGAATCTGAGACCTTCTCATTGACAGCTCTGCAAATACGAATGTAGAAAAGTGTGTATATCTGAAATTTCCATGGGAACTGAAGTAAGTGTGACTGGTGTGGCTGAGAACTATTGCTTTCTCATCAAGGCTTGTTGAAGTCTCCGTCTCTATCCATGGTGCTGAAGCTGTTAAACCTAATCTTTCGCTGTCTCTGTCTCTCTCCGTGGTGCTGAAACATTCAAACTTTGAGCTCCAAAATCTGTCCCTCACTAAGTCATTCTCTATTCCCTGCATAGTACTGTAGGGTACAAGGGTACACCATAGTGAATAGTGAATAGTATAAACAAGCAAAGCTGAGAACTCTGTGGATTTTTAAAGCTTGAAGTGCACGTCACTATTTCACTGCTCTAGTCTCCAATATGTCACAGTTCTGCCTGCTAAGAGTCTCTACTGAAATGTAACCAGATAAACTGCATTACAGTGCTGATCATAATAAGTATTTTATTGACAATTTCTCCACTCATTACTCACTAATTTAATTAATTCAAATGCAGTTTCATTCATGTTTATTAATTTGTTCCATGAGAGTGTGTTAAAGATTATTTGCTTTTCTTCTTCACTTTGGAAGCTTTCTATTGTCTCTAGTGGCTACTTAAAATGAAGGAACAGCTTTTCCAGTAATCACAGTTTTTTATTGCATTTCATACCATCCATATTTTCATTATGACTAGTAAAACTTTGTTGCTTAAATAAAATTCTTAGTTTTAATCAAACCTTAAATTATTATTAACCATTACATCTTAATTAATAGGCAGAAAGTATGGACAGACCTTAAACCCAAACTTTGGCACTAGCAGTTTTATAATTAGAACAATAAACTATAGTAGGGCAACTAGTTGAATCAATTATCAATAGCAACTAGCAGAGTAATGACTAGTGGCTAAGAATAAGCATAAAATAAGCATAGTTTAGTTACTTTTAGCCACTGGAGTTTATTTTAGAGCTCAGTTTTGGGAAAGAAAAGACGCTGTTCCTCTTCTGGCCTTTCTTTCACCTCTTGTCACACTGGTCCCTACTGTACATGACTCGCACTAGAGCCCTGTATTGACCTTTAACTAGGCTAATTAGTATTGACTGTAGTGGAGAGAGAAAGCGAGAGAGGAACAGATGGACAGGACAGAGAGAATGTCTCTTTCCCTTCACTCTCTCTGTATCTCTGTGTCTTCATATAACTTTGCATATGTATACATAATAACCTCTGCATGGTGTATATACTCGCTCATAGGCAAAATGGTGTACAGTACATACACAGATCCCCACAGGATTCTGTAATAGTGATTGGCGCTTTTATTCACTTCAGTATTATAACCTCAGTAACGAGCATCAGAGCTAGTGAGAAAGTTTATTGAGCGCAGATTTTCCAGGGGAAATCAGAGTGCTTGTTGGAGCAGAAAGTGAAGGGAGAGGGGAGTGGAAGCGAAGCGAGGAGAGGAAGGAAGAGGATGCAGGGGAGTCTGGAGTAGATAAAAAGTGTCAGAAGAAAATACTGCTCCCTTCCTCACAGACATTTTTAGATTTTTTTTTTTTTTTTTGCTTTTGGGAAGTTTGTTTGTGAGCTGTAGCTTTTGTTACAATTTTTTTTCCTAATGTAATAAGCAAGTGAAAAGTCATTTTGCTACCAGATAAGGGGAAACTGTAAGCACCTGCCAAGTTTTCACTCTCATCAAAGTGCTTCATTTCATCTTGACGCGTAGAAGTCAATGTTGTCAGGCGCGGACACAGTAGCACCAGCTCTGTCCTCCCGCCATGCATTTAGCTGCCATGTTGAGTGGCTCTGCTCTGACTGCTTGTCAATCTGTGGCTCTAAGTGCCAAAACTAAGTATGGGTAGAGAAAGTTAGACAGACAGTGAGATGGAGTAAAAGGGACAGAGAGAATGAGAGAAAAGAGTGAGAAATCCATTTTGTTTAGCCTGCCTTAATGTACGGCTTTGCTTCCCTTGTAGTCTGCAAATTGTCTCTGTGATGGTGATGCATCATGTACAGTCCATGACACCCGTATTGTCTGTCATATCTGTCCCCTTTTCCCACATTTTATATTTAGATGTCTGAGATGACTCACACCTATGTGGATGGAAAGTACAGGGGCTATCTATCAGAGAAGAAGTCGGATCTTCTCTGGCTTAAATCCATAGCTCTCCCGCACTTTGAACAGAAATTGGTATTCTTGTCATTGGTTAGGGGGGAAAGCAAGCCCTGCAATTTCTCATTGGGCAGCTGTCAGAAGCCCTTGCTCCTCTATTAGTGGGTGTGCAGGCGCCAGGATTTGTCACAGTCAGGATAAAGCATTCTTTGAATTACAGGCAAACACACTTTTTAAGACGTCATCTACTACGCATTTGTTGTAAAAAATTAGCCGGCTGTATTTTTTTTGATGTCCTCTTTTCTGCCTCACACAGAGCTGTTCAGTTGTCTGGAGATGTACGCAGTATTTTCTTATCAATCTCGGGATTGAGTATTTGATATGATAGTGGCATTAATTAGATAGTGGGTGCCCAAAACCTGTTTCTCAGGAACGGGTAAGTTGAGTAGACGTGACAGATGGATGTAAACCTGAGTGTACTGTGAACTTCTAGATTAGAAAATATGCCATGACCCTTCAGTATTTTGTTCACTCTTTGAAGTGTGTTATTTATGGTGAGAATGGATGCTGTCAAGTCAGATTTATATTGAATTCACTGAATACTGCCTGTCGGTCTTAAAGTTCAAAGAGCTTTTGAAACAGCCAGCTCTGTTTTCCTCGTCTCTGTGTCGAGCAATCTGACAGAGATGAGATGTGGTTTGAAAAGGACATGGTCAAGGACGATAGAGCAAGGATGTGTTTCGGCAAACACTCTTACTATGCATTGTGCGTGCCCTGGGCAGCTGCTTACTCATAATCTGACATATACACACACGCTTTCTGGTGATAAGGTAACACCTTCGGCTTGGAGCTGAGGACTGATTCCGTATACTAAAAGGCCACACAGTCACACCTCAAGTCACTGATTTGTATGCTTGTGTGACTTATCGCATGGGCATGTGAGGTTTTTTTCGGAGTGAAAGGCCAAGTCATGGAACAGCTGACATCTACTATATGACGGGAAAACAAGTTAATTTCTCCAACAGCACAAACAAATTGATAAATGTATGAAAAGATCAATCTTTGAGTTTTTTTAATCTATATTGGAAGGATTGTTGATATTGAACCTGTCCGCAGCTTCTGCGCTTAGAGGATTTTCACCGAACAAAATATTTGGATGATAGTTTTTCTTTCTTTTTTTTTATATCCTGAAAAAATATTTTTAACAGGGTGGCCAAGGTTAGGCATGGAGTCTAGCAAGAGTGGCACTGGGCATGTTTACCCAAGGGGCGTGGCATTTGGGGCTGAACTGTCTTGGCCCTTTCCGCCTCCCTGGAGTCACAGACACAGGTCTTCATTTGTTTTGGTCAAATTAAAAGAATCCCCCTATATGGTGTTGTTCCTGCACTACATGGCTCTGGAAACACAGTGTTTGATGAAATGTGTTGCCTGTGTATCTATCTTGATGCTCTCACTTCTCAAGTGGAACAGAGTGAAAACACCCAGACTCTGATGTTGACTTACCTTCTGACTCGACTTGCTGACTGCTCTGTGGGTTTGTAACACAACAGTTATTTTGCCATGGCGGCAATGTGGTTGAAATTGAGTTGTTGCAAACTTAGTGTGTAAGTGTGGGTTTGGCAAGTCCCCCCAACCAACACCAAAGATTACTCCTGAAACTACTACCACTACCTCTGATACTGATTCTAATGGTAACACTAACACAGATTAAGTCTTTGCAAAGGCCCAAAAATGCACACGGAAGACAATAAACTCACTAACGTCATCAACATCAACCAATTTCACTATGAAAAGACAACATGCAAAAAAAAAAAAAGAAATTGTATTGCAGTCATGATTATAGTGTAGAGTCTTTCACTGAAAAAATAAATAAATAAAAGCATTTCTGTCGCACCACAATGCTGCATTTATGGTATGCTGTGATACATTTTACCTTTATCAAAAAAATTGCAGCTCCTGCAATTTGGATATTGCACTTAGCCATATTGCGATTTCGATAATATTTTGATCAATTGTTCAGCCCTAATAAAAAAGTCTAATTGCAGTGTTAAGGTTTAGGTAAGCGTAAAAAGAGCCAGAGTAAATGTTCAGCTGCTGACACATTCAGTCTGAGCCCTGTCTAGCATTTGGTGTGGGTTAATTGTTTGTGTACTCAAGCACAGATTCATGAAGTCTGCAAGCTTTAACAAACACATCCTGTATATCTTAGCGCCTACTGAGTTGCTGCAACTTAGTGGAAATCACAGAGTCATATGTTGGGAGTATCTGCCTCTTAGATCTGATGGAATTTTGTGTGCACTGAGCTGAAATGCATCAACTGCATCAGTTCAGTCTATTTATTCCTACCTGAATACACCTTATTTTATGTTGATAGAAATGATACAGCCATATGTATATATGTATGTAACTCTGCTCTGTATTTATATGTGTGTGTGTGTGTGATATATATATATATATATATATATATGTATATATATATATATATAAATTTCATTTTTTTTTATAAACTGTGTGACACCTTGCTCCATTGTGCTTGTGGTGATCCATAGACATGACATAAATTGACCCTAAAACTTAGAATGGGAACTCACGTCTGAGGGTGTGTGTCATTTGTCTAGTGTTCACATGAACAGTCCTGCATGACTGATTTTAAAAAAAGAGGTACAGATGTGTCATCCATTGTGAGCGTTCTCTTTGTCCCTCCAGAGGTCACCAGAGCTGTCGGCCACTCATCTTCCTTAAGGCCACTAAACACACGCCAGTCAATGTGCGTGAGTGTCTGGGTGTCTGTGTGTGTCTTTATTGTTGTAGGGCAGTTCAGGGTACGTTTAGCACTAAGCAAATAGCAGCGGGAGCAGTTTGGTCAGCTGTGATTAGCTGTAGAGAAGCTGAAACATTGAAGGTGACTACAGCGGCGCCACTAATGCCTGTGAATGTCACTGAAGCCAGGACACAAAGTTTACTCTAAATTTATGTCTTTGCCTCTGGAAACTTGGTATTCAAAGACTTTCCTCATGAGATCTTTTAGGGTTGTATTCTAGTGATGACACCCGGACTGCCCCTACACACACGCTGACACACACACACTCACACGCCTAATAGATATGTATTCTCAAGCTCAAGTAACAACCACATTAATCTTTCTCTCCGCTTCAACAGGCGTGATTTACACTGCTGGTATCCTGGACTGTGAGACCAAAGACTCCTACTGGCTGACAGTCTACGCCACAGACAGAGGGGTTACACCCCTGTCAGCCTCTATTGAAGTCTTCATCCAGGTACGCACTTTCTGCTGCCAATATGCACATTATACTATGCATGCATAAGAGGCCTCATACTGAAGAAATATCTTTTGATTTTTTGCATGCATTAGCTTGAAATGCCAAGTAGCAGTTTGCGGTGTAAGACATGGCTGCTTTCACTTTGGTGCCATGTCTGATAAAGATTCATCAGTGGAACCTTAATCACTCACAAAAATACAACAGCCTTGTGCTTAAAGTGGCAATAGACAACTTTCACCCCCAGCGTTTCCAATTGGTATTAATGTTGGTGCCACTGGCAAGATGAATGTAATAGGTTTCACCACTGCTCATTTTAGAAGGGTCATCGCTAGGAAATGTGTTATTTGTTTAGATTATCAACCAGACAATGTATCGTTTGTTTCTGGCTGCTAGCCCTGGTGTTAGCAACATGGCTACCGCTATCAGCCTGGCTACTCTCCAAAGCAAGAAACAACTGGAAGAATGCCAATTTGAATTAGAAACCCAGGTCTCAGTGCTAAAGCTAAAGCGATAAAGGCAGAGTAAAACACCTAGTTGAATTTATAAGTTACTGATAATTTACGAAGCCAGTAGAAATTCTGATAACTGAATGTCAGTTTTGAACCGTATGAAGTCATGCATAGTCAGACTGACCATAGTGACTGCCTGCAACCTGACCTGTGGGCTGCCGCATTGATGAGCCAGCGGACAGTAAAAAAATCCATAAAATCAATCCCAGCTGATAAGTGGGGGGCTGAATTTCTGTCCTAGTCTGACCAAGGTTCACTCTTGTTTTACCTTGGCTTCTCTCCCTTCACGTCTTTACCTACTCTACCTCCTTCGACAATGGGGCTTTTTTGATTTTGCTGGGCAGGTTTTCTGTAGTTGCTCCGCTTGTCCCACTTGTTCAACTGCCATTTGCACTACCTGGGAAAAGCTAGTGATAACTACTAATAGCTACCGCAGAAAACAAAAGCACTATCCTCTTTCTGTTTTGGTTGTGCAGTGGCAGGTGCACTTCCTTCGTGCCGTAAATCAAGCCTTCATTTTTCCACGAGTTTTCATACCCAGTGGCAGAAAGACTTGCATAGTGAAAGCGAGGCTTAGAGGGAACCAATCTAAATGCAGATGGTGTCATTATTCTGTAGCCATTACATTGTGCAGTCAACATTTTCTTTAATATATTTAGTAGTAACTGCAAATTACAGGCAGTTGAATTCTGAATTTGTCCCCAAAAAATGTACCAGTAGTAGTAGCTAAATATGAAATAGCCAGAATCTACTGTGGAGTACTAATTGCACTAATTGGCCTTTGCACACCAAGCCATACTCCAGGGTTTACACAGCAGCTTCCCAGGAATCACACTCTGCAAAGGAGCATAAATTTTTTAAAGCGTTCATTCAAGTCCACAGGGAGCTGATTGTTTGATACTTGAAAGATAGTTTGGATGGAGAACTCCTCACTTAATGGTGCATTAATTATTTCCACCATATCCCACCACATTTATATCACAAAGGATTCAGTTTTATGTCTACTCCGCTCTTACTTTATATTTATTATATATACCACACTTGTACACCCAGCACTCCTATCGTCATTCAGTTTTCAAGCATCTTCAAACAACTTCTCACGTCTTTCTTCTCCAGAAAATGATGACATTTTATTACGAGGTGCTGCCAACAGATTAGCGTCTCTGTCTGTATCTGTCAACATGTAACTGCAGGCCAGTTTTGACATGTTTATTGTATATTACTGTTGAGTGTCACATCCAAAGTAACATTGTGACGCTAAAGCATGAGCGTGTTCCTCTCTGACATGCTAACGATGTTCAGTGCAGTGTTCAGTCTGTAAGAGAGAAGGCACAATGGCAGGAATTCTCTGCTTCATCGTCGGTTTTATTTGGCACCAAGTAATCCACTGTCTAAACACTCTAATACACACATCGCTGCTACAGCTCTGCTCTCCCTTTGGGGGAGAGTTCAGCGGCGTATGAAAAAACAAACAGCCTTTTCCTGGCTTCGGGATATTCAGGTGCGGTGTGTGATCGGGTGCTTTACTCTCTGCCTCTTTATCACAGACGGAAATAGGGAGATTAATCAGGCACAGGTGCTCCTCATTCACCGGCTGAACCATCTTGGCTCTCGGTGCCTCCCAGCAAACACTCAATCAACGCTCTGTTTGCCATAAATATTCGAGATCTACGCCTTAAGAAGGGGAAATTAATTTGCAGTGCATTTAAAGTGTGACATCTATGACATTTTCTGGTAAATAAATTTCCATTTTTTGATTGATAACAGATCAACTTCCCAAACACCAGTCCACGCTGCATCTCATCAGCTGCTTGATTAACAAAGATATTTAAATCTGCAGATGGATTGTCCTCACAGCATCGCCACACATGCTGATTTAGAAGGTTGTGTTTTTATCAACGCGTCTGCTGCCAGTTCTGATCCATCTCAGATAGAGAGGGCAGTTAGAATAGATTAAAAGAAACAACACTGCTTTCTCTCCCTTTCTCTTCTCCACTTTGTTTCCTCTCCCCTCTTTCGCTCCCAGGTGGAGGACGTCAATGACAATGCTCCCCTCACCTCGGATCCAATCTACCACCCAGTCGTGATGGAGAACTCTCCAAAGGATGTGTCAGTCATCCACATCCAGGCGCAGGACCCCGACCTCACTGCCACACCCAGTCGTCTGAGTTATCGTATCACTGCCGGCAACCCGCAGAATTTCTTCTCTATCAACCCCAAAACAGGTAAAACTCACAAACAGACACGATTGTCATTGAAATATTATCTTGGTAGAATAATGTGGTAGATTAAAGGCATAATTAGTAATATATCCCTTTAAACAACAAATAATTACCCCAGACGTTTGTGTTTATATGTTTGCGTGACTCTGAAATGACTCAGATTTTCTTTCATCATGCACCTCCTACTTCATTCACTCAATAAAAGGCTTTGGTTCCCACACAACAAATTAAAGAGACTTTTGTGCCCACACAGTCAAACATCTAGGACACTGATGAGCCGTGCAGACAATCTTCTTTGCACCCTTAACCAAATATTACTACCAGCCTTCTTTAGGGGTGTAAGCTCTTTGCGGGAAATTAGTGCATTGAGTTTTTATTAAGCCACTGTGTGGGTGAATATCGTCTAATCATGACCGAGGTTTACATTAGTCAGAGCAATTTTCTTTCCCATTACCTATGTTTCTGATAGGAGGGCCACATGGCATATTTCTATGTATTCTGTGACATGAAAAAAAAAAAAATCATGCTTTTCTATGAAAGTAAAAAAAAAAAAAAAAATCTAAAGGGAAAAAGCAAAGCTGAAGCTGGCAAAAAGGTTTCTGGAGTATTAGCTGGGATTTGGATTTAGGTTTTTATTCAGAAAATACTGCCAACTACCATAAGCCCCCTCTACTACATATGGGATCAAGATCGGGCCTTAAAGAGTCTGAGCTTATGAAAATGATATTCTGACAGCCTGTGGTTATTCGTTGTGTTTGGTGAGCCTGTGGAAAAATACTGCAGGGGAGACATAAGTGCAAAATGATAAAATTTGCACACTGTCCTTGATCCATGCAGCAATTTTAATTTCTCGTGCACATGCAAAAATACCTGCCTTTGTCTGGGAAAGAAACTTGAAGGAAAAACTATCTGTCTGATTTACATTTTAGGCAGTAGGTATCTCTCCCTTTGTCTAACTGTATTGAGCTGTAAAGACGGGATCAGAATTTAGTGACGGTTCAGTGTATTTTGAAAGAGTGCACTGATTTTGCATAGCACTCCTACATTGTCGGAGTCAGTGGAAAATCATGATTAAAACTGATGCAGCAGAACCAGAGATGCTGTTTTTTTTAGTCCATGCATTCTTCTTCCTCGTTAAAACCTTCCAACTAAATTACTCAGTTTGTGAGTGTATTTTTAAAGGTCCCATATTGTATAAAGGTAGATGTCCATGTGTTGTTTGATTATAAAACAGGTCTAGATTCTACATTAATACTGTGAAAGCATCAAAGCACTCAGTCTACAGAGAAATGAACACAGCCTGTATTCAGAAACTGAGCCTTAAAATGAGCCGTCAGAACTTCAGTAAATTAAAACAGTAAACAAAGCAGTCCCCGCCCGAAGCCCCGCCCACCTGGACCCACCATCCAACCTTGTAGGATTTGGTTTCTCTGAGTGTTTACCTGAAATCTGCTATATTTCTATTTGATCACTCAGAAAACAGTCAGCCACCATAAAAGTATAAAATATAAGAGTGCACTGATTTAGCATTGCACTCCTAGTAGCTGGCTACAGCTACAGCTACAACTAACACAGCTACAGGTTTACAACATAAAATATAATTGTATACCCCCAGATTTTTTTAATCTTCAAACTTGTAGTTTTCAGATCAAACCAACGCAATTCATCAAACGTGGTGCAGCTTCTTCTGGAGTCACAAAAGGTTTTATACAACTTTTTTTCACACATGCATTAGTATTCCACAAGAGCTGTAAGTTCCCCCTTTCAACATCAGTGGAACTAGATAACATTGGAACAATGTAATTTGTGCGTATTGTGCATATTTTGTTTATAGATTCTCAAAATGAATCTCGAGCCGTATCTTTTCTGTTCATCTGTAAATTTCATGTGACGCAAATTTCACATTTGAATTTCCTCATACATTTTTTTAAGAGTCTTGCGAAAGACGATATACAGCTGCTGCCTGTGAACTGAATATCATCTCACAACATTATGCCTGAACATCATTTCAAAACTCTGAATCTTTTAGACCCTGTGTAACAGACAGGATCTCTTTTAGAGCCTGTCTTGATCCCATGCTTTTCCCAGTCTTGGCGTACCATGAAAATATATATTTTTTTTAAGTCTTATTTTTCAAGTGATTTTGATTAATTGACAAAATGTCCATGTTTTAAATCAGGGGAATTGTCTCGGAAGACAAACATTATTATTAAAGCAAATAAATTCAGACGTGTTTCAGTTTTGGCTGTCTAGTTTGAAGTCTAGGGAGGTCCCTGTGCATTTTGAGTACAAGCTTTGCTTGAAGCTTCCATTAAAGAATTATTGAAGAGGTGAAATGTTTTATTCAAATCCAGTTGAAAAAAAAAATCATTGTGAAGTCTTTTCTGTCTCTGCCCTAGATAAAGTTATGAGTTTTCCAGTAAACAACAAAAGGCAAATATGCACATTTCGGCTGTTACAGGGACCTGTATTCCAATTCAAAGAAATGTCAATGTAATGATCAAAAACTGATGGCCTGTGTGTAATATGCAGCATGTCAGCTATCAAGCTTATAGAGGAAGGAACTCCCTAATGGAGTGCTGTTGCATGTTCACTCTGGTTGTGAATCAAAGTGGGTATTTCCATTTCTCGTCCTCTGTTCCTCCCTGAATTCGCTTTTGTGCAGTGTAGCATCACGGATAGATAATACGGACACGACTGGGCTGAACCACGGTGAGAAGGCTAATATTGATTCTAATAGGGACATACTGGTCCTCACACACTCATTAATATGTACATCACTGTGTACTGAACACACAGATATTCTCACACCTACTCTTGACCCATTAGAATCCTTGAGAGTAAAACATGATGCAGGCCATATACCTTACATCATATATATATCTTATACATACATCTTAGCTGTAACAATGAACTACTCCGCCTGTCCTGGTGCATCCATCAGATGTCAATGTCATCAATGCAGCTGCAAAATCATATTGAATTGATTTGTTTTCAGCTGATTAGATCACACATTCAACAGCTGTGTTGAATGTGTGTGTGTTTGTGTGTGTGAGAGAGAGAGAGAGAGCAAGAAAGAGAGTTTGTGTGGCAATTTAATCAAATGATTAATTGGTTACAGCAGTGCATTAGAAAGGGCAGCTCTGTTGCAATGAGCCGATGAAGATGATGCTCCCTCATCTCTGCCCGAGCCACAACATGAAAAATCTAACAACTGCACAAAAAAATACTTTGCCTTTGTGTGTATTTGTGAGAGTGTATTTGTGTATGTGTGTGTCTGGGCTGTGTGTGTGTGTGCCACAGGGGAGTGTTTTTTGCCATCTGAGCCCTGCTGTCTGTGTCAGCGACCCAGACCCAGTATTTTGTTATCTGTTACTCATTAATGCCATACAAGGGAGCTCATATTGATGACTATCTTGTTGACATTGTGATAAATGAACTTTCACTGAGCAATTGGTTTTTAATGTTTCATGCAGTCTTTTCCCTCAGAGGCCTCACATCAGATTGGCTTCCACCAGCTCATTGAAGCCCAATAAATAACATATGGAAATTGAGGATTTTTTTTTATGCAGATAATATTATTCTGCAGTTTTAGAAAGTCCCAATCACAAGGTGTGTATCTGAATACACAAGTAATATAATTTTCACAATAATGGGACTGACAATGCCAGTCTATTAGTTTGGTAATGAGACATGCATGACTGAGAGTTGCATTCAATAGGAATCACTCCTCACTGTTTACCCAGTCAAAAAACTTTCCATGTACCAGAGTGATTTCATTGGATAGATGAATAAACAAAACCCAGCTGATTGATTTGCTTTCATGAAGCAGCTGCCAGCCGCACTATGACCTGCTCGGAAAGAAAAATCTCTTCAAATTTCAAGTTGTTTTTATAAAAAATCTGAATCGGGTGGTTCGAAGTAATACATTTTTCAAGTTCACTCTGGAAGTGTCAATTTGATGGGTTTGAGGTACTGAAACAATTCCCAGAATGTATTGAAGCAGAACTTTGAATGAGTGCAAAGTGTGTAAATGTGCGGTGACAGCTTACAGTGCTGTCTGCTAGTCTCTGGGTGTGCGACTGAAGCATACCTCCTTTGGGGTGGGGGTGAAAACAGAGCAGATAAGTGTTGACACAGGGTGTTAGATGGAGTGCCTCTTGTACAAGCATGCATGTTTGCCGAGTACCGTCATGGTGGCTGCGTGACCTTTTTTTGCAACCCATGCTTGATCGTATTGGTTTTTTGCTGTACCAGTATATGAACGGATTCTGGTTTGAGTTGGTGTTCACCAACAACAATGAGCTAGATCTGAAATATGAATTTGATCTTTAAATTGTATTTTTAATGTTGCCCCAGTTAGAAAAACGTATTGGAGCTATTCCTTTTACAAGGCTAGGAACTAAGCTGTGAATTGATGTTAGTATCTGTTAGAGAGGAGGAGGAGAAGCCTAAAGATTTAAAACAGGCCACTGGACCATTACACAAATTACGTATGCCGTGTGAAGCTGTGGGTGGGGATTTTTAAATAATTTTCTTCCTGCTGTCCAATTAAAACGGAGGATTGCCCAGCTGCAGATGCGCTTCGAGCTGCAGATCATTGATTTTTATCAGAGTTGTTACTCGCGCTGTGTCCCGCTGAACAACCACCACCCACCCCCCCCCCCCAGTCTCTCTCCTGCAGCTTGTGACCGCCGCTCTAGATTTACTCCTAATTTGCTTAATTGAAGTTAGCCTGCGTAGCAAGCTCAAGGTGACACTGCGATATGTGCAAGCACAAGAGGAGTGTGAGAGTGTGTGTGTGTGTGTGTGTGTGTGTGCGAGCCGTGGTTTTAGTCTTATCCATTGAGAGTTGACTGCACCGATATTTTAAGCATCCAAAATAATCCTACTTAACTGCAATGCTTCATTACACCGAAACAAACACATTATCACCACTCAAGCACAGTCAGTGTTCAGTGTAGTCATTCCACACAGAAATAATATTAGAATATATATATATATATATGCATGTGTGTGTGTGATTGTTGCTATTTGTCTGTGTGTATCGATGTCTTTATTTGCAGCGTATGCATGGAGTTGCTCTGTCATTTGTGCCGACTGCTAGATGAGGACATTGCTTGAAAATAATACTACATCAGACAGATGTGTGCTTTTTCTAAAAAACAAAATGATCTTTTTCCGTCTCGTGTTCAGATAAAATAGATCCAGGGTGAGACAAATGTGCCAATTTTGCTGTTTGGATGCTTTTGGAAAACAAAAATCATCTTATAATATTGTAAAACTGTCATATAATGTGGCTGCTTATGGATCAATGCCTGCGTTTTCTTGTTTCTTTGTTAACCAGAATAATGTCTGGGGAGCTTTTGATTTGTTTAAATTACAGCGTCGTTACTGAGTAAATCCAGCAGTTATTGATCAACGCAAAGTCAGTTTTTGTTTTTAGTGTGTGTATGTGTGTGTGTGTGTGTGTGTGTGTGTGGGTCGGGGGGTGGTGGGTGGGGGTGGTGGTGGTGGTGGCATCGTTTGTTTTTGCACCACCAAAACGGAGCTGCGGTTTGCCGCCGTGATCTCTGATACACCCCTGCCTAGTGTTTGTCAAACCGTCTAACCGTCATCTGAATAACCTGGTTCGATCACAGCTATTATCAATAGCCCCGCTGTCCTGGTGGCATGCTGGCCAACTGAATGACCCTCAGCTATACAGCGCCGTATGAACATGTGCCAGATGCCATCGCCCTCTGCCATAGCTGCAGGCTATGGTTTCTAGAGCAACATATGTGCATGTGAGAATGCACATGTGGGCACCAGCTCATTCTTATTTTTGTGTGGTATTCACACTGAATGATGAAGAGACTCCAACTTTTAACAGCAGATCTTTATTGACCGTGTATAAATCTGCGTTGCTGTAATCCAGAGTTGCTCTTTTGTCATTTTTAGGGCTGATCACTACAACAGCGAGGAAACTGGACAGAGAACAACAGGCAGAGCACTTCTTAGAGGTACAGTAAAACCTTAACAGTGTTCATGGGTTTATAGCATTATTATTTATCTGGCTCTGCCACCTGCCACAGCCCACTATTAACAGAGACAGGGTGGAGGACAAGCCTGGCAGGCCCTCAAGGCTCCATAAACTGTGATGAATGGCTGTAGTTTTGGGCCCCAGGTTTAGGATTTTCTAAATGTAATCATTCATCATTGGTTATCTTCTCTAGTCAGGACGAGAGCAGGGAGGAGAGGAGTTGGTCTGCCCAGCATTTGATAAGCGCAGACACTGGGCATACAGATAGCTCTGCGATTACCATTTCAGTTGCTCCTGCTGCTCTGCATGCAGATGAACCGGATAATCAGAGATTCTCGACTTTAGAGACATGAGCAAACTTCTACTTTCCCAGACTTTTTCTTCAACTTATTAAATTCTGTTGACTCTACAAGCACTTTGCCCCTCGACAAAATGGAATAACCCGCAGTTGACCCACAGTATTGCAGCTTGGTATTTTGTTTCTGTAATGCCAACTGACTTGTCTGGGCTCAATAACTCTTTGTGCTGCTTTGTTCAGCTCCAGTACTTAACAAGAAGACAGATTATGACAATGTGCTCCAAAATGAAAGCAGAAAATTTTGTGGAAGGACGCTTTTATCTGCAGTAACACAATTTATTTTAACACTCACGTCTAAAAAGAGTCTAAAATTGGGGGCAGAAGTCTTTGTTGTTACATAGTCCTGTCCTGTCTTGTCCTGAGATTTAATGGGACTGCCTGTGTATGCATGCCACCCACTGCTCCGCCTGCCTGTAATTAATAGTCTAGTGAGCAGTCAGGCTGCCAGCAGTGGTGTTCACCCTGATTTAATTGATCAGTGATCAGACCTCTGCCTCTGCCTCAAGGGGATCAATAATACAAAGAGATTTCCCGTGAGCTCAGCGCCACGTGGCCCTGCACACATGGGGAGCCAGGATTTAAGATGTTAATACATAAGCACTGACGCATATATCAAAAACAATGTTCGAAATGCAACGATGCACTTGTGTGTTTTCCTCAGGTAACAGTTATAGACGGCCCGGTGACCACCCGCCAGTCCACCGTGTGGGTCATCGTTCACATCGAGGACCAGAACGACAATCCGCCCACCTTCCCGGAAGTCACCTACCGCATTAGCTTGCCAGAGCGAGACCGCAACAAGCGCGGCGAACCGGTCTACCGCGTCTTTGCTTATGACCGTGACCTGGGAGCCAACGGCAACATCACCTACAGCATTGTGGACGGTAATGACGATGAGAAGTTCAGTGTCGACCCCAGGACTGCCATGGTGTCATCAAAGAAGATGGTGACGGCGGGAAGCTATGACATCCTCACTGTGAGTTTTTATTCACAGCGTGTTTGAGCAAAGATGGCAAACATGGCAAACATGACAATAGATCTGAAGCCGGAATTACAGACTGCACAGGGTCTTTCTTGGGATAAGACTTTGGTTTCTTTCACGCACAGCCTCTCTTTTCACTTCCCAAATGCTGTTTTTCCAATCCCTGCCTCTTGTTACAACAAAATTGATAGCCAGTTGGGGTGCCATTAGTTTATAGGGCTCTGCTTTCAGCCAGCCTCAAAGTTGGCGGGACCAAACACATTGCTATTTTCCACCTGGCACAAGGCCAGGTGTCTGAGCTTGTACGTTTTTGGTAATTCCATGGTCAATTAACTCACGAGACGGATGGCGCGGCGCGGCGCGGCTGAAGTTTATGCACAGCAGGTGGCACGATGCTTTTTGATACTTTGGGCTGAAATGGTGCTTGTTAATTTTACGCTGTTTCTCTGAACAAATAATTACTCAAATAATGTGTTTGGCTCGGAGCTTCTGGTCTTCAGTGAGCACCACTTATAACACCATATTTTACAATTATCTCTCATATAGGTTCCTCCAAAGAGTTAGCTGATTTATTTCGGTTAATGTTATTCCTATTGGGTGTGTGAAAGGCAGGGTGAGCTATCTGAAGCCAGACAGGGGCAGCCGTCCCATTAGACTGTAATTGCTGAGATAAAATTATGAGGCTGAGCAAAAATATTATTGATGGATGGGGGAAGATGGATGGATATAGTTTTGACAAAATGTGTGAAGCAGTCTAATACATGATGTTATTCTTGATGTTTGCTTGCCCTGAATGAATTTACCTAAAAAAAAAACATTGCAGCTCCTGTTTCTGTTTTTTTGGATATTGCACTCTGCCATATTGCGGTTGTGATAATATTTTGATTAATTGTTCATCCCTAATACATACTGTACTTACACCAGATCAAGTCTAGCGGTAAACTCATCTTAAATCTACTTCCTCCTCAAGTGAAGTTTCCAGTTTCCAGTTTGGGTTTTTCATTCATCGTTAGATTCACTGGCTCCTGTTTATGTCTGGATTTCTCAGCGTTGTTCCCTTTTATTAGATAAAAGCGGAGGACAGCGGCGATCCCCCGTTATGGTCAACCGTCAAACTCCATGTGGAGTGGATTCGCAAACCGGTGCCCTCGCCTCTGCCCCTGCTCTTCACCCAGAGGTCCTACAACTTCTCCATCTCTGAGACGGCCGCTGTAGCTCAGCCAGTGGGAGTCGTCGCTGTCGGCCAGTCGAGCACGCCCGTCTGGTTCAACATCATCGGTACGAAAATGAACGCACGGCAGGGTTCCCACAGGTCCTTGAAAAGTGTTTGAAAATAGAAAGTGCTTGAATTTATATAATTTTTGCAAAAATAGAAATTGAAGTTCATTTGATTTTTTTAGTCAACATCAGTAAATAGGCTACGTGCTGCTGTCTGCATGTGTCTTTCACCGTCTCACCCTATCAGCTTGTAAATAAGTCTCTGTCTCTATTGCTCAGCTTACACAATATATTGTTTGGCTGTGCTGTGTTAGAGAGGGCAAGAGAACACACAGTCTGCCTTCACTGTAACACAGCACAGTGGAGAAGTGTTCCTGCATTCACATCTCTCTCTCTCTCTCTCTCTCTGTCTTTGATTGTTTTCTGTGAGCTTCTGCAAAGCCTGCTCCTTCTCATTATAAACATACTTAGTGTTGTAAAAGTAATTAACCTTGATCCGTGTCTCAAACTTTGCCGCTGGGTCCTTGAATCTGGGCCTGGGAAGTCCTTGAAAAATCCTTGAAGTTGCTGTTTAATAAGGTGCGCGAACCCTGGATACTGAACAGATCAGAGATCAGTCTTGTGCTGCAGGTTAATACACAGGCATTTATTCAGGGTTTTTAACAACTATAAAAAACAAAAATTAACTAAGTCGTTATTTTCATGTCAGATTTGAGTTGCACTTAAAGCTGGTATCCAAATGTTCTAACTGATTTATTAAAAAGGGACCTGGGAGCATTTGTGACTCAGTTTCCCTTGAATTGCCTCTTGAGGGATGAATGAAGTATTTTGATTTGTATTGAACCACCTGCATGGTTTGAGTACTCATTATAATGGGGGATGTTATTTGGCTAGTTGAGTTGGACCTGTCCTGCATGAGCCTGAACCAACACACTGGATGTCAGACCATGCACTGTAAAAGCTTGCACATGTTGATTCAAACTTCAGACCTCCTCACACGCCTCCTTGACAACTTTGCTGTAACTTGTACTGGATATTTCTCATAATCAAAATTAGCTTGTTAAAATGAAAAGGCCACCGGCACATTCTGTAGTTGGGATTAATTGTGCACAGGCAAAGGGCAATGTCCAGACAAAAAATTTCCTTTTCTTGAGGGTTTATTTGTCCAAAAGCAAAACAGACAAAAAGTAAGTTGAAGACCATGAATCCTCTCAGGGGCATACAAGTTCAACGCCCCTGCCCCTTGATTCAAGTCTTTGAAAGAATAATCAGTGAATACAATAGCTCATTATTGATTGCAACTCAATAGCTCTGATTAAAAAAACATTAGTAGAGCTCCAGCTCCTTCACTCAGATGTTAATGTGAAAATAAGTGGATTTTTAGTTCATTATTCTTTTCAGAAACACACGTCAAAGATACAAAAAATGCAAATGTGGTGAATTTCTTCCTGTTCCACTCTCACTGTGGATGTCAGTGGGGTAATTGTACAGGAAACGCTCTTTAATATTTCATTCTTTTTTTTTTTTTTTGGCATTTAAGTGAAAGCAGAGTGATGAGGGTCTTTTCTCTCAAACTTCTAGAACTGGACTCATCCATGAATGAATCACATCTCCCATCCTGCGCTGAAGCATTCTGATGAATAGTCTGCTTCCATTACTTAATAAAAACTCATCAATGTGGAAAACGTCAACATAGCGGGGTGCTGCATGAACTGTAAATGATGCAGACCTTGATCAGAAGACTCACTAAATATTAACAATCCCTTTTTCTCTCTCTCTCTCTCTCTCTCTCTCTCACCACTAAAGGCGGACGGCTTGCCAGAGAAATGTTCTACATTCCGCAGAATGCGTGTGGAAGAAACTGCTCGCTCGACACAGGTCTGGTCAAAGCTAACTGTGCCACACCTCTTTCTCTAATGCCTTGGGTCTGGAGAAATTCAGAAAACTCTGGAAATGCAGCGTGCAGTTCCAGGACCTTGTTTAACCAAAGGCAGTGTATATTACTGTGAGTTTGAAAGAAGGATTCTCACACAGCTCGGCACAAACAGCACCAGTTTGTTATCTTTGCCCGGGCAGGGCAGGTTGATGCCATTAGTTCAGCTACAATGCTGCTACACTGGAAAGTAAATAGGGAGAGGGTGTGACACACTGACTTTGGCGTTCCTGCCTCAGAGAGACTTCTCCAGATGAAAAGTGTATTTTTGAAAACACCTGACTATGTTGTGATGGTAAATGGTGGTGTAGTCTTATCGACCACTCAAAGTGCTTTAGAATACATGCCACACTCACACACGCATTCATACATCACATCCATACACACACATCAGGGGTAATTAGGGGTTCAGTACCTCGCCTGAGGACTCTCCAACACAGCCGCAGCCACCCACTTACGATGCTACTTACGATTTAACTTGTTGATCTTTCTTCCGTTGTAGACGGAGATTAAAGTGGCTATAATCAATATCTTTATACCGTGTGACATGTAATGTTAGAGGCGTCGCTTAAAGTGACGAACCTGCAGAGAATTACCACCCAAAATCCCATCTGTTTTACCTCACAGCTGTATTGCTTTATAGGAGGTCTCAGGTCATTGTTTAACACGCTCACTGTTCTCATAGTGCTGTTTCCAGCCGCAGTTGTTTTATAGCAAAAAAAAAAAAAAAACATCAGACAGACACGGTTCGAGACCAAAATGCAAAGAAAAATACCGGGTGCTCTCGGTTATGTCGCAGTGAATCTCCAGGGGAATGCAGGGTGCTCTTGAAGTTGAAGTAAAGACACAATGAAGCTGTAGAGTTAACCTCAGGCACACTCGCACACAGCCGAGGATATGATAAAATGCCTTTACTGAGTTAGGGCATATCTAGGAGCAAAAATCCAGAACAAAGTTCCCAAATAAGGGAGTAAAACACCGACCGGTTTTGACCCCTACAGGGTCTTCCTCAAGGCGTTGTTGGAGGAGGAAGTAAACCAGAGTGGAGCGTCGTGATTCCTTATATAGACCGATCTCACCGGCATTGCAAGAGAGCTATAAAAACAAGAAGATGTTGATTGTCAGCATGATTCTTTGCAATAAAAATTACCAATAAAATACCAACCAGACCAGTTAGTCAACACAGAGGAGCGTTTAGCAGCTAAAGAGACGCATATTTTCCTCAGGAGTTGGTAGAGACCAAAGACGGAGCTAAAAGAGAGTCAGTCTTTGCTAGCTGGACAGAAACATCCATTTCTCCAATTGAATGATAATGTTGCTCCGTAACTGCCCGATGTGCAAATAAGCGACTGTGCGCAAACAAGTCCGCCACATCAACTTAAATTTCAGTACTGTGTTCACAACTTGTTTCCACTGCACCCGAGTAGCCAAACAAAAAGGGGTCACTGTTACTACCGCAGGAGCTGAAAGTCTCCCTCACTTCTCCAAGAAATCAATTTCAATTTCGACGTTCACGTGTTTCACTATGTTCACATGATATAAACAACAGCGGGACCTCTCAAAGATATTGCTGTAAAGGACCACTAGAGATCAGAAACTCCACAGGGTGCCTTGAAGTTATTAGTCATGCCTGTCACTGACCTGCTGACAGCAGTCCAATTAAGACCACTTTCAAAAAGCGTAAAATGAGATCTAAATTATTGGCTGTTGAACAGAATACAAATAGAAAGGTTCATGTACATCATACTTTTTTCAGTAGTCATTTATTAACTAAGACATACTGTATACTGTACATAAATGGCTGTATCACTGTGTAAAACCAGATGCTACTGTACAAATAAAAAAAATCTATGAAGCATGATCACACACCCTGGAGGTGCCTAAAACAGACAGAAAAGAAACAGGATGCTTGTTTTTTATTTAGAGACTACACACTGTAATTTCTGTTTCCCCCCCACCCGTAGTATAATATTGACCAGGCATGCCTCCAGAAAAAAAAAAAGAAAAAAAAGTGAATCCCCGCGGTTTGCTCCAACTCAACACGCATCAGTGGCTCTGTGAAAAATGCCCAATCAGTATTCATATGCTGAGGAGAGCTCAAGCTCCCAGATATCTCGAGAGAGAAGCTGGAATGAGACGAAGGATGGTACTGAATACCTAACACATATCAATCCTCTCCCTCACTCTAATCAAACATTAAGCCTCTAAACTGTACACTCACCGCCCGTGGAAAAGACCCGGCTGCAGGTTTTTGATCTCCGAGATGGGTTGTGTTTTGGAGTGATAAGACAGATGTTTGTGTGGCTGTTAACAGCTCTCAGGCTGCCAAGTGGGTTCGCTGCTACATTGCATTGCATTTCAGTTGATTTTATTTCACAGACCCTCCAGCTCCAGACGCAGGCACCTGGCCAAAACAATTACACAGTAATAACTTAAAGCACCTGAGTTTAGCGCACAAAGTGAATACTAAATGACTGAAGCTCCGTGTGAACTATTCATGTGTGTGTGTGTGTGTGTGTGTGATTCCAGGGACCTTTGACATGCAGTTTGACCTTCAAGTCGGGGTGGGTACTCTAGTTGTGGCCAAGCCCCTGGATGCAGAGGTGCAGTCTGTGTACAACATGACTGTCCAGGTGACAGATGGGACCAACTTTGCCACAGCACAGGTACACACACTTTTGATTTGTTATGCACTGGCATTGGCTCTTACACACACTCCAGACCACATCAAATTAAATTATTGTCGCCTCTTCCGAGGGAGGCTGTTTACTCTCAGCTTTCGTCCTTCCTACACACACGCTTCCCTTTTTCTGAAATTATCTCTTGCTGACTATGAAATGTGCTTTTTGTTGTTTTGTTCCTGTGATCCTGCTCTTCTTAGCTGGCCTGCTAGGGCTGCCGTGTAAGGGAAATCCCTGATATCAGTGGATTAATGGGATTATCCTGGGCAAGTAAAGGTCAAGTGTTTCTATAAATATAAAAATTGCCCACATCCCTCTTGGACAACACACTGTCCGGCTCAGAGAGGCACCATAAATATTGCATTGCCTGATGTGAATAGATAATAATAATAATAGTTTCAATGGTATCGCCCCCCTTGCAAATGGTAAAATCTGGGGGGGATACGACCCTACAACTGTGTAGGTATTATCAAAGCTAACTCTACACAAGGGCCCTTATCTTAATGGATAATAGACTGAGCACAATTCCAGTCTGTTCCTACAGTACCTGACTTTTCAAACTCCTGTCTGTCTCTGTCACTCAGGTGTTCATCCGAATACAAGACAGCAACGACAACCCTCCCGTCTTCTCGCAGCCGGCCTACGACGTCAGCGTCTCAGAGGACGTGCCGGTTGACACGGAGCTGCTGAGGGTTAGGGCGTCAGACATGGACGAGCGTGCACGTTTGAGCTTCTCCATCTATGGCAGTGTGGACCCGGCCAGCATGAGGCTGTTCAGGGTCAATCCTGGTACAGGAGTGGTCTACATAGCAGACAGGCTGGACTACGAGGCCCGAACGCAGCACATCCTGACCATTATGGTGAGAAAGGGGAGACGTTGAAGAAATTCTGCTTGGTTGGCTGCTACCGTGAGCCTGTCTGTGTGTGGGTGTTAATGTATGTGTGTGTGTCCCTGCGCACTCTTCCAAATGATGCTTCTCTTGGCAACTCTGCCTGCCTTACTTAATTTTAGCTGATTTCTTTCATTTATCGCCTCATACAACGCTATCTATATTCATCTCTCATTTTGCTTGATGCTGCTCTAGGTCAAGGATCAGGAATTTCCATTTAACCGTGACCTGGCTCGTATCCTGGTGGCGGTGGAAGATTCCAACGATAACATCCCCTACTTCACCAGTACCGTATACGATGCCGTGGCCTATGAGTCTTCTCCCGTGGGCACTTCTGTACTGCAAGTTACAGCCTTAGACAAAGACAATGGGATTAATGGGCAACTCACGTACACTGTGGAAGCAGGTGCGATGCTATCTGAAAGTAAAGACATTTATTAGTTCTATTTCTTTCTTTTCTTCTGTTTTAAACAGAGTCGTGACTGAACGGTGACTTGCTCTTTAATGCTTTATCAGAGGAGAACAAATTGGGATTAAAATTCTATTTTTCATATTTACCAGTAATTTTTGTAACCTTTCTGCTAATTTCAGGTAACACCGCTGGAGTGTTTGGCATAGATAATGCCACAGGCCTTATCTTCGTTGCCAGGGACCTGGATCTCACCTGTGTGGGCTTTTACACCCTCACCGTTCGCGTCACAGACAGTGGATTTCCTCCATTAATGGCGACAGCTTCAGTTCGCATCTCCATGATACTCTCCGACTTTTCTAAACCCAAATTTTCCCAGAAGGAGTATCAGGCTGAGGTAAAGAGAGAGATGGCTGACTGAAAAGCCGGGTGTATGGGAGAGAGGGTTAGCAAGTGAGAGATTGATGGAATAAACAAAGGCTGGAAGATGATATGGAGGGATTAAAGGTCCCATATTGTATAAAGTGAGATTTGTCTAGTTCTAGGTTCTATATTAATACTGTGAAAGTATCATAGTGTTCAGTCCACAGAGAACTGCACACAGCCTGTATTCAGAAACTGAGCCTTAAAACGAGCCATCAGGACGTCCGCAACTTTGTGATGTCACAACTAAGCAGTCACCACTCTCAGCCCCAAGCCCCGCCCACCATCCAACCTTGCAGGATTTGGTTTCTCTGAGTGTTTACCTGAAATCTGCAACATTTTTATTCTCACTTAGAAAACATTCAGCCAATCAGAAGAGAGGCTCAGAGTCTCTCTTCTGATTGGCTCACCGACCTGTTGTTGCCAGAGCTCCAAAGAGAAATCTGAGAAAGGAGATGTAAGACTACAGTAAGTTGGTTTTTGGTATCTTCTTAAGGATATCAGAACTTCAAATAAAACACACATATGGGACCTTTAATGGTAAATCTCTGGACAAATATTCAGCACGTAAATATAGTATAATCAATCAATTTATGAACATAACTGATTAAAGTGCCTAATTTTTTATTTTTTTTTATCACCAATGACTGTATTTACAGATAATGGAGAACAGCACCATTGGAACTTATGTGACCACCGTCAGCGCCCTCAGCCGCTCGACACTCGTTTATGACATCATCAGGGGAAACGAGGAGCGCTGCTTCTTCATTAACCATCACACTGGTGTCATCAGCACACGCAGACTACTTGACTTTGAGGTTTGTTCATGCGTCTGCATCTTGCAAAACTCAATGTAGACATGATTCTTTTAGCAGGAGTCACTCGTGCAGATACAGTTGTATGCAAAAGTTTGGGCAAATTTCATATTTTGTTAATTTTTCAAGTGAACAGATGTAATAATAAATAGAATAACAACCCCTGCAGCTGTTATTCAAAGATTAATGCAATGTTATGTCATGAACTTATGGAATATTTAAAAATTAAACAGTAATTGTGGCATGTGCAAAGGTTTGGGCACCCTACAGAGTCAGTACTTAATAACCCCGCCTTCGGCAGATATCAACGCTTACAGACGCTTTTTGCAGCAACTCAGAGTCTTTATTTTCTTGATTTAGGAATTAACACCCACTGTTCCTGCAGTTCACATCAGGTTCTGGGATATTTATAGGCTGTCTGGCACACACGGCATGGTTAAGATCCACCCACAGATTTCCAATGATGTTCACTGTGAGGGCCGTTCTGCCTGTGTTTTTCTCAAAGTGGTTCATGGTGGATTTTGAGGGTTTGCTTTGGATCATTGTCCTGCTGTAAGAGCCAGCCTCTTTTTAGTTTCACTCTCTTGACTAACTTCATTTGCATACAGAATTTGCAGATATTAAGTAGGATCCATTCTTCTCTGCGCGATGTGTCCTGTGCCAATGACACACACAACCCCAAAGCGGAATATTTCCACCCCCGTGATTAACAGTTGGCAGGGTGTTCCTCTCATCAAATGCTGCTCCTTTATTTTCTACAAAAATGCCGTTGGTGATTGTGGTCAAAAAGCTCCATTTTCGCTTCATCTGCCAACAGCACTTGTTTCCAAAACAACTCTGGCTTATCCAGATGTTGCTCTGCAGACTTCAGACGTTGACTTTTGTGATGAGGTCGCAGGAAACTTTGCTTTCTGATGACTCCTCCATGTGGACACTGTTTGTGCACAGTGGAACAGTGCTCCACCACTCCTGTGTCAGCTAAACCTTCCTGCAGCTCCTTAACAGTCACATGGGGTTTTCGCATCACCCTTCTGCACAGCAGACGTACAATTTTATCAGAAAGTTTTCTTGGACTGCCGGATCTTGTCTCGACTTCCACGGTTCCCTTTAGCTGCCATTACTTAATTGCATTTTGGACAGTGGAAATTTCCAGCTGGAACTGCTTTGATATCTTTTTACGTCCTCCCCTGCTTTGCAGGCATCAATTAGCTTCATTTTCAGATCCTCAGTCAGTTGCTCAGAGCAGACCATGGCTGTTGAATGTTACCACAAGGTTCGAAGTCAGAGAATTTACCAGCGCTGGAAATGTCAAGAGCCGACAATTCCTAATGAGAATTCTTGACCTCACAAGGCTTAAAGAGTCAATTAAAGCCTAATGATTTTAAAGAGTTCTGCATGTATTACAAGTAAAAACTTTTGCACTGTTCAATTTTTTTATGTTCCTGAAATAAAAAGCAGCAGTGCATTCATATTTGCAGAAAGGCTCATATGAATGTCTGTTTCCAGCACAGGTAGCATTTATTTCTTTTTACTTAAAAAAATCTACAAAAGTATGCAGTTTCCCAGGGGTTCATAACATAACACAGCTTTAGCATTTTAAAACAGCACTTTTCCTCATTGTGTTTCTTTGTTTTGGCAGCAAACAACATCCTACTTTCTGGTGGTGCAGGCCCTGAGCATGGCTGGAATGGAGGCCAGCACCTCTGTCATCGTCCAGGTGGGGGATGTCAACGACAGCCCACCTGTCTTCCAACAAATCAGGTATCAGTGTTGGTCAAAGCCAACTGACAGAGTGGAGGCTTGGCGCTGATGTGCTCCCATGCTGTTTACTGAACCGTGTTGAGTACTGACAGCAGATAGTTGTCAGCAGTGATTTTTATGTGTAGCTTTCCTGTTTTACAGCAGTGTCCTCTCTTTTTTGATTTTTTTTTTTTTTTTTTACCTTAACAGGTATTTGGGTGAAATCAGCGAGGCTGCTCCAGTCAACAGCGTGGTCCTGGGAAAGAATGGGAACCCTTTAGTTATCCAGGCGACGGATAAGGACCGCAATCACAACGCCCTGCTAGTGTTCCAGATCATAGACGACACCGCTCGCATGTTTTTCAGCGTGGACTCTGGGACTGGATCGATTCGGTAGGTGACATGAAGAGGTCAGAGGAGGATGTCTGACAGAGCCCAACCCTTATTGGATTTTTGGGGCCAATGCCAATTTCGATATTAGGGAGTAAAAAAATGGGAATTAGATAGAATAACTATAAAAATAAATAACTATAAATAAAAAACATGAACAAATATGTATATATATTATATTCATATATATTTAACTTAAATGAAAACAAAGGATCAAATATACATAAAATATTGCCTATATAACTTGACTGGACCCAAGCATTTCCACTGCATTATTGCGTCTTGATAAAAGTATTCATATCAGCACATATCAGAGAAAATATGCGCCAATACCGATATATCTGTGATAAATCTAATCTAATGTCTGATTCACCTGACTATAAACTGATTTACCTCGTAATCTCTTCTTAATTGAATGCTTCTTAAATTTTAGAACAATTGCCAGTCTGGACTATGAGACCTTCTCTGAGTTCCTCTTCCGGGTTCATGTTAGAGACAGTGGCCAACCTCCCAGGAGTGCTGACAGCCCAGCAGAGGTCCTTATTAAGGTAAGTCAATGACGTATAAATCAGCTTTCACTGCCTCACAAACCATTAGATTTGGCTTCAACTGAAATCTGTGTTTCTGCCCTGTGTAAGGTGATCAACATCAACGACTCGCCTCCAAAGTTTTCCCAGGACGCTTACGAGGCAGTCCTCCTCCTGCCAACATACATGAGAGTCGAGGTCCTTAGGGTTGAAGCTTTTGACCCCGATATGACCTCTGACCTCACCCTGAACCCTGACAAGTCCATCAAGCCCATGCTAGTTTACTCTCTGGTGGACAGCAACGTGGAGTACTTCTCTGTGGAGCGCTACACTGGAGTTGTCACCGTCATCAATCAGAATCTCAATAAAGATCGTTACCGCTTTAATGTGAAGGCAAGTGACTGGTCGCCAGTGGCCATGTCATGTGATTAGAATTTCTGTGTATCCTGTCACTAGCTTAGATAAGCAGCATGCTGCTGGCTTGTGCTGGCTTAGATAGTAATGATTCCCACAGGGAAGTCAGAGCAGAGGGTCAGCTCCCAGAGATATCCAGTGTCTTGATGTAGAATACTTCAGCTAGATGGGTGATCTGCAGGCAGAAAACAGAAATGAAACAGCATGCAACATCTTACTGAATATACATCCTCTGCATCAGCCTATTCTGAGTCAGCTGTCATGTATATGTAATGAGCACTATCCCCGTCTGTTTGTGTCTGTTTTAAGGTTTGGGATGGACGTTTCTCCAGCATGGCATCGATAACGGTGCTTGTCCGAGAAGCCATAGACAGTGGACTTCTCTTCACCTTCCCCGTCTACTCCGCCTCCATCCCAGAGAACATACCCAATGTCACCATAGTGACTGTTGTCAACACGGTCGGCCACCGCCTCAATGAGCCGCTGAGGTACACGCTGCTGAACCCCGGCGGACGCTTCATCATCCGGCCGACCTGTGGGGTGGTGCTCACCACCGGCGTGCCTTTTGACCGAGAGGAGGAGGAGAGTTACGAGCTGGTGGTGGAGGTCAGCAGGGAGGATGAGATACTAAGGGTGGCCAGGGTGACTGTACAAGTGCAGGTGGGTGAGGAGAGATGTGCATAAAAGTGTGTGTTCATGACGATCTTTATTCTTTCTCACGTCTTATTTCCCACATGCATGGTCACGGTTGAAATTACACTCTATGCTTAATTTGCTTTGTGAAACAGCTTATTTACTCATTCATACCATTTTACATTGTCATTTTTGTTGAGACTGAAGTTCTCTACATCCCATCTGTGCCATGCGGACGTTTTTTTTTTTTGGGTTCGATTTTATGAAAGGATGCAGCTCTAATAGACATGGTGTTTTGGTTTGGAATATTTCAGTATGCATGATGCACAGTGGCTTCAATAAAACAACAGGAACAAGCAGATGGAGAATATACGCTATAAGATGTAAGGGGCTGATTATTTAGGCCCTCAATTTGCACCAAAGTCTAGTTTTCAGCTCCCCTTACAATGACCTCATTAGGTTTTCTTAAAATAGCTGTCCTTTCTCTAGGTGGAGGATGTGAACGACAATGCTCCAGAGTTTGTAAACCTCCCCTACTACGCTGCGGTGCAGGTGGAAGCGGAGCCGGGATCAGCTATTTTCAGGGTGTCAGCCGTCGACCAAGACTACGGTCTGAATGGAGAGGTGACCTACAGCCTTAAAGAGCCACACAGGAACTTTCAGGTGAGAGCTGCGTCTTTCCTGCTCTTAATTTCATATAGATTACACAAAAAGTACATCGTTATGCTCCTTGTGGTACAAACTACATCTTCCCTGCAGGTGAATCCTGTGACAGGAGAGCTGACCTTAAAGAGAGCCTTCGAAGTAGATTTATCTAACGCAGAGTACAAGCTTGTGCTCGTGGCCACCGACAGCGGCTTCCCCCGTCTGTCCAGCGATGTGGAGCTGCCCGTCACTGTGGTAAATAAAGCCATGCCGGTGTTTGACAAGCCCTTCTACGGTGTCACTGTCAGAGAGGACGTGGATATCTCCACCTCCGTCCTGTGCATCAACGCCACCAGCCCTGAAGGCCAGAGCGTCATCTTCAGCATCACGGACGGAGACACTGCGCTGCAGTTTGACATCGGCTTTGACACGGGAGTCATCAGCGTGATTTACGCGTTAGACTACGAGACCATGCAGTACTACCGCCTAACAGTGAAGGCTACGGACACACTGACGGGTGCAAAGTCCGAGGTTGACGTGGACATCGTCGTGCTGGATGTAAACGATAATCCGCCATTGTTCCAGAACAACTCATACGCCACTGTGCTTCCTGAGAACTCCATGATCGGAACGACCGTGTTACAGGTGTGTGTGCGCGTTTCTTTGTTTACCAGGTCAGCCCAGTGTGTACTCTTACTGAATGATTGTTGACACTTAAGACTCACTTCAGCAGCATTGTGGGTGAATATCAGATGCCAAATCATTTATTTATGAGAAGATGGTGTGATATTTCCCTAGAAATTTCCCAGTGGAAGCTCTTGACCTTTAGCAGATAATAGACCGGTTGAGATACATGTTTGCACAAGACGATTCTAAGACGCCGCTGCATTGAATTCATTGATTTGTGTGACACTTTCTTTAGTCAGTCATCAAAACAGGTTATTGGCCTCATTTGATTGTATTATTGAACTTTACGAGAATCTGGATGGGAATCAAAGAATAATGGATCAAATTAATGTTCATCGTAACTTTAAATACACCTGGGTTTGGTAGTGCAGTACTGCTCGCTTCATAGGTCATCCTATGTAAATGCAATCGCGGGCTTCTGAGATACTGTCATACATATGAATAACAATGAAATTTTGTTATTGCATCTCAAACACATGATCAAACCAACAGTAAAATATCTTCCCTCCTCTACCTCAACATGAATACAACACTTCTGGAATTATTTGCAGTTTCTCATGTTTCTGTAATTGGTAATCTGACATTTTTAAACAAAAATAATCTTAATTTTTTGATGTGGTGTTAGATGCAACCGTATCCTCAGTGAAACCCAGAACTGTATTTACTTTTTATGCTTCTGCGCTGGCGACAGCCAGAGCCGGATGATATATCAGTAATGTGGCGCCTTGACTGAACTTCTTCAAATTTTGCACAAATTACCAGATTGTGGTGGTCAAAGGTCGAGGCCACAATGACCTCACAAAATTTGTTTGGATTTGGCACAAACATTCACTTGGATTCAAAGATCAACTGATTAGATTTTGGTTAACGAAGGTCAAAGTTCAAGGTCACAGTGATCTCACGTTTTTGTGAACGCAATATATCAGGAAGGCCCAGTGGGAATTTCATTTACTTCTGGCACGCTGTGACCTCACAACACATGTTTTTTGGCTATAACTCACATATTCATACACAAATTATGACACAATTTAACTCAAATGTCTTTAAGGATAAAAATTAGGCAATAACATTTTATATCCAAATGGTCAAAGGTCAACTTCACTGTGACATCATAATGTTCTCTTCTGGCCATTATTCAGTGCTATAAGATTGTGACCATATTTCCTGCAACTCGGCTGCTTTGCCGCTGTATACAACCGTGAGGCGGTAATTCTAGTCACATTTGGACTCATTGTGTTTATCAGGGTAAACTAATCAGACCTCATCATGATGCATGAGGGTGTGAAAAGTTTGTTATTTTCACTGTAGGTTTTCGCTCAGGACCAAGACTCAGAGAAGAACGCTAGAGTGAGCTACCAGATCCTGTCCGACATCTACAACAGCAGCGACTTCTTCCACATTGACAGTAACAGCGGGCTGGTATTCACGGCACGCCTGCTCGACTATGAGCTCGTCCAGCGCTACAACTTCATAGTCAGAGCGACGGACAGTGGAGACCCTGCCCTCAGCAGTGATGTTAGTGTAACCGTGACTGTTACTGACACGAACGACAATCCACCTAATTTCAGTCAAACGCTGTACGAGGCCTTTGTCAGCGAGCTGGCTCCCCGGGGACACTTTGTGACTTGTGTTCAGGCGTCAGACGCTGACATCTGCGATGCTCACAGGCTGCGGTAAGACAAGAGAGAAGCTTTCAAAAAAAGAAAAAAAAAAAAAAGAAAAAAAATTCTGGATTCTGTGTCTTTGCAGTAATGCTTTGTGCCAGTGTTGCTTAGATTTTCTGTACATGGTTTCACATTGAAGAAAGTTGAATCTGTTCTCAAAGTTTTCCATTCATTCTGTTTTGAAAAGCATAATTTTCACCAGGCTATTTTGTTTTGTTGTTCTGGCCAAAAGAATGTTTCATGTCATTTTCACTCCTTTCACTCCCATCTTTTATTTCTCAGGCATTTTTCATCCAGCACTTGTCAAGAAAAGTAGATACTTTGATTTCCAGCAGCTCCTGAGCAAAATAACATTGCCCACCATTATCATCATTGTACTCATTTTTTTTTGTATTTGCCCTCAGCTACAGTATTCTCTCAGGGAATGAGAGGATGACTTTTATGATGGAGCCAGATACAGGGGTGCTTAGTCTGTCTAACAAGAGGAGACAAGGCATGAAACTCTCATATCAACTCAATGTGTCTGTGTCGGATGGAGTCTTCACCAACACCGCTCAGGTGAGGCAGTGTCTCTACACTTACAATTTACTTCTGTCAACTCATTTGCTCTTTTGTTAACCTCTGCAAGGTTGATACACAGCAAGCTGAGTGACCTGTAGTAACCCCTGACTTCAGATTTATAACACTTGCAGCTGTCCAGTACGACCACAGTTTGTTTTTTTTTTTACTACTGCCTGCTGAGCAGCTCTGCAGTTGGAGGTTAATGTGTGTTCGTGTCATATCAGATTTACTACGAGGATGAGCTGCCAACTGGAAAAAAAATGTTCACATCTGTCTCTTAGTGGTAATTACAAGTGGGACATGTGGGGGTTTTTTTGGCTCTGTTTCACCACATCTCTGATAGCCCACATAACACGATGTAGCAATAACATGTCACCCCATTCTTTTGTTTCCTCTTCCTCTGACATGATGTGAACACAGCGTTCCTGGGGCCAGTTGCACAAAACACCTTTATTTAACATTCTCCTTAAAGCCTGAATTAAGGTTTCCTTAAAATAAAAACAGTTGCACAAAATACCATTAAGTCTCATTCTTAAGGTTTCCTTAAAATGTTCCGTTAAGTATTTATGGTTTTTATTTAAGGTAAGAAAAATACTAATGGTAACTCTGACTCTGTCTTAACTTCAACATGGCCGAGTTTATGGTGATAAATTAAGAAAATGAACACATCCCAGGAGGGATGCAGTAGAATTTTACCGTTGTAAAATCTCCTTCACCGCTGCAAATGCCTCAACTAAGGAAACCTTTTAAGGGATTCTGTGCAACGCCCTTAAGTAACTCCATCATCTAAGGAGAAATTAAACCTTAACTGCCATAGAAAAACTTAAGGTGTTTTTGATATGATCATCTCGGAGTGATTATTGTGATGGCATCAACAAAACATCAGCGGACCATGAGGATGATGATGGTAGCGATGATTATTATTATTAACAGTGACTTTGATTCACAGGTGATTGTGCGTGTCCTGGGAGCTAACCTGTACAGCCCGGTGTTCAGCCAGAGGTTCTACCTGGCTGAGGTCCAAGAAAATGCCACTCCAGGGTCAAAGGTCATTCAGGTAATTTTACTTCCTCACTACTTATAAGAAGTAGTGTTTCCTTACAGGAAATTTTCTACATTAATAATGCAATGGAATCTCAATCTAATGTTCTTCCCTGGATTTCTGTCTGGACCTCCAGGTTCGCGCCACAGACGAGGACTCTGGGTTGTTTGGACAGATCACCTACTCATTCATCAATGACTTGGGGAAAACTCAGTTCACCATCGATGCAGATGGAGTCATATCCACTCTTCAGAAACTAGACAGAGAAAATCCTCTGAACAAGGACATGGTGCTGACCGTCATGGCCCTGGATGGTGGAGGTATAATTTTGGACACTGAACAGACAGATCCCACACTCCTGACGATTTATGAATAGAATCTCTTCACATTTGTATTGTGTTATTTTTCCAGGCCGTGCGTCCTTTTGCACAGTGCGAGTGGTTCTAGCAGATGAGAACGACAATGCCCCTCGGTTCAGAGCTGTGGAGTACCGCATGAGCATTAAAGCAAATGTTGCCAAAGGTTCTCTGGTGACACAGATCCAAGCCACTGACCCTGATGCTGGATCTAATGGCCGGATCACCTACTCCCTTTACAGCGAGGCACGGCTGTCACTGGTTGACGTGCTGGAGGTCACTACATTTAACTCTTTATTTTCACATTTTCAGTTTTCATACAGCTGCAAACATCTTCTCAGTTCCCTCAAGAAAAAGAAAAAACAGGTCCAAACCTCTACAAACCTGTTTGATGAGAGTGAAACTTATTAAAAGTGATGCTTTTACCCTCTTTTTCAATTAAGAGATATTCTCAACTGACACCCCCTCCCCATCTCAGTGGATTAACAGCCATCTGTTAGCTGTAGATTATACATTTCTACTCATCAAATCAAAATGATTTTGCATTAAGATTGATGCTTAAGTCGTTAAAAAGGGAAATGCAATTAAACAACAGACAAAATGAACATCAACAACTAAATGAAAGAAAAAAGCTGTAGTATAAAAGGTTAATGTGACATGAATGAATATAAAAAATTAGCAATAGCTTATAGATATAGATAGATAACAGGAAATTCATGGAAATAAAAAGACAAGTTCCGTGAAGCCAGACGCCATTAAGAGAAAATAAAGAGGCCAAAACTGTGAGAGCCTATTGGCTCAGACACAGCTGAGTTCAGACTGAGAGTCAAGGATCTAAGCTCTGTTAGTAGGATTATTATTTCTAAAGTAGATTTAAATGACATTGTCATTTTGCTGGTGCCCAGGTGGAGTCAGACAGCGGTTGGATGATGACTAAAAGCACGGTGGACCACCTCCAGGGGACCGTGCTGTCCTTCTTTGTCAAAGCCACAGACTGTGGTTCTCCAGCCAAACACTCCCTGGTGTCGGCCTTCATCCACGTGGTCCCTCCAGATGCGTTCGTTCCCTCCTTCAGCCAGCCCCAGTACTCCTTCACCATCCCCGAGGACACGGCAGTAGGAACAGCCCTGGGCTCTGTGTACATGGGCCCCACACAGACCGGGTTCTTCACCGCAGTAGGTGGGGAGACGCTCGACAGCAACGAGGGAGGGACTTTCCTCGTGGAGAGGGAGACCGGTCTGATCCGTCTGGTCAAGCCACTAGACTATGAGCAGGTCAGCAACTTCCGCTTCAAGGTTGCAGCGACAACAAGAAGAGACCTGATCGAGGCCGTCTCCACTGTGGACGTGGAGGTTAAGGTTGGTGATAGAGTGACACAGAGACCGTTAGCCTCTTTGTTTCCATTTTTTATTTTTGAATTTAATTAAAATGACTAAATCAGTATCAGACCAGTGTAAATAAACACTGATAATTCAACATTGCTGCAAAACATGAGAACAAGTACGACCTCAAAGGAACTTGCATGTTTAAATAATTTGTATATTTTCTGTTAAAGTTGATTTATGCAACAATGTGGCAGATTTTTCTTAAATATGTACAGTAGTAGGATTTAGAAATTCAAAAGAAAATCTTCAAAAACATCATAATAAAGCAATGTAAATGCTTTAAATTAATTTTAAAAAAAATTGTGAGGGAATTTTAACTTCAGTGAAGATTTGTCATTTTGCAGATCCTGGATGTGAATGACAATAAACCAGTGTTTGAGACCAACACTTATGTAGCGACAGTGATGGAGGGTATGCCTGTGGGGACGAGAGTGGTTCAAGTGCGCGCTCTTGATCCAGATTGGGGCTCCAATGGACAGGTGTGTGGCAGCCAAGTTCAAGTGGCAGTAAGTGGAGTGTTTTTATTCTTTTTATATTTTGCTACTAATGAAAAAGTTTTTTTTTTTTTTTTGTTTTGTTTTTTAAATTGCAGGTGACTTACAAACTCGGGCCTCTGCGCACCTACAACTCGGACTTGAAGAAGGACGCGCGCTCCTTCACTGGCCCCATCACGTTAAATTCCGTCTTCGCCCTTGACAGCAAAACAGGCTGGATCACCACAGTGAGCCAGATGGACCACGAGGCCTGCTCCAGCTACAGCTTTGAGGTGGTGGCCTCTGACCTGGGGGAGCTACAGTCCCTCTCCTCCACCACAGTGGTAACCATCACAGTGTCAGACGTCAACGACAACCCGCCGCGCTTCGAGAGGGAGCTGTACCGGGGCGCGGTGAAAGAGAGCGACCCCCTCGGTGAGGTGGTGGCTGTCCTGAAAACGAAAGATCGAGATGGCACGGATCAAAACCGTCAGGTCAACTTTTACATCACTGGTGAGGAGGGTGCTAGGACGCTAACAGAATTCAGCTCAACACATTCTTGTGCTGCAGTAATATTCCCTCGTGCAGGGAGATAATGTTGAGCTGCATAAAAATTATTCATTGGCCTAATGGGGTTGTTATTAGTAAAGGTCAAATTTTAAATAAATTTTAACTGAAATGTCAAACATGACTAACCTTTTGTTTTTTATATTTCCTTTTCATTTTAATACGCCAAGGTAGACATTATATAACACAATATTTCAAGCAAGGTCAAAAGACCCTGTTTTTATTTCTCAAATAGGATAAAACCAAAAACAAAATATACACTGTAGTTTTCAACAGAGACAACTAGCCTGAAAACTTCTGCTTTAAATGATTCTTGCAAAATTATTAGTTGGAAATTCAAAGTCTTTCACAGACTCACACGAGTTTCTGGTCACTCACTCCTTTTTTTTAATGGGAGCAATAAAACAACATTGTGAGGCCTCTCCAGCAAAGCTCTCACCTTGATGCTGAGTAAGATGTTTTCCATTCATGTAATAGCCCACTGTCTGATAATGGCTAAGGATGATATATTTTGGCCTGGTGTTCTGGCATTTAAAAATACTGATTGGCCTAATGGAAAGCATTGTAATAAAAGGTCAGATTTTTAAAACTTTGAAAAGGCCACTGACGCTTACACCACCAGCTCAGTTTACACTCCGATGATAGATGTTTATTGATTGCGCCAAGCGGTACCTGCAGCATTTGTGTGTGTGTGTGTGTGTGTGTGTGTGTGTGTGTGTGTGTGTGTGGATGGATTAGCAAGACTTCCACTTTGTTTACAAGTCTGTTACACTACAGCTTCACCTCGTTTTTTTTGTTGTGTGGCGTCCTCACTTTAATCCTTCTCATCCTTGTCGTTTCCAGGGGGAAACCCGCGGGGTGTGTTCGGCCTGGCCCTGGTGCAGGGGGAGTGGAAGGTTTATGTGAGCGGTCTACTGGACCGTGAGCAGCAGGACTGGTATCTGCTCAACATCACAGCCAGCGATGGCCTATATGTGGCTCGCACTGCAGTGGAAGTTACTGTGATGGATGCCAACGACAACAGTCCCATCTGCAACCAGGTCAGAGATAAAAAAGATAAAAAATGAAAATGCAATGAAAGCAAACATAAACTGTGGGATGGAGCGAGATGAACTAACACTTTGTTTTGGTTTAAATCATTGTTTCAGTACTTGCCTTTATCCACTGTTTGTCTCCAGGCTGATCACACTTCCCTTTCTGTCCAAAAACAAAAAGAATACATGATTTTTGTTCATATAATAATACAGTCATGTGCAGTAAGTATTAGCACAGTGCAAAGTTACTCAAGTATAGTTATATAGCACTTTAAAGGCACATAATGGAAGACAAACACACTCAGCAAAAACATGCAGTAGAGGAAAGAAATAGTAATCCCACAATAATGATCCCATTTTACAATACCTGGTGACAATATACAGTATTATACAGTGTCAATTTTCTGATTGACAAAGTCTCGAGGATTAGTTAAAGACCCAGTTTCCACAAAAATGAACTTTTTCTTTGGTGATTTTTAAGGCTGGCTTAGCTCTAAAAATTAATGTGTTGAATAATGTTAAAATTTGCATATTCATGACTTTAGAGGAAAAAGCAAAAAGTCCATGGCTGCTGTAGTACAACAGGATTTGTTTAGTTAAAATATTGATTCTCTGTTCTACAGTATCCCTAACTACAAACTCAGTGTGAATTAATTCCAACAAACTGTCTTTGCACTGTATTTAAGAGGAGCTTTAATGTAGTGTGTAATTACAAATAATAATCCTGAAAATGTCCACAGTCAGGAGCTGGAGAACAGTAAATATGAAAGCATGTACACAAACAAATGACAAGAATAAACAATAAAAACAATCAACTTTAGCTTATTGTGCTAACTCCTACCTTGCACCTTTAGGAGTCATCCTAAAATGAGTGTTGATACTCTTCCATAGGCTGATCTATGAGCGGGAGATGACTGTGAAAAGGGATGATAATTGGGCTGTGCAGTCTTGTGGGAATATCTCTTTTCATTTAGAGGTATTCTGCAATTCTTCAATTTCACATAATTAGTTGAGAAACTTTCATTCTCCCTCTAAACTCTTACTAATTCTCTTTGAAATCAATCCCCCCCCGTCTCCCTGTTCTCCTCTTTTATTCCTTCTGTTCTCAGACAAGTCAGGCCTGTGTAGCTACAAAGTGGTTACTCTGACGTTACACTGCAGCAGCATCAAATGTATCAAAAGACATTAAGTCTCAGACACTGTACTATAGCGGTGGTGTTAGCATATTGTTCACGGCATATTTTTATATCATTATTTGAAGTTGTAGTAGTAGTTGTACCTGTGGGTGTAGTAGTAAGAGGAGCGATAGCATTCAGACTGGAAGTAGTAGTGGTAGCAGTAATGGACCGAACAGTACAGGTACTACAGCCACTTCTACTAGTAGCTATAGTATTAATCATTGTAGAGGCAGGACAAGAAGTAGTAGTAGTAACAGGAGTTGTAGAAAAAGCTCCTCTGTTCTCTAATACCTTAATTTAATCATTTAATCTTATCGTTAATTAGCTATCATCTATTTTATAATCTGTTTTTATACTGTTTTATTTTTATTCTTGTTATTTGCATTTTCTATGCTCCTTTTATTTCTGTTAAGCACCTTGAATAACCTCTGTGTGTGATGATGTGCTTGCCCAGCAGTAGCAGCTGTAGTATTAGTAGCACTTGTAATACTACTGTTGCTAGTGATAGCAGTAGCTGTAAGTTTAGCTGTAGTATTGGAAGTTGTACAATAGTTCTTGTACTAGCCACATCAAGTATGTCCTTTTTAAAGGGGAATTGTCAGTGATAATTGTTTGATGGTTATTAGCTGAATAGTTTTAGGGATGCAACTAACTGTTATTTTTATTATTAATTAATCAGTAGAATTCTTTATTTTTCACGTCAGAAAAGTCACAAAAGTGATATTTTAAATTTTTTTTTTTTCCTAACAGAAGTCCACAATGCAAAGATATTAAGTTACAAACAGAGAAGGTGGGACCTCCGATTGTTTGGCTCCGTCACTATAAATTGATACTTGTCAATTAATTTTCTCATTTTCATCATTTCAGCTCTAAATATTGTTAAATCATTTACTGTGATGTGACAGCAGACAGCAGCAGGGCGGCATATGCTGCATTGGACTACTACAGTAACTTTCCCACTGTGCCAGTCTGTGTGTGGAAAAGTGAGGGCAGGAGTGAGAGGAGCAGGGTCAGGAGAGGGCACTTAACTGTGCTGTGCTTGTTCCGTCAGTGAGGATAATGGATGTAGCGGTTTAATGTGTTCTTTGATGTTTTGGACGGATGTGTGTGTGTTTTTTTTGTTTTTTTTTTCAATGTGGCTTGTGACAGTGTGGTTTCACTGTGTGCTTGTCTATATATGTGTTTGCGTGTGTGTCGTGACAGGCGGTGTACAGTGCCTCTTTTCCTGAGGACATTCCCACTAACAAGGGCATTCTGACAGTGGGCGCAACAGATGCTGACTCAGGCTCCAGTGCTGAGATTCAATATTCACTGTTTGGCATTGGGGTTGAAGATTTCTACATGGATGCAAACACTGGTACATTCACTGATTATTTTCTTTAGATTTGTTTATGATCACAACAGTTAAAACATCCTTCCTGCAGCTTCACGCGTCTCTCCCTCTGCGTCCTAAGGCGAGCTGCGCACGGCCACAGTCATGGACCGAGAAATGACACCCACCTACAAACTCATTGCTCAGGCAACTGATGGGGGAGGGCTGTTCTGCCGCTCTGACATTTCTCTCAAAGTGTTAGATGTGAATGACAATGCCCCCTCGTTCTCCTCCACTCATTACCTGGCGAGTGTGTATGAGAATGCAGCCCCCAAGGCTCTGCTTACCCGGCTGCAAGCCAGCGACCCTGACGAAGGTAAGCAGCTATGATGTCAAACCGTTATGTGTTAGGTATGTAGCTCTTCAAGCGAGGATGATAATGAGCACAGAAAGTTTCCTACGTGCAGCAAATGCAGATTCAACCCACTGTGTCAGTAATCATTCAAACTGCTGACTTGGACATGAGCGAGATTATGAGCATGACCAAGAGCAATATTCTATTGATTGCCATGAAGAGGAGGAAGATCATTCAGTGAGTCTTGTGTCTCCATGAATTTGTCTCCTGTCCTCCCCAGGTCTTAATCGTACAGTGGTATATTCCCTGGTGGATTCGGTCAATGGTTTCTTCTCCATCGACCCGGTATCTGGGATGGTAATACTAGAGAAATCTCTGGACAGAGAGAGCAGGGACTCCTATCGTGTGCGTGTCCAGGCCACTGACCAAGCTGGCCAACAGGGGGCACTGTCCACACAGGTAGGTTGGGAAGGTCCAAGTGACACAGATTCAGTCTCAGTGGTATTTTTGCTGTGCTGTTCAGCATATCCACTAAATCTAACTGCATGGAGTGTTACTCCCAAACAAATGTCACTTATTCTGAAATAATGCTTGAAAACAACAACAATAATGATAAAACGTGCTTGTGAACATGATTAAAATGTACAGTCTTGTCAACATTTATGTGATATAATCAAGGTTTTCTGAGTAATTAAAAACAGATAGAGTGATTAACACAGCTTCTGAGTAATTAACATCAATTATTTGGATTTTGTAATTAGATCATTTTAACACAACAATGTAATTAGAATTTATACACCACATATTAAATTGCAGATTAGTCATAGATGGAGTCATCTGTCTGGTGATGTGCCATCTGTATTTCTGTCCACGCGCATGAATAAAATAAGCCATTGAGTAAATACATGTTATTTGCTGATGAAATCAGATAAAAAATAAAAAAAAAGTAGATTTTAATAAATTTTCATCAAAATTGTGCAGTGGGTTGGATGGGAAAAATGGGGGAGGGGACAGTTACAGAGACAGAGGTGGTGCAGAAAGTGGGAGGAAAATACAGTGAGACAAGCTGGAGCAGTGTTGGCGCTCTCTCAAACCCACTCCGCCGTTAGATCAAGCCATGAACACAAACTGAAAATAAACCCCAGGCTAAAGTGAGGCCAGGTGTGGCCGTTTCTGACAGATACAGGCCTTTGTCCACTGTCTCACACTTAATACTGTTATCTGTAGCAGGAGCTTTAGCTGTAGTTGTAGTAGTCACAGTAACATAATATCATTACAAGTAGTAATACTAGTGGCGCTGGTGGCTTCCAACTGAGATCAAGCCTTGCTGCTCTGTGATCCAGCAGCATATGCTGCTTGTGTATGTCAGGAAAGACTAGTGGGATAAATACATGTGAAACTGATGACGGTGCTGTATCACCAGGCTGAACAGCTTATTTAAATAAGTATCAAATAACCTTTTTTCCCCTAACATAATAATAAAATAAACTGTTGGTTTCTGTAACATCACAGTTTCATTTTAAAGGCACATTTTTGAGTCTCCCTCCAAAACCAGATGTAAAATGCCAGTTTTACAAAAGGTGAAATATTGATTCAGACTCCATCAAGCAAAAACAGCAATTTGATCCAGTAATGCCACAAATGTTTAACATTGATTTAGCAGCCAAGGAATTGTCTCTGAGGCTCTGGTGGACACAGACTTCGATTGATTTTTTTTCCTACATCCCCTATCTTGTTAGTAAAGCCTTTAGTATCTTTGCTCCCGTTAATATTTGTGGACCCACTAGTCCGTGGCACTGAAACTGAACACTCCGGGCGCAGGAGCAGCGCTGACTAATGTACTGATATGAAGTCCTGTTACAGTCTCTTCCGTTTCCCTCAGGTTGATTTGACCATTTTGGTGCTGGATGTGAATGACAACGCTCCAGTCTTCCAGAGGAGGGACTACGCTGTTACGGTGCCCGAGGATGTGGCCGTGGGAACCGAGGTGCTGCGAGTGTTGGCGACCAGCGCTGACATCGGGCCTAATGCTGAGATCACCTACAGAATTCGGTCAGGGAACGAGTTAAGAAAGTTCACCATAGACAGAAACCTGGGTGAGCCAAGGTCCTTGTATGTGACTTATTACTTTCATAGCCATGTGTAAAATGAACACCCATCTTTATTAAATGAATATATATATATATATATATATATATATATATATACACTGTATGTGTGTATGTTTTAGGCTCCATTTCTGTGGCTGATGATTTGGACTTTGAGGTGTGTAAGGACTACTACCTCACTGTCGAGGCCTGGGACAGCGGGAACCCTCCTCTCAGCACGGCTACTATGGTAACCATTGAGCTCATGGATGTCAACGACAACGCTCCGGCCTTCAGTCAAGACATCTACAATGTTCTGATCAGCGAGGATGCGTCTGTTGGGCAGACAATTACAAGGGTAACATTTGCTTGCCCTTACATGTATGCTCCCTTCTGTATTTTTCTTACTTTTAGACTTTCTATTTTTATTAGATTTTGTTTCATTCCGTGTGTGTGTGTTCTCCAGGTGTTGGCCGAGGATTTGGACAGTCAGGTAAACGGGCGAATCACCTACTCTATCCTGAAAGGTGATCGTACTAACCACTTCTGGATTGACCCTGTAGCCGGACTGCTCAAAGTCAACAAGCGGCTTGACAGAGAACTGGTAAAGATGCATCAGTCCAATATGTCATACACAATCAATAGTAATTTTATGGTTCATGAGCACGGCCTAGATAAGAATATACAAAGTCCGCTCAAGGTTAACACCCAATGAAGTCTCATACTATGCAATCATAGCAGTGCTTGCCATATTGCCTTCTTCTCCATCCAGGTATCCAGGTACTCATTGTCAGTACAGGCGTTCGACAGTGGCTCTCCCGCCATGTCCTCCACTGTCACCGTTAACATTGACATCTCCGACGTGAACGACAACCCTCCTGTCTTCACCCCTGCCAACTCCACAGCCGTCATACAGGTAACAGTCTCCGCGTGTGTGTGTGTGTGTGTCTGCTTATGTTTGTGTGTTTTTGCGCTAACGCCATCTCAACCTCTCTCCCAGCTGAATCAAGCCGCCGGCACCACCCTGCTGAAGCTGTCAGTCAGCGATAAAGACTCCACTAGAAACGGTCCTCCCTTTGAGTTTCGCATCGTGTCAGGAAATGAGGGAAATTTCCTTTCCCTGGACCAGGGTGGAACTCTGAGGTCCAACCGTGTAATTGGCCCTGAAGCCCCCAGGGAGTTCGTTCTTGAAATCCAGGTTAGGGACTGATATTTTTTTTTAACAAACATAATCAGGAAAGGTTGACTGACAAATACACTTTGTCAGCATGGTTACACACACAGCCACCACTGGGAGCTGCTCCTAACTTACAAAGTCTCTCACTCTTAGCTGTTAAGTCAGGCTATTAGCATCTGGTGTTTGGAGAAAAAAAAAAAAAACAGCCTGATTTATAGGAAGAGATTTCTGTTATGCAGAAGCTGTTAACACCTCTGACATGGTGATGTTGGGCGGTCTGTCCTACATGACTTTTCCCCCTGTATGTTTTTAATCTTTGGTTACACAGATGCCAGGAGAGTGAGTGAGACAATTGTAACCCTCTGTTGCCAATTATGCTCTGACCAGTAGAGTACGGTGAAGCAATACCTAGGATGTGCTTGATATTAGATTGGGCTACTATTTCAATTTTAAATGATCAGGATCCTGAGTTCTTAGCTGATGTTGAGCTGGCTAAAACTTGCTATTTCCAACTAGATGTTCCATCAGGCTTAAAAGAAAATGATAAACAATATAGAAATAACAACCACAGAATGTATGTAGTTACAATCTACAGTAAATGACCAATCAATACTAGCTGTGCCTCCAAAGAAACTGTGGAACTGTTAGCATCATACACTATGAGCTAAACCTGTATTCCCCTAAAAAAAAAAAAAAAAAAAACTTTTGTTAAGTTTCAAACAAATCTCTTTTCTTTCCTTTCACAAAGATAAAACACAAAATCAACCCTGGTAGGCTATCAAAATAAAAGCTTTCAATACCAGTTATCTCATTCACCTTACCATAAGTGAATGGGTGTGTGTGTGTTTGTGTGTGTGTGTCCTTCCAAAATTAACCACCACAAATATTAATGTCTAAGGCAATTATCAAACATAACAAGTCAACAGTAAACAGTTCAACCCTGAGAAATGTTCGAAATATGACCAAGCGCTTGGATTTCTAAATGTTGGGGCCCACAAGTTGGTGCACATGTGAAGAAAACAAATCCTTAGCAACACACAGCTGGTGCAGTTCATTGTATCGTCTCCAGTTACTCACGCGACCACGACACACAGTCCAGAAGGGTCCCGGGGCAGGTAGATGATGCAGCAGGTAACTGTCCTTGGCAGTCACGCAGGTCCAGCGTGCTGAGTCCGTCCTCACAGGCAGTGCTAATTAACGTCAGCAATAACGTCAGCTACTCCGCTTCTTCTCCGTCCTCGGTGAAAACGACGCCCGGTGTTTACAGCTGACTGTTCCTCACATCGGTCCTAGCTGAAACGTCCACGCTTGAAAGTCCAAGACACGTTTTACACTTTTTTTCAAAGCTACTGAAAACAACAAACGTGACTAACCTGACTGTACTTTCATTCTCAGCCTGGAAAAAAAACTAGACTGTGACATGCACGACTTTTTAACTGCTGAATAACACTCGCGCCGATACTGTAACGTATTTTAGTCTGCAAATATTAAACACCTCGACGTTAAACTCTGTCTCCTGCCGGGCATCAACATTCAGCTCTCTTCCCACACGTGCGACTGCACACCTGTCGGTCATCTGTCTCTTTCTTTCTCCCACCCCTCCACCCCAAAGTCATATCTGATTGGTCAGGATTACATCACTCAATGTAAACTGAAAATGCATTGGCTGAAAAGTTTGGGCACCGAAATTGACAATAAAGCAAAGGATCATGGTAAATGTAGTCTTTCAAGTTAAGTTTACCTGTATTTTAAAGAAAACACATTCCCTTTCGTTCTTATCATTTATCCCCACACAATAAAATACACTTTTATTAGATGACCTTCCCTGGTGCTCTGTAACGATTTTTCCCATCTTCCCCAGTAAGCAGCTGAGCTCACATACAGCACAAAAAAACAGTTTCAAAGCTAGAACTTTCAGTCTTTAATATCTCTGCAAAACTTGTGTTTCTGTTTACTGAATATCTCACTATGACCTTGTTTCTGTCTCGCAGGCAAGTGACTCTGGGAAGCCGAGTCTCTCCTCATCCTCCTGGGTATTTCTGAGGGTCATCGGGAACAGCCAATACAAACCCACCGTCTCCCCCTTGGAAATCTTCATTGTCATGGTAACTGATACCTTCCCCGGCGGCCCGGTCGGTCGGATCTACGCGACCGACCGCGACCCCAATGACGCTCTGTCATTTACCCAGAAGCCTCAGCCGAAGAGCATGTTTATTATCAACAGACAGGATGGCAGCATCGTGGCTCTGCCAGGCCTGGAACCTGGCAGGTACACACTGCACCACACCAACATACTACTCACTCTTGGACACACACACACACACACACACACACACACACACACACACAGAAAAAAGTATGCAATGGAAAATAACTTTAAACATATTTCTTTGTCCTCTCTCAGATATCAGATGAACGCCACAGTGAGTGATGGACGTTTTGCTGTGATAGCTGATGTGTCAGTCCAGGTCGAGCAGGTGACTGATGTGCTCCTGCGAAGTGCCCTGAACTTACGTTTCAGCTCCCTGTCCCCGGAGGACTTGCTTGGCCGCTACCTGAGCCAGATCAAGCTCACGTTGCGTGGATTGGCAGGCTGGAAATGGTCACCGGGACAACAGGATCCCCTCCACATCCTCGGCGTACAGCCAGTGATACGCACAGCCGATGTGGACTTGCTTCTGGCCATGGAGCGGCCGGAGACATCGGGCAGCGGACGGATGGGTGGGTTCTACTCCCAGCAAGAGTTGTCTGCAAAGCTGGAGGATGCAGCGGTGCGGGGCCAAATACGAGGGGTCCTGGCCGGGGCGCTGGTGGTGAGCAGTGCCTGTTCTGGCGAGCTGGAGTGCGGGGACAGGGTGTGTGAACAGACACTGGTGATGGAGAGCGGCTCGCCTGTAACCTACAGCACAGAGAGGGTCAGCTTGGTGTCACCCAGGTTCAACCGTATAGACACCTGCACCTGCCCCGGTGAGCACTGCACTTGCAATCGAGCTAAGACCAGCTCACATTGTCAGTGTCATCGATATTTGTCATAGAAAACAAATTGAATTTGTGGGTATTTTGCTACAAGTCTGAGACAACTTTCCCATTTGGAGCTAACAGATAACAGAGAAACAGATAGACGTCCTGCATACAAAGACGCATTCATACATTAAAGAATACAATAAATCTAAATGTTTTTTTTTATATGTAAGACAGATGATATTCTGGCACCCTGAAGGTGTTGTTTCCTAACACCTCTGTATCCCTCCCTTTCTGAGCAGGAGGCACATGCCCCACCCCCGTGGAGCTCTGTGAAGGTCAGTCCTGTCCAGCAGACATGCAGTGTGTCCGTTCTGGTCCTACAGCGCCATCTGTCTGCCAGTGTCAGCCTGAGAGACTAGACGAGTGTGCAGGTATGATAAGTTTGGGCCATGTATGTGTATCTGATCCAGGTGGATGAGTAGATCACCACATCGCAAGGATTTAAAGGAAATTAGTTGAAGCTTTCTCCCCTCTAATTTTGATCCTGTGTCTCTGGGATTTGTGAATGTGCAGGACAAACCTCTCTGAGCTTCTCTGGAAACAGTTACATCAAGTACAGAGTGACAGAGAGCGGTCAGAGTGGAGAGATGAGGCTCGGCCTACGGATCAGAACCCTTCAGAGAAGAGGAGTCATCATGTTCACACGGGTTAACCCTTGCACCATGCTCAAGGTGAACACATTTACATCCTAATGCTTCACTTTACTGTATTTTTTCCAGATGTTACATCTGCTCAGCAAAGAGTACTGTAAATTAGTAGATAGTCATAGTCATAGTTATAGTTATAGAAGATATAGTTATTTTCTCTTTTTCTTCCACAGATTGAAGGGGGTCGACTCTGGTTCCAGTTAGACTGTGACAACACCCTTGGCATTATGGGTATCTCTGGCAGACCAATAAACGACGGCCTCTGGCATGCTGTTGCCTTGGAGCTGACTAGGAACTACACCCTCCTGTCACTGGACGACAGTTACGTGGAGCGCCGCCGAGCGGCACGAGCACCTGTTCGCCTGTGGCCTCTGGCCCCAGACTCATCCTTTTTCTTCGGAGCCCAAGTGAGGCCACCGAGTGGGCAAGGCGAGAGACCAAGTCCGGGACCAGGGAGGAACCAAGGAGGGCCAGGACTCGGGGACCGTGGAGCGAGGGGCCCACCGAGAGCCCAGGACGGCTTTCAGGGCTGCCTGGGTTCACTAATGCTGAATGGCAATGAGCTGCCGCTCCAGAATAAGAGGAGCCGTTACGCTGAGATCGCCGGGCTGAGTGAGGTCAAGCTGGGCTGCGTGCTTTATCCTGATCCATGCGTCAGTCAGCCCTGCCTCAACGGAGCCATCTGCAGCAGCCTGCCCTCTGGAGGTCTGTGTAGATGACAGTGTGAATATGTGTGGGTGTTCGCCATCTTGCTGTACAGATAAATGACATAAATAACTGTTTGCATATGAAATTCACTCATTTTTTATGGCTTGAGTGTCAGTTTCATCATTTTCATTTTTTAATTTGGTGGCTTATTTGTGCAGCAGTGACCATCAACATGTATATACAGTATTTTGTCTGTATTGGGCTTAAATATTCAGTTACTCACAAAGGAAATCACATCATATTTAACAGGATTTAATGTTGAAATGATTTATTCATATTTATGCCCGAACAAATCATTATTTGACATGTTGTTAATCCCTCTCCAACAGGCTTCTTGTGCAGTTGCAGTGCTGGCTTCACTGGGGGGCGCTGTGAAATTGAATTGACATCCTGCATGCCAAATCCATGCCAGAATGGTGGAGACTGCACGCCTGTAGGCAGCGCATTCCTCTGTGTCTGTCCTCGAGGACTCGGGGGACTTATGTAAGCGAAAACAGGCTGCAATCACGCACACACAAACACACACACACACACACACTTTTAAGACTTAATTACTGACTGTAAATACAGAGCTGACGAATGCTGTCGCCCTGTCTACACAGTATACACACAATGACAGCGACAGTAGTGATGATTTAGACACATTAACATCTTCATCTCCCTCTTCACACACATTCAAGCATGAAAGAACATGCGTAGGACACGCACACACACACACTCATTAGTCCACATTAGCACCACAGCACCCACTGTGTTATTTTAGTTGTTTTTGTGTGAGATAAATTAGTGTTTCTAATTTAATTCAGTACCATTTCGCTAGAAAAGCCTATAATCGTTCTCAAGCTGCCTTCTTAATTACAGCTCAGTAATTGCCTTTGAAATAACCTCTCTGCTCATGTGGTTGTTCAGTGTTGCCACCACTAGAGAGCAGTTTTCCCTCAAAGGAGAAAAGGGTTCTGCATTTTTTTTATTTATTTCTTTTTTAGCTTTTGAAAAAGATGTAAAAATGCTTTTGATGAAGTTGGATTAAATGAAATTTAGCTGAATGATAACCAAGATCATAATTAAGATGATTTTTTTTTCAGCAGCAGATTGTTCAGATTATTATCAGTTAATAATAAACAGACTGAAACCAAAGCTAAAGCACATTATCTAGTCTGCCGCAAACAAACAGCTGTTGAGTGTAACTGTCTGTGAAATCGTTCTACCTGTGATAATATCACAATGAAATATTTGCATTTAAATAACAGAATAAATTTATTCAATTGAAAAAAATTATTTGACACAACTTGCTGAATTCATGAAGTTTGTTAATAAAAGTTTACAGGATTCATTTTCTAAAATATTAATGAGTGGATATCACTGGCCAATACATCCAGGCCTTGTTAAGTAAACTGTATGTGCTTCGCAACTCTCCACACTTTCATCATATAAAGCAAAACTTTGGATAGTTACACAAGCAAGCTCAAGCAGTACTCAGAAATGCTTTTTCTTCTTACATAAGACCAACTCTAGTACAGTGTTTTGAAAATCCCATTGAGAAAAAATAATTGAAAAGAGAAATACAAGTATTTTCTATCTCCTGCGCAGCAGGGCACCATGTTTGAAATGACAAGCTCAGATGAGCATGCATATGTGTGTGGAGTAAAATTATGTTTGTGATGTTCTGTTGTAATTTACGTCTTTATCTAAGAGTCTGAGTCTGTGTGTGTGTGTGTGTGTGTGTGTGTGTGTGTGTGTGTGTGTGTGTGCGCGTGTGTATGCTTATGTGCTTGTGAATTTGCTTTCAGGCACATTTCTTTAAATCAGAACCACATAAATGAGGAAAATAGGGCATCCGTGAAGATAATCTGTTCATTTAGCAAAGGAAAGGCCCTCTGAGAATAAGCATTTATTTTCTTTCTCTGTTTTTAACTCACTGTCACGCTTTCATCTTTTATTCCTTCACGTTGATTCAAATAATCTTCCTCACTCCCATGCATAGTAATGTTTTTATTTTTTTTTGGTCTGTGCCTCTGCAGATGTGATGAGGATGTAAATGAGTGTGACCAGGCCGAGTGCGGGAACGGAGGAGAGTGTGTTAACACGTTCGGGTCGTTCTACTGTAACTGCTCCGAAGGGTACGAGGGTCAGTTTTGTGATGATCAGGCAGCCGGTGACCTGGAGGATGACACGCAGGTATAGTGTGAACAACACGTGACACTGAATTGATGTCGGAGTAAATCTCAAGTATAATCAAAAAAAAAAAAAGAAGCATCAACTTTTTTTTTCTTTTTTTTTGAATAGCTTTTTGTGCATTCAGCTTGCTCCTAATTAGATTTGGCATACTCAGGGAAGCTGTTGAGAATTTTAAGTGTGCGGTGGCCTCCCGGAAGGTTTGTTCGCCAGCTTGGTATCTTTGTCTCCGCAGTAGATGAATGAAAGTGCGGGTAATGGGTAAATCATGGTTTCCATTTGAAGTTGTCATGCTCTTGACTTTTGGCATGCACTTTACACCTTATACTGAGACTGCAAGCTCAATTAATGCTGCACATTGTGAGAAGGAATGTGCTTTTATTATTCCCTAGAAAGCTGAGAGAGGTAACTGACGTCGAGAAAACGTGTTAGGTTACTTTAACCACCGATGGCTGTTGTTTTTTTAAGGACATTTGAAGTCTACTACTTGAAGTCTACTTTTCAAAATCTACATTAAATGTGCTTGACAAAGGCAGCAATAAAATAGAATCATTATATTCGATCAAAAATCATTTCCTCCATTCAACAAGGGCAGAAATGTGTCATAATCCTTTAGATTTAGAAATGCATCCAACATCACATGATACAAAATCTTTTTTTACAACAACATAACATCACTAAGTCATGTGTGTGATGTGTCCTGTCTAAGAGAAACCGCTTATAGTGATCATGTCTGTCTCAGTCATACGAATCACCATAAGCGCATGATTATCATAACCATTTTTTTTTTCTTTTCTTTATTTCCCGAGCAGATCACCATCTAATTGACATACGTATAATTATCACGTGAAAATAAAGTCATGAAACAGACAGCTTCACTGATTTAACGAAAAAATATAAACTGTGCCGTGGCCCTCTGCTGCTCCAGGCCTAGTCTGAAAGGTCAGGATGAAAGCATCACTCTCCACTCATGTAACACACCTGCTGCTGTGAGAGAGCAGGGGCGATGATTACGTGCTGTGAAAGTCCCAAAACTCCAGCAGAGCAGGAACAGGGGGGAGAAGAACTCACTGAGCCACGGCGGTGTTGATATCACACGGTGCCCGAATGCGCACAGCAAGCGCACATACACAGTGTTGGCAGGGATGGTCGTTACCTGACGTTACATACTGTGGCTCCGGAAACCTTGTGCAATTAAGTTAGAAGAAAGCCTCAGCAGATGACAGCTTACAGCAGTCGGGTACAACAGTGTAAAAGTTTTCTTCCATCAGTTGTCATGTATGAAAAGACCTAAAATAAACAGTATAAGCAAACTAATGAGTGGTCTCCACTCAACTTGGAGGTTGTGCGGTCAATTGCATGAAAATCCCCAAAGCTGTACTTGCTATGCTTCCACCGGACAGTGATTGCTTTCTTGCATTTGGAACAGGAGATGCAGTTGTATCCATGTTTTTATGATTTTCCTCTTCATGTTGCCCAGGCGGAGCCGCTGTCTTATGTCGGACCAGGAGAGATAATTGGCATCGGGGTCCTTGCCTTTGTCATCATTCTCCTCCTCATACTCTTCATCGCTTTTAGGAAAAAGATCAAATTCAGGAAAGACTCAGACGCGGGCACAGGGACTCAGGCTGTGATGGGCGTCTCAGCTATCTCCACAGAAACCAGCTACATGCTGCACAAGACTGGCATGGGGGCAGAGGGGATTGAGTTTAAAGCTGTGCGTCTGTCAGGCTCACCAGCGACCACGAGCACCTACGGTGAGGTGGGCAGCAGCACCGGGGGCCCTCCTCAGGTCATGGTGCGTCCAACTGCCCACTCCCCTCTACCGGGAGGACTCAGCAGCCAGGGTATGAGGAACGGAGATGGTGACAGGACCACTTCCAGTGAGGGCAGTCAGGTATGTAAAACTGAGCCTGGCCACATATTAATGATTGAAAATTATTGTCCTGTCTGACTTTACAGGACTGAGGGACTTTGTCGATTATAATTTGATAGAGTGTGTGATATTAAAAATCAAATAATCAAATATATCTATGTTTTCATACTATATACTAATATTAAAATTAAACTACGTATGGTTGATATGATCTAATAGAAATAGATAGTAATAGAAACAAAGTGTATTCACAGCAGGAACTGTATAATCTAACTGTGCTGCAGCCTGTAAAATCTGATTTTTATTACTACAATAATGAAAATCCCAGGCTATATCAATTTTATATCATAATATCAATATTTACGTTATATCAGCACATCTTCCAGCTTCGTGTTTTGATGACTCTGTGCTTCTGTAATTCAGTTGTATTCCTTTTATTGTTTGAAAGCGACTCAGAATATTATTAACAAACGTGATGTTCCAACCTTGATGTGCATGATGTGCTTCAGAAAGGTTTGAACTACAAATAAAAGTCCTTCCACAGCAGGAAGCAAGAGTGATGGGTTTGATATAATAGAAAATATGAGAAAATCATATTTTTGTAAAATTCCAAGAGTTTACTTTTCAACAAGTGGAAGGTACTGTATGATACGGATGATGAGTTCAAGTATTTTCTCATTTAAAGCAGCTATTTGTAAGTTTTGCTATTGCTACATAGCTAGCGTTAGCATTAACAGAGGTTTACTTACCAGGCTAGAGGAAACAAGTTGTAAGTTCATCATTAAACTTCATTCCTTTACTCGCCAACAACTGTCTCCAGTGGTGGAAAAAATGCCATTGTTAAGTCCTGTGTCTATGATGTCTTTCCTCTACTGAAGTTAGCATGCTAACCAGCTAGCTCTTCACTTTCCGATACCGACTCACCGTAGCCTCCAATCTGCCCTGAAGACGTAGCTCTGCTCAGAGGGCGTTTAATAACCTCTTGTCTTGTAAACACAACAATGACCAAAGCTGTTGTCAAGCGACGATCACCTCCACCCGCTCAGAGGTAGAAAAAATGTACAAATAGCCCCTTTAAAGCCACAATGGATAAAATTTAAAAATTAGTGGCTTTGGCGCAACAAAAAATAAACAAAACAGGCCACGATGGTAATCCAGCCTCGGGACACTGAGACAAATGGGCTGCAAGACGCACAAATTTTAAACAGATCTAATGCCATCAAATGAATTAAAAAGATACTTTAACTGCACAAAAAACTGACACGTTGTAGCTTTAACTGCAAAAGATAAAATGTTAAAGAATAAATCTGAAGATATCCTATATTTTTAACAACCGAAGCCAACACACATGAATCTGTTTCTCTCAGGACTTTCTGACTTGGCGACCCTCTCTGTGGCTCTTAGCCTTAAGTCCCTTCATTTCTATGGAAGACAGAAAAATCTTTAACACAATTCCCTAAAACAGATGGGCTCTGTATTTTTAAGCCAATGTTCCCGAACCAGGAATTAGTAGTTTATTTTTTCGGGACTATTTTCAGCCGCAGCTTTTATTCACTAGAAAGAATTTATGGAAGCAGAATGGTATGTGTGCGGCTGACTCAAAACAAACTGCAGGAGCGTGTTCATTATAACGAAAGAACATCTTACCCAGTGCAGTGGTGCTGCTCAGCGATGTGGTTTTAATTGTTTTGGACAACATTGAAGCTCCACGGCACAGGGGAGTAAGCTACATGAGTGTTCAGAAAACTCCTCTTAGTAAGATCAGTTCATTGTTGCTCTTGATGTTTTCACTAGATTTGCTCACAATAAGAAAAATATAGACCCATCAAGTGTTTTTTTTTTTGCATATTTGCTGTTTTCTTTCATCTCTACAGTTGAGCAGCTTCCTCTCAGACATGTCTAATGTACGAGGCGTGGCCAATAGGAGGGGCATCGCCGTGTGCAGCGTGGCGCCCAATCTCCCTTCAGCGTCGGCCTGCCGCTCAGAGCACAGTCCAGCCCACAAAGTGTCCTGGGAGGGCGAGGAGATGAGGGAGGAAGGGCTGGAGAGGGTGAGAGATGAGAGAGAGGAGGAATGGGGGCAGAGAGCTTTTGAGCTGGAGAGAACACAGAGAGATAACAGTCCACAGGGTAAGGCTGCCGCCACGTGCGGGCACGCACACACACTGACACGCGCACGCACACACACACAGTTTCTAACCTCTGATCAAAAAAGGCACAGAGTACACAGGCCACGAACTCATTGTGTTTCACCCATCTCGACTGAGGGAGCTTTTTTTTTTCACAGTGATCTATGCCTTTTGATCACATACATCAAAGAAAATGGCCCAGAGTAAGCAAGAGTGGTTAAGAAGTCATATTTTTATTTTGCTATCACTTGATTTTAGTTTTACTATTTACGTCCTGGGAGCAGTAAATGATAAAATAACTTACTCTTTTGTTACACTGCTGAAATTGGCAATTATGTCTTCTTGTATCAGGATAAGTCTCTTACATCTCCTGTGCACTTCTGATTGAATGGTCAGGGTAATCAGCCAGAACTGATGTCCTATGTTCTTGTCCTACTTTTGCTCAAAAAAAGTTAAGTAGAAATGAAAGTAGTTGGCAGAGTTCCACTCAAAGAAAGTCAACTCTTCTACCAGGTTTTTCTACCGTTTTTACCTACCAAGTTTGCCTCAGGTGTACTTTTGTCAAATAACAACAAACTTAAGCGAGGGCAGTGAGACAAAGTTCTCAGACAATTCAACTTCAAGTCTGATCTTGCGCTGCCAACAAGAGTTCACAGTTCACAGTTTGTTCTCTGTCAATGAAATAACCACGTTGCATCTCAGTGCTAAGGTAGACGTCACATATTTCGATTCTCTGTCCAACCTGTTGTTTGAAGAATACAGCCTGCGGTGGGAACTTCCTGCCTCTTAATTATTGATTGCGTCCTGTGGGAATGGGAAATAGGTTGTTTTATTTATTTATTTTTTATTTTTCTGCAACCTTGCTGAGAATATGTGCAAAAAAAAAAAAGAAGAAGAGAAAGAAAAGTATGTATGTATTATATTACTACAGCCCTTTATTTAATATGATTAGGCTTATAATAATATCCTGATTATTGTGTTAATGACACCAGTGTAAACAGCTGGTTTCATTAATCAATTGGAAACAATTTAGTTATTTATTTACACCACAGCAACCACTAACAAGTGTGATAATGAATATTGCAATAGTTGGGCACAAGTCAATACATGAGATACAAACTAACAAGGAAACATATTGGTCGTTTTTCTGTCACTACCTGCTGCATCATGAATAAATAAAAAGTGATGAATAATTAAATACTTGGAAGATACTTTATGAACAAATCAGGTCCCATATTTCTCAGTTTTTTTGTAGCTCTGCTCTCCGAAATAGGAATATATTGATCGTCGTGATGTTTTGCAGAGAAATATAGTTTCAATCAAAGGTGACTTGATGACTTTGACATGGCTCACAGGAGCAGCAGCAGCTCCTCTAATGCAGATGCAATAAACCCTAGCAGAGATTCAGTTCAAATGCTGTAACTATTACTCTACCAGTCACAGTACAAATTACTCAAAGCAATTTGTGAAGATGCTTTTGGTTGCTAAAAAGGAGTAAAAACTACTGGAGACCAATGTTTGGCTTAGTATCAGTGGTAATAAGTATTTCCAATTAAAACGTTGCAAACTGTTATGAGTGGAAACGTAGTGAGTTGTTTAGTTAAACATTATAAGTTCTACCTTTTCAAGAAAAGTGAGTCATTTCCTAGTTAGTAACTTTTAGATGGCTCTTACAATTGGAAAAGTATAGGGGATTTAAAAATATTGGTGCCAGGATGAGAATATGGTTTGGCAGTTTGTTAGTGGTAGGATTAGAGCGAGGGTCGGGTCCATAACCTCAGGCGTGGCTGCCAATGTTGGCACGTGGCAGGGTAGACTCTGGCAGAATGACAAATGCATGTGTGAGGAGAGAAAATATATGGAAAATAAAGAAAGGTTTTAAAAAAATGTTTACAATACTTCTTTTTTTTTTTTTTTTTTGGCTTGACTATGTTTAGAAGGTTTCTATCACCTGCATGCTGAATTAGACCAGTGGCTGCCTTTCCTATTTAGTTTGATTGATGGTGCTGCCTTGCTGCTCACATTCCCACAGGAGTGTTTTACTTGTTCCATACACACTGGACCGTGACCGTCTTAGCTTGGACTTAGAAAGCTAAACCTGATGTCCAGACATCCTGGCCCCTGACTGCTCTCCTTCTGAATGTCCAGTGTAAAGCGAAGTTATGAAACAGACAAGGGATTTTTAGAAGATGCCACATGCTGTGTGTTTTTAACCTTCTTAACGTGTCCATATGCTGTTTTTTATAAGACGTATCATGAGTGAAATGAGCAGTCAAAGTCATGACTGAGTATTTCCACCTTGGAACTGCAGTGAAACAATGACAGTCTCGTAAAAACACATTCAGACAGCCAGGGATTCATGCGTCATATGACCTATGGAACCTATCCCATCGACGGCAGGCAGGCCAAATTAAACCTGACCCAGCCAACAAACAGACCGCTCTGATCCGTCTTCTTGTCCACGATTTTGGTCACAACAAACTCCTCACTCTTCAAAAACTCCTGAGTCTGGGTCTAACATGTTGCTGAGTCTCTCTGATGTTTCCACCTCCAACCGTCTTGTCCTTCCAGCCCCAGTTTTCTATTTTTTTGTCACTTTTTATGTGGGGAAAAATCATGTTAAAGAAAATATTAATCATAGCAGATGATTTTTTTACATCGTTTGAAACATGTCCGTAGAGAAACTTTAAAACAAACCATGCTAAACTAGCAAATTGCAGGAAATGCTATTTACTAATGCTAAATATACAGGTGCTCTGGAAAGAACATGCATTTTCACCTGTTACATATCTGCACAGGATTTCTGGAAACAGCAGAGTGGGTGTTGTTTTGAATTTTTAAATGTTTTTTTTAAGTGCAACAGCTGAATTTTCTACTGATACTAAAACTATATTCACTAACTTTACTTTAAAGAATAGAAACATGTTTTTCTACAAGAAAATTGTAACCAAATATAACATTTTAATGCATCAATATTTCCTGCAAAGTTAGGGTTTAAATAAGGAAATATCTGATGAAGACTAAGCTGCTCGTCAATGATCAATCAATTTCACACATTAAGGCTGGTACTTAAAGTCTTATTGAGATGCAGCAGAGGCATTGAAGTGTCTGCAAACTGTTTTCTCATTCTCTCTTTCCACCTACAAACTTAAAGCATCTTGAGTTTTTTCCAAAGTAACTTTTAATCACATCAGCGAAGCTGCCGGTTCTTATATCCAAGCAGTTTTATATCCCTAATAGAATTGTTTTGAGAGCCCACACCCGCGTGTCCCTTCCTCAATTTGAACAGTAATGTGAAACCAGGCGTTTTATTGCTGCTAGATTAGAGCACCTGGTAGAGTAACGTACCTGTTTCTGGCTTTAACAGACAGTCTTGTAGACTCTCTTCACAGCAACGCGCTGTTATCTGAAGTCATTGTGACACAAAATTACCTGCTCTGGCCCGCTGGCAGTTGTTTGATAATCACTCGGAGGCTATTCGGAGTAATTTTAAAGATTACAACCCTCGTAACAGCAGCTCAGCAAAGGAAAATAGTGTCAGGGATCACACCAACTCGGAAGGATCTATTTATTTGAAATGTTTGCCTCTGAAGACATGCAAGTTAAGTTTAACTGGAGACCCTACGGCTGGCAGCTTTCTCTCCAAATGAAATTTAATCCGGCTCGTCTGCACAGGGGGAAAATGTCAGGTTTGTGACTCGACAAAAGGAGCTTTGATTGCTGCTGTGTGAACGAGCCGACCAGGACAACTCCTCAAGCCTTTCACTGTGACCGCGTGATATTTGGGGCTGCCTTTGTCCGATGTACCTGTTGTTTTGAGGAGTTTGTGTTTCACATCTGCTGCGCTGCGCTACACCAGAAGTAACTCTGTGGTGTTCACCCTCCGTGACTCCTCTAGCTGGTGCACACATTATTAAATGAGCAGACCTCGAGTTGCATTGGGCGTACTGGGATTTGTGTAAGATTCTGTTCTCCGCAGCAGTGAGGCAGCTTTTGAGAAAACAGACCAAATTCCATTGTGGGTATACTGCAGCTTCATTTGTCTTCAGGTGTGAATGGTTTGTTATGTGTGCAGTATGTGGGTGACTCATTTAGGCTCTCTCCTTGCCAAACACAGCCAGCCCTGAAGAAAATGAATGGATAAGTGAGAGTACACATAGGTGGACATATTAAAGGATGGGTTAAGATTTTGTTCAAGTCCACCTTCTCCTGTTCGTCCATGGCTGTGAAGAGACCACCTTGTAAGCTATGGGGAAAATCTGCAGTCTTCAAATGTGTACCAAAGCCCAGTCAAAGTTAATATGAGGCTTCATCAGTCTAAGGTAAATCAAGTGCCTGCTTCAATCAAAGGAACACTAAAAAGACTAACTCTGTAAAATACCCTCAGACTGCAGAAGCCTTATATTATCTTGGAATCATGCCAGTCAGAGATCTCTTCACAGCCAGGATGGACGGAGGGGGTGATAACAGCATTCGAGAACTCTTTGAATGCACATATAAGTATGTGAGTATTGCATTAAGATAGACTTGAACAAATCAGAGCCTGTTTTTTTGGGGTTTTTTTTAGTTAGACTTTATTTCTGCCTAACGATTTTGCCTTTGCCTTTACTTTTGAGCGGAACATGTCGATGTGAATACGCACCTGTGTTTGTGTGTGTTTGTACGTCAGACATGTCGGAGCAGGTGGACGAGGTGGCCTGTCTCTCAGACTCCACGTCTGAGGAGCACTCCCTCAGCTCCTACACTTCAGAGTCCTTTGATGACAACGGTAAGACGACCAAACTCCCTTTGCACTCCTCACTCTTTGCATCTTTCTTGTGCAGCACTTCACAGTTTCACCATGTTAGGGCCTCTAAAAGTTGCTGAAAATAATGAATCTGAGAAGGGAAAAGTCGGTCTGCGAGTAGACTTTGCTTTGTATTTTTGTAGTCAGAAACAAACAAAAAAAAAGACTGGGAACTTCTGATGTAGTTAAAATTCCCTCATGTAGGAACAGTCCTCTTGCATGCATCAGATGCATTAAAGGTTAATGCACAGGCCGTCAGTGGGGAAAAAAGCTAAATCAGTTTCAACTCTTTTCTTGGATTCTATAGAGTGTCTTTTTTCCCAGACAACTCAATACCATTGATCTTCCCTAATGATCATGTGTGTGTGCATGTGTGGGTGTGTGTGTTTTTCAGATAAGGAGCCCACTAGATGCTGTGTTTCCTGTCTAATTAGTGTAGCTGCAAAGAAAAGAGTCCTCATGCCTCTCCCACACCCTTATTGGACGCACACACACACACACACACACACACACACACACACACACACACACAAAAACACATACCACATGCATACAAACGTGTTGGCAGGACTAACATGTATCCTCTAATGTCTACACGTGCGCACACACTTACCTCACACATATTCTCCATCTCATCTCAGTTACACCAAACGCATTAAACCTTACCCTATTCACAAATGCACTGACATTGTTTCTCTTCTTCTCCTTCCTTTTCTCCTTCTTCTTCTTGTCTCTTCCTCTGTTCTGCCCAGCTTCCATCGTGACAGTCATACGTCTAGTCAACGATGCTGTTGATAACATCGAGAGCGAAGGTATGAAAGAACATCTCCTGTTAAATCGGCTGTCTCTTTTGTGTCTGTGACCTCTGATGCCAAAGTGTTTGTTCACTAAGATATAATGAACTGATGCAGGCGAGCCTTTTGCTGCTCAGTCCCCTTTCTTATTCACAATAAAACATCCTGCTTAGATTTCCAATATTTTTGTCAGCCCCTGACACCGGATCTCTCTGTGTTTCAATTTCTCCCCTTTGGTTTCTGTGTTGTTTCTCTCTCTCTCTCTCTCTCTCTCTCTCTCTCTCTCTCTCTCTCTCTCTCTCTCTCTCTCTCTCTCTGACTTTTGCTTTCTCTCTCCCTTTGTAGTGTCAAACATGGACAAAGAGCAGCAGCGGAACAGCCCTGGTGAGTGAGATGCAAAGCAACTGAAAAACATCTTATTAACTTGCCATCCCTTTGGCTTCTTTCTCGAGCTGTGATCCCAAAACCCGACCTTTTGTATTCTTTACATTATTTCCTCAGAATACTTTTATCATACCCCGTACAACCCTTTCTGTTTTTTGTTTTTGTTTTGTTTTTTTGCTGCCCAGACTTTGAATGTAAATGTAGCCTCCCACTTTCTAGTTATGTTTCCTGACTTCCATCTGTGGCTGGTTTCTGACAGATGGTCCCGTTTTGAATCTAGCAAAAAAAAAAGAAAAAAGAAAAAGCAAAGAACAAAACATTAAGCCGGCAGGTTTCTCATTGTTGTCACTTTTCCTCTGTTAAAATAGCATAATGTGTGAACTGTAGCTAATTAACATTCATTTTAGAGCATTTGCACAGGTGTGAGCGCAATACACAACTCATTAATAACCAAATATTATCAAGACTGTCTCTTTCTGTTATGGTTTAATGTTGGGAAACACACATTGGCAGATATCAAACGTCTAATATCTGCACTGACTTCAGCAGCTCAGCGTCAGTCAGGCTCTTCCATAAGTAATTTAATGACGGGCCACAGTGAAACTGTTCGCCCTTGTCTGGTTGATGTTGAACTTCCAAACACTTCTCTACGACCGTGAGCCGTCTGCGTCTGTTTGTGTAGCAAATAAATGTTATTATTCAGAATCTCTAATAAATAAAATATTAGAGAATAAATTCTAATAAATTTGAATTATTAAAAATAAAAAAAAATAAAAAGTACTCACAATCTCTCATGCAACATTCATAAATATCATATCGATATCGTGACCTTACCGGCGTGATGATTTCAAATCAGGACCTCCGGTGTTTGGAGCGAGTGGCTTGTGAAACATTTGAAAGTCGGCTACACCTGTTATTTCTGTGTGTCCGAGGTAAACTCAACACCACATTTTCCAGAGTGTAACTACAGGTTGTGTTTAATTATTGATACTGTTAATTACCGGATAGGCTTCCACTCACAACTGTAGTGTTTCTGCTTTCTCAGCCAGCGAAAGCTGATAAAGATCGTTAATGAATCTTTTTGAATCATTATTCATGTGTTTAATTACTAATTGACCTGGGATTTGAAAGGATTTGATACTGGATTCAGATTCTATTAACCAATATCAAATGTACTTAGATCACATTTTCAATATGAAACAGTTTCTTTTTTTTTTTAATCAGATGAAAACATTAGGTTAAAAAAATGTACAAGATGTTCCATGTATAAAACAATTCCCTCACCGCGGGTGAAGTATGCAACATACACAAGTGACTAATGTTTATAATTAGTTAATTCAGATCATTTGAATGTTTGCTGGCATTTGATAGCTCGGTCAAGTTGGGTGTAGTTGTCCTCACTCCGAGCAACGCAGAGCTTCCTCCCCGGCCTTGTAGCGGGGGTCTCGGTGGATTTTAGGGGGCACTTTGAGCCAAGTCTCACATCCGCACAGAATAGCAGAGGAGAAGGCAGCTTCAAACACTTTTCTTTCTCACAGTAAATGGGGCATCATCTACAGGCTTAACACTGACTTTCCAATCTTAACGAATGCAGGTTTTTTTTTTTTTTTTTTTTTTGCTTAAACACAGATCAGGGCCAGTCATGATCTAGTTCTTCTCTCCCACAAAACCCCTATGTTTTTGTGCCACAGTCTTAAAACCAATGTTAACTGGCTCGCAGCTACCGAGCCCTTTTGTTGTCAATTGCATGTAATTTACTGGGTCTTCAAAGCATTTCATTACTTACTCAGAGCAAGACTGTGTTTATGGCTCTGTCAGTGCCAGCCTGCTGGAGCACGGGAAGTTATTTCAGACAGAGAGAATGAAATGATTGTCGTCCAGTAGGTTGGTCCAAATAACCTATTGGATTTAGTGTATTTCTGGTAATATAACACATGGACAGCCTCATTTTATGTATGTGTATTCTCATATGTTTGTGCGCAAGTCAAGAAAAGTGACACAATGACAATGGCCGTATGTACTAATCAGGTTACCGCAGAAACAACTGCATAAGAAAACGTGAGAGAAATATTCTGGAAATGGGATCTAAAACGTTCAGTCTCCATTTGACATATCATTACTGAGATCACCATTAAGTGTCTGTGTGTACAATAACAGTGTGCACGTGCATGCATGTGTATATTACGTTTTACGTGAGTTTTGTTTGTCTGTTTACACGTACCGGCGATGCGCCGAATGGCTCCGTGCCAGCCCCCCTCTCCCGTTACCGGGTGTGTTTTCTTCCATGTCCTGATTCGCCGTGTCTCCTTGCATTCAGTTGTTTTCTATGAGAAGCGCATTTCATCATCAAAGGCTTCCTGTCCCATGAGATATTTGTTTTGTTTTCCACTTCACTGACAGCAAGTCGCCACCTGCAGAGCAAAGATGAGATTTGTGTAGAGTTCATCAAAGAATACATTGTGGATTGTAAGAACATTATATTATAACACCCCCCCCCCCCCCCCCCACACCACACCACCACCACCACCCTCCTCCCTCCTCCCTCCCCTTAACCTTTCATTTGAAAATATAACCACAAATAGCAGCATGGCATGCAGTAAGTGACTCCTACATGTTTTGTGGTGTGCTGGCACGCCACTCTATTAGATACCCCTGTCAACACATGTGTCATGCATTATATACCAGGAGCCCACACTGCTAATGAAGTGTACTCTCCATCCCACACAGAAGGTGACCCCTCTGGCTCCTCTCACTTCATCAATATGATATTTTTTCACTCACAGCTCATTAACCCAACCATGAATTATGCAACCTGCATGCTGTAGTTTGTAGGAAGTAGTGGATTAGTGGGGAGTTCTGTGTCAGTCCATTAAACAGCATGAACTCAGATGTAAAAAAAAAAAAAAAAAACAACAAAAAAAACAGAAAAACAGGAATTCTGTTGACTGATTTTATTTGCACATTAATAAATAGTAAATGAGAAACGGAGCACGCAAATACACAGTAGAAGTTCCACAGAACACACACACACACAAATAAACACAGCCAGAAACAAAGCCTCCCTCCCAAAAAACTAAAGAGGAGGAAAATAGAAACAAGCACAACAAGCCAGAGAATATACGCAGCCTATCCATTACTGTAACCGCAGCTGGATGACTTTTTTTTTTTTGTTTCTTTTAAGTAAATGAGTTTGTTTATTAGGCGGCAGTAAATTCCAGATCCTGGAACCTCGTGTTTGTGGCTTTACACCTGCAGTTAGCTGTGGCGGCTGTAGCAGGGCAACGTTGGCGTGAGTAATTGTAACATCTTCAGATCAGTCCCTCCAGTAACTGATGCACCGCAGCACGGTCGCCCGTGTCACCTCGCTCAGCTCCCGTAGATAAGATTGCGATGATACTCTTGTTTTAGAGGAGAAGGGATTTATTGATGTGGCACCTTTCGCCGGGTGATCCTGTTAGATAGATAATCTCATTCTCGCTCGCACTGGGCAATTCAGAACGGCTGCTTGCAACGTAATACACGCATTCAAGTGAGAACTAGATTCTTCTGTTTTTGGCAGAACGAGTTTGTCCAGGAAATAAAGCCTCAGGCTCCTTACACAATATGTTAACTCAGATCTCTTTCTCATCTCTCTCAACGTGTTGTTCCATTAAGAAATAAACTATTTGTCACTGGAACGTTTCCAAACAGTTTAAAAAGATTTATTCTTCGTGTTTCTGTCCTTTTCATTTCAGCGTACCGCTGGGAGTCTTCCAGCCAGACCTCGAGCTGGTTGTCACCATCACGTCTGCGTCCGCCAGAGGTGGGATCCCATTTCGACCTCAGTGACACCGAGCAGAACATCAGACGAGGAGGCAGCACGCGCTCTCTCCAGCTGGACTACAGGGTGATGGGCTACAGCAGTGACAGGGGCCGAGAGCGGGGACGGGAGAGCACGAGGAGGACCTTCCAGTGGGAGAGGAATCAGTCGGGTGAGTGGGAGAGGAAACGCATCCTGAGCAGAGAAGAAAAGAGAAGACACGAAGGGGAAGGAAAGAGCACAGGCAACAGGAGCAGAGACGTGGGGACGCGTCAGGACCACAGAGACCTTCAGCAGCTGCACGGCCCTGACAGCTGTGAAGACAGCTCCTCGCCTGTTTACGAGGAGTACCGAGAGTGCAGCCACGACCCAGAGCAGAACGAAGACGCAGAGAGCCTCTATGACACTCTTCCCCCAACCCGACGAGCCTACGAAGGATACCCGTCAAGCCCCCCAGGCCTCAATCTGCACCCGGCCCAACTTCTGCCCCCGCTTAGGGCGTGGGACTTACAGACAGGGGAGTGGAGGGAATCGCAGGAGGACCGCGGAGGGCTCGGCTCCAGCGGTCTGGCGGGTTCTGGGGACGAGCTTGAGAGACTACTGAACCTGGTGTCGCTCAGAGCCAGGAGAGCCACGCGAATAAACAGAGCCTCCACTGGATCTGAGCCCACAACAGGCTGGGAAGGATTTAAATAAGCGCACAAGACTGTTTAAAACAAATAGATTTAATATTCCTTTATATACTGAGAGAGTGGCAGTGGCTCTCTCTGATTATACTTGACATTTATGAACACACCATTGATCTACCACCTAAAAATAATTAAAGGAGAATATTACAATATATGCTTTTATTATCCCGCATTATTATCCTGCTGTAAGCAAACACTAATCCACCACCAATCCCCTGGCTCATTTTATAAGCTGGAGGGAAAAAAAAAAAAAAAAAAAGAGGAAATGTATGCGTTCTCCAGGCGCCTTCCTTCACCTGTGCTGCGCGAGAGTTAGCGGAGATTGGCTGAGAATCGGTGCTATCACATTTATTATTTATAAAACCACTGGAGCGCAGCATTTATTAACACCAAATATGAAAGGAGCCGGTTTGTCTGTGTTTTAGATGACACCACTGTTGTGTACGTACAGTATGTGATCATGCGTTTCATACGTTGTTCTGTTGGATTGCACACAAAACAAAGATCCACACACACACACACACACACACACACACACACACACACTCACACACACATACACACACACAATCATTTTGTATTCATGAAGAGGCTCACAAGCAACCAAACAAATGAATAGCGTAATTATGAAATAAATAATTACAGAATAATTAAATGATTAGATAAAGACCCCATGGTATCAACTCCTGCTAATCGTAATAACATCTCTGAGGCTTTTGTCAGGGATGTGGGCAACAGTTCTCTGCAAAAACCACCGCGAGCATGTGCCAATAAAAGTAAGAAATGTATTGAGTATTACATGGTTGAGCAAACAAAATGATCGTGTGTGTGTGTGTGTGTCTCTGTTTTATGATGATGCTCTCATGCATTTCGGTTGCATCACACACACACACACACACAGATTTATTTCTGATTGCTCAACCATGTAATACCTAATATATTTCTTACTTTTATTGACACATGCTCGCGGTGGTTTTTGCAGATAACTGTTCACACACATCACTGACAAAAGCCTCAGAGATGTTGTTGAGATTACCGGGAGTTGATACCATGGGGTCTTTATCTAATCATTTAATTATTCTGTAATTATTTATTTCATAATGATACTATTCATTTGCTTGGTTTCTTATGAGCCTCTTCATAAACACAAGCATCAGGGATGTCTGGCTCATGTAAGTATGAATGAATACTTTCTTTGTTTTACACATGCTGCTCAGCTTTGTCCTCTCATTTTGACTCAGTTATGGGACAGAGAGTGTAAGTGGACATATGCAGATTCACTTATCATCACAGATTCTGATATTGCTCTCAATGTACATTATGTACCTTGTATGTATTAGCAAAGCTGGAACTTTTTAGCCGTGCTGCAGTTGGAATTAAACCCACTTTGCACCTGGTATTAACATGCGATATGAATTTCCGAGACTTTATGTGCAGAAATGCTTAAAGAATTATGTGGAACTGCAACCGTGAAGTACAGAGTCACTCACCCAAGACATGCACACATGGCTGCCTCCCCGATAACAGAATGTAAATGTCCGCCCGCGTTCCCAGTTCACAGGCAACAAAGGGAATGTAAATGGAATTAAATTCCATGTTAAACAACTTTGAAACACAGGCAAAACAAACAGGTGGCAGGTAACTAGGAGTATTTAAGGATTAACATGTTTATAAAGGCAGGTTTAGACAATTGTGCACTGGGAGCGAGCCAGAGCAGATGTCCGCTGTCAGGATTACAGGTAGCGATGGAAGCAGCTGCGCTGACCCTGCCTTCATCTCACACTCACCATATGTCTTCTGGTACACATGACTCATTGTGTTTGATTTGAAAAGGAACAATTGCCTTTGACAAAGACCCTGTGGTGGACAGAAAAACATTAGCAGCTTAGTCAAAGATGTAAACAAACAATATATATTGCAGACTGTTTTGGACTCCTGAAGGATGGAGCGGATACCAACAGGTGTAAATGCAAATCATCCACATCAGAGACTACGCACTGTACATGTACACTGTCGGTCATTTACATAATTCATTGTCTCAGTGTTTCTGACATTAAAGCACACAATAGAAATGGAGATTTTAAAAACAACTCGTTGCGCACTTTCTACAACACAAATCAAATATTGTTCAGAAAGTTTGTCTGAACGCTGCTGCAGAAGTTCCCACGAATGTGTTGCACTTGCTGCTTTGCTTTCACCTTCTGTCCAACCGGCTCCATGGGGTTCAAGCCCTGAGACTTGTGCTGCTCTTCCATCATGCGAAGCCTCGGTCTGGTTCTCTTCTTCTAATGTTTTGGCTCATTATCCTGCTGTAGGATGAACGCCCTAACCAAACAGTCTGTCTTCCTTTGTTACTCGCCATTTCTTATCAGCTTTCTGAACACAATATGCACAACTACTTCCTGCAGTGCAGTACTGTAATGCATCAGAGGGTGTAGTAACAGTTTGTTCCAACACTGCCTTTGTACAGACAGGAGGTTTGTGTTTCATCAACAAAAGTTGGGGCAGCTGTAGGAGTTTGTTTGCATCAACTTTCAAGGCTTCATCTTCTTCCTTTGCTGCAGGAAAGCTGTAAGTTAACCACTTTCTATTTAATTGACATGCTTTTTTTCAGTTTTTGGTGACCTGAACATTTTGTTAGGGTAGTTTACCATTTACTTTTGTACCATTTCAGTTTATTTACTAGACATGAGCTGCTTCAATTTCAATAAAAACCGGGGGGAAAAAAAGCGGTGTTGTCAAACTTTTGACCTGTGGTGTATCTTAATGAAAATGTAACACTGAGAAAGACAAGAACTCAAGACAGCCGGGAACCGAAGGTCACAGTGTTGATTCAAATGGATTCCTTTGAATTACGACAAAAAAAACTGCCACTAAAAGCTAGTTTATATTTTGAATAGTTTTTGTTATGCTATAAAAATCTTGCTCTTGCTCTGAGAGTAAATGGATTGATTTGCTGTCACAAGAATGCAAGATATATTGAAATGAACCATGTGGATTAATACAAACACAGTAGTCATGATCAGGTTTGCTGTCACCTAATGTATCCATGTCCAACAGCAGGGTGTCCATTCATCCTGCCATCCTCTATGTCCGCTCCTATTCAGGTCTCCTCTGCCCCAGCTCGCATCGGGGGCCACAGGCAGAGAAACATCACCGGACAGGTCGGACTAACACCTGGACAAACACATTCACACCTGTGGGCACTTCACGGTTTCCGGTTCACCTGTCCTGCTGCATGTCCGTGGACTGTGGAGGGATGTCGGTGCACCCGAAGGAAACCCCACAGGAACACTGTGAGAAGGTGCAAACTCAACACAGAACAGCAGCTTCCAGAGGCAGAAAATGTAAAACTCACACCCTCAGCGCTGCTAACAAGTGAGACACCTCTGCTGCACCCTCACCTCACCGGATTTAAGTTATTTCAGGTCGCCGACATGCCGGAGCACAACAATTTATGCACAGCATTGTGGATGTTTGAGTGGCACACTATTAGGACTTGGAAGAAAACGCTCCAGTCAAGCAGGTTCATACTTTATTGGACAGAAAAATTGCATTTGTCTAAAGGGTGAATGTGTACCTGGTATACTGCAGCAGGTGAGCTTTATCTCAACGCAGACTACATGAGATAAATAATCCCCATAAGATATTTAATCCTATCAAGTCAGTCTTGTCACGCCGCTTATATGTTTTTCTTTCCGTCCCGACTGGAAATCTGGCAGATTCATTTAGCAGAGCTTAAAGTCACTGATGTCCCGGGAAGACACGAAGGCGTAAAGGCTGTCTTCTGGAATGTGAAGTGCATAAACTGTATGATCAGTCGAACAATAAATTTGTATTTTTGAAAAACATTTCAGATTATTTGAAAAAAAAGGGTGTTATGATGGTGGCTCAGATTGCATTCGGCTGTCAACAGGTGAAGAGATTTGAGGGTAATCTTCTCATAATGCCTTTTTTTTTTTTTTTCTTTTTTTACCTTGAGGAGCTGATTTCTTTGCTGTCTGGAATAGACGCGCCCAGCTTATTGTGCGGCAGGCTACTCTTGGTGCCTGCGAGTGTGAGTTTATTCTCATGCTGACCCAGTGCTGTGATCACATTATGCAGACTGTGCATCTGTAAGAGCACGTTATCTGTGATTAGGTAATACTTTTGCTGTACGCGAGGAAATTATTAGGGGGAAAAAAACAAACAAATAGAATGGAAACCACATTCCACAGCCTCAGTACATATTTGAGTAAAGACAACATGCACGTCTGCATATAATCCAAATTAAAGCAGCATTAATTACTGAGTGTTACAAGGTGTGCTGCCGGCGAGTAAGGTGACATTTCCTAATCGCTTTATCTACATCCTCCAAAGGTGACCAGTCATTAATTCTTGATTGGTGACAAAAGGTTGAAGGCGGGCGACGGTGGTCAGCGTGCTCCACATTTACGCGCCACACTCACTCTGTCTGTAACTAACAAGGAGACAGACAGAGGAACCTTTGTGGTTTTTGATTACCCCCCCCCCCCCCCCCCCCCCCCTTCCCCCTGTGGAGTTAACACAAACTTTGTCCTTGTTATCATCCAACCCACCGCGTATAAACACCACCAGGCTGACTGTCTGCCAGAAAGCATTCCCATGGCAACCAGACGTTCCCCTGATTGTGTTTGTTTCATTTTCTCTGTCACATACAAAACATTTTGGCCAATTAAGGAACAAGAAAGTGTATATATGTGTGTGTGTGTGTGTGTGTGTGTGTGTGTGTGTGTGTGTGCTCCCAATATGCTGTATGATTCTTTGATGCAGTGCTACACAGGGGGAGGGGGGCAGAGTTGTTTGACACAGGAATAAGCACTCGCCCACTCCTTAAAATATAGTATGTAAGTATTGTGTATGCATGCACTGAGACAAGTCAGGATTCAGAGGTGGCAGGCGTGCATGAGAGTCTTAGTCCTGGGAGAAGAAGAAAAAAAAAGGACCTTAAAATTATTCATAAACATTTCAGGAATCTGTCGTTACATCATTTAAGATGACGATTTGCAAAGTGCACATTTTAGGACAGCCACCAGCTGTAGAAGTAGCTGTATTTTTCAAGACAGAAATCATTTTGTCAGAATAAATGTAGGATTTTCTTTTTTTTTTTTTTTTTTTTGGGATATCATTTTTGAGCGAAACACTTCATATATGTTTTAGTGCATGCCAGTTTGTGTCAGTGCAAGAGATGGAAATAGCTCATAGTCAAATGTCGGGCTGGCTCGTTCCAGTTCTGTTCTCTCTCCCCGCGGGAACCATGAACCACAAAAGACTCAAACAGGTACACGGAAGAACTCGAGGGAGATGAATCTCTATTTTCCTCAGCCCAGGAAAAAAAAAAAAAAAAAAAAAAAAAATCATGCATTACTGTGTAAAATGCACATAAACCTTGATGAAACTTGTCACTGCAGGAGACATTCTAAAATTTATATTACTGACTTTACAGCCTAAAAATAATCAGTCTGTTCTGCTTGGCAATGTGATCACAACACCCGAATTTATGTTTCCTCTGCTACCCCTTCCTGTCGCAACAAGGCAAGCCAGAAAATTAGATTTTTTTATCAGCTGGCATAATATGCTAAAGATGTCTCAAGTGATAACAGCCAGAGGTCTGTGAGAGGTGCAGGTGGCATGTCAGCCATTCATTTCAGTTGTCTTTTTTTTGTCTTTTCTTTTCTTTTCTCTTCGTGGCGATCCTGCCTTCACTTCAGGTCTTCAGAGGGAGACAGAGGGAGAAGGAGTCATTACCCACAGGACATGCATCCTTACATAACATTACTTCTGCCTCCAGCCAGTGGTACACACAGAGTACCAACAACAAAAATGTAAACAACACACCACAGGTAGGAAGCATCCTGCTGTCTGGTCAGAGGGAAAGCGAGAGGGGTGGGGGTGGGGGTGTGTGGGGAGGGGGGTGGGGGGGCTACAAGCAATTTATTCATCCAGATTCACAGTTTATTAACTTATTCTGACAAGGATTATGTAACATGTCCCAATAACTTACATACACTCCCTGGCACTCTCCTTTGATGACCATCCTGCTTGTTTAAAGTATTCCAAGCATGCTGGCTGTGCTAATGACAGGCACAGGGTCAGACCAAAGGCAAATGTGAGGTTGTGCAAGGGAAAGGAGAGACAGACAGACAGACAGACAGAGAGAGAGAGAGAGGGAGAGAGAGGGAGAGAGCAATAACCAAAGTGACTGTTGTGTTTATTCATCATGCATCAGAGGAAACTGATGAGGACCTGCCAGTCCCTTTAGCTCTGCTGGATTTTCATTGGACCATCTGGCATTTACACCATAGAGTAAGCTAAGCCACTTAAAACCTCTTTCTACCCTCTCACCCCCCATTTTTTATTTATTTCCCCCCTCTCTCTCTCTCTCTCTCTCTCTCTCTCTCTCTGTCTCTGTCTCTCTCTCCGTCGTCTTCTCTGCTCCATTTTTTTTCCACAATGCCGTTCCTCCAGATCTGGCAGGACACAGCAGGGACGGGAAGGGATGGACAGAGGGATGAAAGGATGTTACATAAAGGAGGAGGGGAATGAAAGATAGATCATGTAAGAAAGGGCGAGAGATGAGTAGAGGAGTGGGAAAGGGAAGAGAGATTACCATTCCCCAGTTACTGCTTATTGAGGGGTGGCTGTGTGGGTGATTATAAATCCACGCTGTTCTCAGTAACACCAGGATTACACACCCAGCCAGACCTAATCTATGCGCCTAACATCTGCCTCTGGTGACACGGACACGTACGCGTGCGCGCGGACACGCAGGCGCACAGCCATACATGCACGTAAACACTGGCATGACCGCGGTGGTTACAAATGCGGCTGGTGTCTCAAGTAATTTGATCACATGTATTATTCACCAACACTTTAGTATAATCAGACACTATGTGCCTACGCTGCTAAAACGAAGCAATGAGGGTGGGGGGTGGGAGGGATGGGGGAGGGGGGGAGGGGGATGGGGAAATTGAATGGGAAGGGGTCAAGTCCATATATGACGATATGAATTCACATCAGAAACCTGCCCTCAGCCATGTGTGACAGAGGGAGCTGTGTCCCAGCCCTGTCCCATCACCAGCCCCTCCCCCCTCCTCCTCCCTCCTCCTCCTCCTCCTCCTTCCTCTGCTGTTTTAACAGATTATTACTAAGGCAATCCTCTGGCATATGCCTGCAAAACTGCTACGTGTGAGACAGGGAAGCTAGCCCTCATACTTCATGTGCTTTTATTGGATTTTCCCATATGATGAAAGTGCATCAATGCCATTGGATTACATCTGATTAACATGGCATTAAAAGGCAGTAATTGTCTCAAACCGCATTACACTTCCTTTGGATGGAAAGATGTTTTCTCGTGGACACTTACTGTTAATTTTACCCTCCATTAAGCCTCGGCTTGAGCTCTAATATGCTGATTTGACAGCGGCCTTCAGTGTTACGCTGTCAGACTTTTATTACAACGCTCCCCAGTTTGTTCTGATCTTGTAAAGAAACGTTGCCTTAAACAGAGGTGAGACAGGATGATGGATCAAAATGCGGCTGAGAGATCCGGCTGCATCGTGGGCCTCAGAAGCTCAGCTTGTTATCAGCTTTAGCTCTGAGGAATTGGTATGTTGTCACCCTCAAGATTGCTGAGATCTGATTTTGGGTTGATTTTTTTTTTTTATAAAAAAGGTCTGCTCTATATTGTGCTTTGATCATTGGGTGGGTGGGTGGGTGGGTGGGGGGTGCTCACTAGCAGAATAAGCATCCGGATTTGCTGAAGTTGCTACAACTGTGAGATTTTTATTAGGTCCTTGTTGAACTGCATAAGTGTGAAATGCTTGTGCTTGTAACCTTTACAGTCCATCTGATGAAAAACTATCATAACATGAGACTTGTGTGACAAACGCACCTAGAGGGCAGCTGGAGACCACAAACCTCCTCCGAGAGAAATTCTTGCTGCTGCACCTGAAGGCACTATTTCCTGTCACTAACATTTTAAACTAAAATGATCTCACTGCAGGGTTTAATAGCTTTCACCTCTGCCCTCTAAGTCTCTGTCTGTGTTTGATGTGTAGCTATAAAATGATAACCATCTATTGGCAGAAATTCCAAATCCAGATTATACCAGAATCTCTTTCCAACATTCCCCCGGCTTCGGGTCCAATTTCCACCAGATTTCACACAATATTCACGAGCTTGTGAGATTTCCCACAAAATGTTGTGAGTTGATAGATAAAGCAATTATCGTACAGTAGATGCGATTCCTAGTGATTATTCCAAACAATCAATCTACACAACACCACCAACCACAAACTGTATCTCCCAAATGAAGCAGTTTATTACAGAAGGTTTATGCGTTTCCAAGCTTCTCACAGAATTTTTTCCTGCAATTAAGTGATTTTCATCAATAAACGATCACAGGCTTTTATTAATTTTTCATGAGCTACCTGCAAAAGTTAATAAGGGATGTGCAATTAAATAGTTATTTAAAAGTCATTTCACAACAATTGATTATAGTTTTCAGTTATAAATGACAGTTAATTGTTAGCAAACACATTTTGGTCCAGATATTCTGCAGCTCTTTTTCAAAAGGTAGGTGGTCTAATGGGCCACTGGAGTGGTCCTGCTCGATGACAAACAAAGTCATTATGTACAACTCATAAATTTACAGAAAGATAATTAGATGGTGGTACCAAAATTACTTCTGCCTTATTACTAACTGCAATAGGTCTAATAATAATAATGATAGTGAACACTCCATTGCATGGTACCTTTCACTTAGATGTAATACAACAAGAGTAAGTGTCCACAGCCTTGGCCGCTCTATGAGGATGTAGCTAAATGCCAACATCAGTCATTAGGATTGGGAGGGAGGGATTCATCCTCTGAGGACCACAAATGTCTCGTAGAAGATTTTGTCCCGATCCATCATTTAGAAATATTTCACAGGAAACGCTGACCTCAGGAAAGATCAGGCGGAAAGATCAGGCGGAAAGATCAGGCGGAAAGATCAGGCGGAAAGATCAGGCGATCATCAATGTCAGTAGGATTCATCCTCTGAGGACCATGAATATCTGTAGTTGTTGTTGAGTTGTTTCAGTCTCGACTGGTGGTGGATCAACGAGCTGATAGACCACCATTGCCATCCATAAGGCTGTTAGCGTGGCTAAATATTACAGATTACATCTTGAAAGATCTTCAAAGTGTTACAGAAAACAAGTACCACATTCACAAATAGCAACTTGTCTTATTTCATCAAACACACAATAAATTATTGATAACGTGGTCATCAGATTTTCCTCAAACCCTCAATAAGCACATTTTAACAAGCACAGGATTTTTTATTATAATGAACTATGCTATTCACACATGCGTATCCACACTGAGTGCTACTCAAGACTGCAGCATCCTTCCCCTCTGAACCCGTTTGTCATCACAGTAGGGGGTAATGTTAAGACTAGATGTCTTTGTATCCATGACTGCAATACAAATAAGGTTCCAAAGACACTTGCAATAAGGAAATATATAGCCTACTTAAAGCTGTGCCAAGCTAGTTTTCCTTTGTTTTCTTTACACCTTATTCTCCAGACATTGTTTTCTCTTTGGGTGGCACCATCTGGTGATTTCAATAAAAACTCTCTGTGGAACGATGGCTCTGAGAGAGTTGGCCAACAAAGACTGTGTCATCAATACTAATAAAACCATGTTGTCCTGTGAGGTACAGCACAAACAATGTGGCCATATGGATGCTGTGTTACTGGTCCTTATGGAGGTATGGTGTTGATACCCAGCTGCTCTGGCCTGTCCTGTCCTTCAACCGCTTCCCTATTTCTGCTCTTTATAACCACAACAATATGCTTCACTGCCATAAGTGAGTGATTGTTGAAGGTTCTCTCAGAGCGGGCACACACAGTAATCACAATGGCCATAAAGTCTGTGAAGCATATTCACCATAGTCAGCACAGCATTATCAAAGCTTTGCAGTTTTCAATTAGCAGATTTATGCTTTGTGTTTTGTTTTTGTTTTTTTTTGCTGTCATCGGTTTTCTTAATGTCTGATATTGCTGTGCATTCATTCACTCCCCGTCCCTGCCATTGACTTTGTTTCCACGTTCAAAGTGTGTATCTATGCGCGAGTGTGCACGTGCTGACCTCACAGCCACAACTGTCCGTCTCTTGGTCATCACATCAGGCCTGTGGAACATATCACCCTGCTTTGAGGCTGACACTGGGCTGCTCTAATCTGTGGCTGCTGCTGCTGCTGCTGCTGCTGCTGCTCGAGGGCATGCGCTGCAGCCATACGCCCAGCAGTGAGGAGTTGAACAAGTGAATGGCACTGGCCTCAATGTGTCACCACTGGCACTGACACTATCGATGACATAATGAATCCACTGGATCTGATGGGAGAGTTTCGACTGCACCGTTGCCACCAGTTACCCACGTTAAGGGATTGAATGGGATTCAGACTGCCACCTCCACTTGCTCTGACTGCACTGTGTACAAAGTGAATCATATAGTCCAGAGTCCAAAAATGGCACCCTGGTGGAGGCATGCACACACAGCTAAAGGATATTGGTTCAATCAATAGTGTGTGGTGTTTGCACTTAATTGAGAGACTCCCATAACATAGCTCCAGCTGTTTTATGATCATCTCCATCCTGCGTGTGCGTGTGTGTCTTTCTTAAAGGTTCATGCATTAACACAGGTCGTAATAAACTCAATGAATCACTAACTTCAAAGACCTACAAGAAAAAAAATGTTTTGTTATTGTGATTTTATAAAAATGTCCTCTCGTTCATCTGTGAGAAATGCTCCACATAAGTCACAGTGGGCTGATTGGACTTCCCGTCCCGACCCACCACTGTGTGTGTACACTTCAAGCACCTCCGAGCATTGTGCAGAGATCAAAGGCAGATTCTGGGAAGTCACGCTGGGAATAGGCAGGGGGGAAAACGAGGGAAATCTTTTTTTGCACGCACACCTCGGCATGGTTGTAGGAGATGAGAAAGCCAAAGACAGTAAGTAAGAGGAGAGAGGAGAGGGGTGGGGGGTGGGGGTGGGGGGGCAAGTCGAAGGTATAAATGTTAATTGTGAGAAGCGTGTCCTCACTCTGTGGATTTCTCCACATCCTGCTGTGTGCCTGACTGAGGGCTCCTCTATGAAATGTACCACAGTGCCGCCTCGCCACGCACAGCGGCGGCTGCGTCGTAGTTCAGCGCAAAGCAAGGGCATCACAAATGGTTTAAGAAGATAATTTGTTCCCCCGTTTTTTTCAGAGAAGTGCAAATTATGTCCGAAAGGAGAGAGCGAGACGGCGCATTGGTTTGACATTTTGAAAAGGAATAGCCTTCTGTTTTCCTTTTTTTTCCCAGCGTGGGCGCATGCGGACTGATAGGAGTTAGAGATGCCAACCAGCAAGCCAGGGACACTTGAAGAGGATGGAGACTTAAAATATAGATGGTCTGTACCTTTTTTAACGGAACATTTTCTAAAGGACAAATAATTAATATTTCCTCAGCAGGGAGGAGGTGTGGCACCGCCGCGGGTCCGAGCTTTAGCCGGCACATGGATGGTTGACTTTTGTGCGAAGATAAAGAAAGAAAACCAAGAGTCCACGTGAGTTTACATAGCCTAGGTCACACGTGATCACCTCATTCTATCAAGTCATTCATATCGCCTGTAAGTGGCAGACTTGACGTGCGCCCTTGTGGAACTCGGGGAGGCAACCAGGTGCGCTCCATGTTTCATTTAGGACACACCGGTACCGGCGGTACCTGCGGGACATAAAAGCGCAGTTGGGACTTGAGAAGCAGCGTTGGGCTGTCGGCCAGTGATGCCGGACACATTCACACTCCTAAAGAACCGGACAGAGCCACGGCTGGGGCAGCTCGAGCGCACACTGGCCTCGGAGGGGAGCGCCCGCCCCGCCTGGGTCATAGCTATCCTGGCCAGCGTGCTGATCTTCACCACGGTGGTCGATGTGCTGGGGAATCTGCTGGTGATCATATCGGTGTTCAGGAACCGCAAGCTGAGGAACTCGGGTAAGAGGTTTCATCCCTTTGCAATGATGGATCTTAAATGTATAAGTAGAAGGTCGGTTAAACTGGTGATTAGTGATCACAACCACTAATAATGACTCGTATATTGAGGGAAAAGTTATACACTTTTGCTTATGCCCGTGCTACACATTTCAATACTGTGGTGCTATGAATGTGCACAGTGATGCAGGCTTTGTATGACTGTGTGTGAAATCTGTTCTCTGGTTGAAATGTACTTTGCTTTAGCTACCCTCCACATCACCTCGCCTCATCAGTGAACCAGTGACAAAAACTAATCCAAAGTAACTTAAAATAAGACATTCAACTGAACTCACACCATAATATATAGTTCCAACGACGCCTGTCCTTTGGATTAGGGTGTCAACCTACTTCTGTCAGCCTGCTCACAACCTAAATGCAAAAGGCTGTAGCCTCTAGTTGACAGTGTTATCCGGAACACTGTAGGTTCGTATCTTCACAGGACACATGGCTCCTGATGTACTGATGGCTGCTCCGGGGATTTAACCTGCATTAACCTGTATATTTCCAGTTAACTGATAGTGTATTATACCATGGCAACAGCTTGATTGATACCTCACTCTATTAGAACTACCATAACAGCTTGAGCTGCCTCTCTTTCCTCAGTCGTGCACTCTTCTCCGGTACAGTTCAAAGGTAGACTGACTCACACTCGCTGTGTAAGACCTGGTTAATAAGCGCAGGTGAGTCCTTTTAAAAAGCTGACTGTAGTGGTGTTGATGAACCTATTCTGATGTGAATGTGTGAAATTACCCAGGAGGCCTCCTGCAGCTTTAGTGGAGAATAAAGCCAGATCATAAAGTGTGGAAGTACTTCTTTCCACTGAAGCCTCGCTTCAGGTGAAGAGTATACACTGGGGGTTGTAATTCATCTCTTTTCAAATGGGCCCCTTTTCAAGGATTTTACTGAGCTTATTTTTAAATGTTATTGGTTTACCATCTAATTTTCCCCCCTCTCCATTACTGACACGTTTTTGTTCATTGAAAATCATTGAAACAAGTAATTCAACAAGAGTAAATGAGAGATTTTGAGGCTGAAACCTTGTCAAGATGGAGATCTTATGCAGTAAAATATGCCACACTGTGCTGACGGGCTATTTTGTGCCTTATCAGGCAACAATTAGGGAAGGAAATATGCATTTATTTGCATTTCCTGTAAATCAGCAACTATTTTTCAGCCAGTAGGATGCAACCCGAAATCTTTCTTCCTTATTAGTGGATGGGTAAAGCACCCTGAGGGCTAACCAAAACAACTACAACCTTTCATTTAAGGACATTAAGGATCTTCCCTTGTGTTTGTTTTCATACTTTTTTTTCCTTTTGTGTGAACATATTCCTCCAGTCAGATGGAGACAGTGATCGCTGGAGTGTTTGCAGCCCAGTCTTCAGAGAAAGACTCCCACATTCTGCACTCCAGCGTTGATTCTTTTTTTTTAAAGTAAGGTTTAGGTAAGGTTGAGCTTATTCATAGCTCTGAATCGCCTTGAACCAAGGTTATTTATCTAGTGTAGCGAGCAGGAAGTGGAATTCACAAAGTTAAGAGGTAAGAAATGAATTTGTAAGTCAGGAGCAATATGTCAAGTGTGAATCCATTGGTGTGTAAAGCGCAGCCTACAAACCTCCTTTTAATCATTATTTTGTTAAACTTTATGCACAGTGACAGACTTACGATAGCTGCATTCAGAGGATTTATTGTAATCAAACAGAAGTCTTTTCACTCCTCGAGTAACATTTTTATCTCCTGCTTTCCTTTTGATGTCACCTGTTTAAATATAAGACACGTGGAGTCTTTGGAGGACACGTATCAGGAAGACTACAGTGAATCCATACATCCATGAGGTCCCAGTGAGAAGCAAACATCTGTGGCAGTTTTTGTGTCTCACGCTGCACAACACAACACTATTGTATTGAAATCATGATATTGGATAAGATCCCGCTCTGCACCGTGATCACGTTTATCCTTTGGCAAAACACGTTTATGTTTTTTGCACAGCATTGATTTCGAGCACCTCTTGTGCTGTTAAGAGGACACGCTTGTGGCGTGGATGTTAGAGAAAAGGTTTTTTTTCCCACCATTACACCACCATAGGGCTCAAAGATAGATTTTGCAATGCCGGACACACAGTTCACCTGTCAGTCTGTGCACAGGGACGAATGACATATCTTTGGTTTAATCACCTGTCTACAGTTTGCCCCATGGCGACCAACTAAGAGACCAGATAAGAGCTTATAATGAAAATATTAATTTTACATCTTAATTTTCAAAAATCCTGCTTAAATTTATCTTCAAGCTATTCTTGGGTGTTATGGGTTATCCTTTCTTTATCTATTTATATTTATTCTCCAATAGCCCGCATCTCTAGAAAGTGTGCTGTGAAAACATATAGTACCACTAACATGGTGCATTTCTGCCTTAAAGCTGATCTCTCTCAGCTCAAACAGCCCACTCAGCAGTTCAGAAACCACGCTGAACCCACAGTCATGAACTCAGAGAATGGCTGTTGTAGACTGAAACAACCCACTCAACAGTTTTTCGACAGGAAAACACCTGACTTTTACCAACTAGTGTATATAAACAGTCACGGCAGGAGCAGGGGGGTGGCATATGCTTAGCCAATACAGCTGTCATAGCTTCGCATTAAGTCCCTGCTGTGGCAGAGCGAACACAGTTAACTGCTGGACCACAGTTTTTCATCAGGTGATAGGTTTATGAGTGATGACTAACTCTGCTTATTTATTCTCACCCTCCCACAGAGGTATACGCACACTCACACTGTAGTAGATATGATCGTACAGGCTTATTATTAAATTGGCACCAGGATATTTGTTATTCACACACATTATAACTCCACATGTTGGTGTGTATTCAAGCTGCATTAGAAATGTAGAGGGGATTACACATTACCTCTCCGTTTTTCCCTCTTTTGTCTTCCCTATGTTAGATTTATAGCTCTTTCTCTCTCATCATGTGCTGTTGTTTACCAGCAGGCTCTAGCACACACACACACGCACACACAGTCACACACATATGCATGCATCCATGAGCAATTAGCACCAATTGTCCATTGGAATTTGTCTTTTAAAAAGAAAAGCTTTGATGCATTTAATGCAAGCGCTCAAATATACAGACATGCTTCTGCGATGCTCAAGAGCATAACACACATTCAGGAAAATACATAACAGTAAGTCTACATATCTAATTGTGGTATTGTGCTTCCTTGCATGGACGTGTACATGAGCATGGGAAAAGCGCCTTGTACAGTTGTGTGGGGCAGAGGTTTTTGTCCCCTGAGATTTGTCTTTGAAGGAGCTTAGGTGTTGCAAACCTTCAAAGAGAGTTAGACAGGATCGCACATTACAGAGACTCTCTTCAAAGAGACTTTATTTACATCATATCCCCCCCACCCCCCCTCCCTCTCATTCGCTCTCCAGCTAAAGCTCTCTTCCTCTACAAAAATAATGCTTAAAGTATTCCTCAGCGGCGTTAAAAGTGCAGTGTTTCACATCCAGTCCATGCCTCCATCCATGGTGCTGAAGCACTGAGAACCTGTCTCATCATCCGGCTCTCTCCGTGGTCCTGAAACACTCAAAGCCGAAGGCCTTCACTCAATCTCCGTTCTTGTCTGTGCCTGTGTTCTTGTGAAGTTGTGAAACGTCATCAGTCACAGCCCAAGTACTACTCCAATTCAAAGTCCACACCTGGTACCATTTCATCATGAATCCTTCAGAGGCTGACTTGTATAAACATGGGGAAGACAAGTATCCCAACGGTGATAGCTGAGAATCTATACCAGACTATGAATGGTTGTTCATCTTTGTCCCGCAGCTGTTATTGTGTCACTAAATTAAGGGTTGATATATTTGATGGGAGAAAGTAACCATGTAGAAAGTAAGCAGTATGCTCTAATGTTTATGGAGCTGTAAGGACACATCGGCCTGGTGAGACCGACTAAATGGACCGGCTAATATCTATGGTCAGTCCAAGGTGAGAACAGTTTTATCTTAGGAAGGCATTTGGTAATTTCATTTTTCATGCCTCTGTAGTGTTTTGTATAATTCCTTTTGTGAGATAAACTTTGTTAATGCTAAATTAGTTTGTGTTCGTGACACTTCAATCTCCACAAAAGCTTACCCCCCCCAGAAAAAAAAAGAAAAAAAAGCCTGTTGGAGAAGCTTTGAGTTGAGGTATTTTCTGAACAGTTGTGCAATTGTGTTGAAGTGTAGTCTCGTTACTAGATCTTGGCTGAGCAGGAATGTCAGCAAAAACGCTGCTGCTCCTGCTGCATATTGAGTAGACTGTATTCTCCTGTTCCCCGGTGCATGGCCGGCTTAACCTCCTTCAGGGCCCCCGGGGCAAATATTTGTTATAAGGCCCCTACTGACTCCCACTATATACTGCAGTTTCATTATTTCCCCACACACCCAGACATCAATCAGTACTCTAGAGCTGAAGTGATTAGTTGATTAGTTGATCGTTTGATTGACAAAATTAAGTGTCAACAGTTTTGATAATTGGTAATTATTTAAGTCATTCTTGAGGCAGAAATCTCAAAGACATGAGCATCTCACATGTGAGTTTTCTATGACAGTAAACTCATGTTTGTGGGTTTTGATTATTGGTCAGACAATTATTTAATTGTTTAACGATGAACATTCAGTTTATTAGTAAAGAAAATAATTGTCAGATGGATTGACATGAAAGTAATTGTTGGTTGCACCCTTCAGTACTTCTGTGATGGAATAAAACTAATTTGTCCACGGTTTTCTGTGTTAATTACTTGACATTCAGAAAAAAATTAAGCAATTTGATAAAACACAATTTTACAAACAAGCTTATTATGAACTAAAGTATTAAGATCTTAAAGTTAGATTTTGACACAGGGTCTCTCTTCAAGACCTGGGCTGCAGGATGAAGGATGGAGGACCAGTCATAGGTGATACTGTACTTCAGTGGTGCAAATTTCTAGTAAATTATTGATAAATTGTGTGGATGGAAATTTCCTTTTACATTATACGGAGTGGACTTTGTCTGGTTTGTAATCCAGCCTTTGCTCCGGTGTTTAGACTCCCAAATTGAATTTAGGAAGTTCATACTCTCAAGGTCATGGGTCTAAACCTATACTGTGTCTCAAATCGGATACTTCAGTCAATACATTCACATTTAGTACAATGTGTATTGTATATATATGTGTACAGTATAGTCACTGCTGTAGTGTGTGAGTTCATGACAGGGTAGTGTTGTTCCAAATCAAACACTGCTGTCATGCACTCACTGGAAATGATGATAACAACACAACCACGACCAAAATATCCACCAGCTGCTTTGTTCACTTGTCATGAAATTGAATGATTTACTTTCCCTGTGTCATGAAACATGGAATTTATGCCACCACCAGCGCTGACGACATGTCCTGCTTCCTTGGTCGCTGTTTTGACATGTTTTGGAAATACTTGGGTGGTCCTTCCCCTTCCACTATGTAGCCAAGATGGCAACCGTTTTGAGTATACCATGCGGGTACTTATAGTCCACTGCATGTTGCAATAATTGTAAATATGAACGCACTTGTGCACTCGAACCAGCAAGTGAGTTTAGACACAGCATTAGTGCACTTTGTACTGAGAAAGGCCTCCAGACTGTGACTCTCTCCGTGGTGCTGAAACATTCAAACCCAGCCTCTCCCCGGAGCTTTCTGTTTCTCCCAGTGGTCCTCTGTGACATCTGCTGCTACTGCTAATAGTACTACTGCTTTGACTTAGCTGTAGTTTAGTTAGCTGTTATCACATTGTTAAAACATGAAGGAGTGATTAAAATATTAATACAGCAGAAAGAGAGCAAGCGAGCAAGCATGTGCGTACCTAATCTGGTTTAATTACACTGCTGAGGAGCTACTCTTGAAAGCACAAGCACTTAAGATGATAATTTAGTTTGTGGCAGCTGAAAAGGCAGATTTTTTTCCATTTAAGATCAGGGCTGTTGTTACAAATTGGTTTCAGAGTTTCTGTAAGTAAATAGTGGTTGTGAGTTGTCCTCAGAAGTTTGCAAGTGTGTTTGCATGACTGAAGAAATGTGAGAAAAGTGAGACAAAGAATTTCAGCTTTGCAGTGTATTGGACAGTTTCTGTTGGATATTAGGCATTCAGCTTTTCAAGATTATCTTCAGATTTTCCTTGTTGAAGAAACAAATCTGAAAAACATCAAAACTGCATCAAATATACTGAAACAAAAGCACAACAAAACGAGATGTGAGACACAAGGTACACAAAGTTTATAGTAGGACGTTCCTTTTAAATTTTTGATATAAAGCACTTTGTAACCGCAGTTACGTGGTGTAAAAGTTGTGCGCTTACTCATTGTCTACACCAGTGCTTCTTAAAGTGGGGTCCTGGTAACTCCATGGACCCTTGAGGGGGTCCCTGCGGGTTCCAAGCAAAAAGGGGAATCATTTATTTTTGTCCATTAATTGGAGGGTTGGTGGTTCGATCCCTGGCTCCACCAGGCTACGTGTCGAAGTGTCCTTGGGCAAGATACTGAACCTCATGTTGCCCCTGATGACTGTTCCATCAGTGTATGGGTGTGATGTATGAATGTGTAAGTGAATGAGTGAATGTGGTGAATAAGACTATAAAAGTGCTGTATAAGTGCAATCCACTTACCATTTATGGGTTTCAAACATAGTAAAACATCTACAAGCAAAGACCCTGGGGACAACATTTTGTGTCAGTTTAGGGGTCCTTGACGTGAAAGTTTGAGAACCACTGATCTACACCAGTATAACTCTTAATATTCCTGCATCACTTCTGTCTCCAGTGTGTAGGCCTACAGGTTGCAGAAACTAAGGTTTTAGCAAGATAAAAATCCCCCTGACTCTGATCCAGCATCTCTTCTCAGCTCTTATAGGTTTTAGAATGGATTTTAATATTCTGCTCATCACTTTGAAAACATACTTTTTCCCTTCATTTCCACTATGACCTAGTAGGCATCCTCAGATGTTTGGCTCTCTCTGGATTCTACTATAATTTATGCTCTTGACCAAGGTTTTTTTTCTTGCCATGGGGGCACTTGGGTGTTTGATTTTAATTCATTAAAATCAAAACAGGAGATCAGCCAGCTGAACAGGTTGTCAGATCAATCAGACTTTTTTAATCCTGAGGAGCTTTCTCAGCTTTCTCATGCATGGCAGGCTCATACCATCCGCCCAAACGACCGTATTGGAACCTTTTTATGTGCGTAACAGAGGAGATGGAGAAAAGGAGGCAGAGAGAGGGAGAGATCACAGAGCAGGCGGTTGGAAATAGAAGAGTGTTAAGCTGTAGCTCAAAAAGAAAAGGGGAAGAGATTAGACACAGGGGCTCTGTTGCTAGTTTGATTTGAATTAATCCATTTATTTGATATTGAATCATTTGGAATCGTGCATGAAAATTGCATTTGACATCCCATTATACATCCCATTGTGACAAATATCGGCCACTCAGTCTAGTTTCATCATGTATTTTTGCATGGAATCCATAGGGAAGCTGAGTTGCCACTGATCTATAATGCATGGGAGGAGAGTGTCTGCGGGGCTTTGGGGGATTTTCTGTATGTGCCGAGGCTTTGCCATATAATTCTTTCATCATCTGGTTTTTACTGTTTTTTGTCTTACTCAGTGAGTATTTAGGCAGAAGTGAAGGTTGGACATGACTGCTGGGGATGTTTTCAGCAGCTTTAAGTGCTCTGAGAGTCTGCCTCTGCCTGAGCTGTGCCCAGACACTGTCCTGTATCTTTCTGGGTGAAGCATGACTTCTGTAATTCCCTTGAACACAGACAGCTGGATAAAGCAAACAGTGGGAGCTAAGACCAGCTAGACGGAGAGGAGCAAGAAGAAGGGACGGGTTGGAAGCAGTTCAAAAACAGAGAAATGGCAAGGACACAGGCCATTAAATAGAGAAAGACAGTACAACATTTAGATAATAGAGGGAAAGGACTGAAGTCCCTCGCTATGAGGAGTAGGAGAGTGATGCTGTTTTATAAAGGGAAGAGGCACAGCCGAGACAATGTAAGAACTACTGTCATGTGTCATCAGAATCACCCAGTTGTTATCAGTACTTTAGTGCTGAGACGGGGGATGATTCAGTCACACAAGTTTGCACATATGCGTGCACGCACACAGCAACTGACAGAACAATTTCTTTAATCTCAATAACCATGAACATGATAGATTGACCCACTTAATCTGCAAAGCAAGTGATTGGTAATTTCATTCCTTTATTCCTTATCAAATCCCGTAATGCCTCCTGTATCTCCCCCATATCCATAATACATGCATTGTGATAATTTGAAGTGCATTATGTAACAGTTTCTCAAAACCCTCAGGCAGCAGTGGGTGAAGAGGTGGAAGAAGCGAGGGATTTGCTGCAAGAGAAGGAGGAGAAAGAGAATGAAAGGAGGAGGGAGGTGAAATAGAGAAGATGTGAAAAATCAAGGCCAATCTAGGATGAGAAAATGAGAATAGGATAAGGGACGGAGGGAGGGAGGGAGAGATAGAGGTGTCGCGAGGATGCGCAGAACTGTGTCTCATGCAAACGACTCCGCAAACAAAACAGAGAAACAGAATGTTTGTTTCAGGCAGAAGCAGCGAGGAAGGAAGCTGCTTCCCTGAGCTACTTCCCTAAGCTGCTCTTGGATGCAACCCTACAGAGATGTAGACAAAGACTGCAAATGTACATACTGATTCAGAGGCCAGATGTGGGGAAAAAAAACTTATGCAAAGTGCTGGTTTTAAATACATCTGGGAAGTTATTTTATGGTTAATTTATACAGGAGTTTGTGTTCACACTGCAGCTTCACCGTGATGGGATTAGTCTGGTTTTTCTTTGGTAGAAACTGTCAACCCTCACTGTGCGACTGATGTCATGTCATATAGAAGAAGCTGTAGCAAGACGCGCTGCTATATTTTTAGAGGAAAAAAAAAGTTGTAATTTCGTTATGAGTGTTTTGCTTCAAAGAAAATTAAAAGATGAGTGTTTTGTTTCTCTGTGGTAAACCCTGAAGGGTTGTTAGATACAGTACAGCAGTTTATCTCATTAGAGGTGGGCATGTAATCGGCCTCTTCCAAAGAAGAAACCATTAATTAAAGACATATGTGTAAAGGGAACATCTGTTTCTGGCAGATTCAAACACACTGAATTGAATACTTAATCAAATCTTATTGATTTTGACTCATGCATAGTCTAGTCTTGAAGATGCTCGAGGCTCCCAAAGTCAACATGGAAATAATTTCCTACATAAATTTATGTTTTCCTCACTTTCATCTCTTGAAACTTTTAAAACTTTTGCTTCACACTGTTGCTATTTCTTGCAGGTTAATAGGTTCAGGGGGCTGAGTGACTGAGACCATGACAGCTGGTGTTCTAATATGTCCATTATAGCAAGTGAAACTGTTGCGAAATGTATTTGGAAAGGCTCAACACACGTCCCATGCAGGCGAAGGTTAAATTAGCAGAAGTGATATTTGTGAGTAAACACAGAAAACACAATAAACCAAAGTCACTTTTCTCTCCTCAGGGGCTGAATGTCCTTTCCTTTGGTTTCTATTCATCTGCCTCACAACTCCCATTCAGAGTGTGTTTGCAGCCCGGGTATAACTTGGCAGTGGGGACAGAGCAGACAGTTTGAGTACTCAAACGCTGTGCATCCAAAATGCCAAGTTCTCTGATCAAACAACAGAACGCCCAGAGAAATTAAAGCCCTTCAAAGGCTGCAGTCGGTCAACTGGGTGTAATTCTGTAAGTTATGACGTGAAAAGACGGGGCAAATATTTTACATAACGAAAACCGATGGTGCCTAAAAACCTGTTCTTGGTGGTTTCATAATCAATAATGTCAATAGTCATTTCTCCCTTTGTGCACTGCAGCTTTAATCTAGACTTTTATTTTTCCAATGTTCACTGTTATAATGATGAGCTAAGACAGCTTTCTGATTTAATCATCTGCTTTGCTTTACAGTTCAGTGTGCACTTCAAAGGTCAATCTCCTAGGACTAACCAGACTTAATGTCTGCCTGCTGTACTCAGTAGAACAGCCAGTAAGCTGCAGAATCCCAAGGTCCTACATGTAAATTTACCAAATCACAGATATAGTGCAACAAATTACTTGGAATCTACTGTTGCAGCAGGGTAACCTCTTGTCCCCAGCATGGTTGGAGAGTTTGTAATATGGCAATGCTTAAAATGTGAAAGAGTGTATACTTTGCCCTGGCTATTGTCTTCGACTTCCTAGCCAGACGTTGAACTATTATAAATACCCTCTGAGTTTAGAGACAGACTGTGGTGTATCTGCTGTTAAACCTCACAGCGTGGTAGGCTCGGCTGCATCGGCTTCCAGACTGAGCACAACGGCATTTTTAATGTGAAGGAATAGAGGGGGGGGGGCGGACAAGGCCCCGGTGCTGTGCATTCTAAATGTGGGGGTACGGCGGGTTTGCCTTGCCCGAGGCGAAGTGTCCACAAAGTGCATTTTGAATGTGAATCGTCCTGACCTGAGTTCATCTCGGCACTCGAACAAAAGCTCCTGAACAGATGACAACCTCATCGAATACACGCATGATTTCTTCTCTCGCACGTTATTTACTGTACAAGATATTCAGTAAAAATGTCATCTTCTTTGAGAGGCAGCTTGAGCTGGATTAACAGGGCTTGCAAGAGATAAACAGTTGGCAGCAACATCTCAATTTCCCATGTAGCCTGTGAAAATCTGACCAATAACTTCTCTTACTTAGCAAATAGGCATTTTGTAGTCTGGTACAATCCTCTAGAGGAAACTAAAAGCCCGCTGAAACTCCCTGCAGTCGCATGTCGGCAAATTAACAACAGTAACCTTACACTATAATATTCTCCTAATGTTCACGAGGGAGTGATTTTATTATCCTAAGAAGAACGTCAACATTACTTTCCCATATTAAGCATGCTTTCACATTACAAAGAGTTCTACCCACGAGGGCTGCTTGTTGAGTAAGAGAAAGCTCTTCAGATGCTGCCACACAGACTGTTTCCTCCAAGAATAAAAACATGAAAAAAAAATCCAAAATCCACATACGCTGCATTTGTTTGCAATTCTCTCAGATAACTTCTCTCATCACTGCAATGGGCAGAACTAGCTGACCCCCCGCCGCCCCTTCAAAGTGTAATTGTAAGCTGTTGAATGCACTTGTTGAAGAATCAGATTGAACAGTTCCCCCAGCCCACCCCGGGTGAGGAGGTCTTGTGATTCTTCCAAAAAAAAACCCCAAAAAAACATCCAAACTCCCCCCAACCCTGAAAGCGAGCTGCAGCTCACGGGTGTGCTGCTGCTCTGTTTGAAAAACACCTCATTTACAACAACAAGAAGTCAGAGCTGCTTCCAGGCACACACACAAACTATATGTGGCACCTCTGCATGTTGGGGAGACAGGAAGTGTAATTAGAGCCGATAGAAAAACAAATTTGACCTTGGAAATCTGGCACTAAAACACATGGACAAACCTGAGCTTTTTTTGTGTTGTGTTGATTCTCGTGCACTCACACCCGAGGTCAGTGCCAGAGCAGCATCACTAATGTGCATTAAAGATACAGTTTGAAAGACACAGACAATGGACTGGAAAAAACGACATCAACCATTCATGGTGGCTTTTAAAAATTTGATGCTCAAAGTCTCTGGAGCAGGAAAGGGAAAAGAAATGTGGAGATGATTAGCAGATTATTTCAGCATTGATTATTCTTTCAGTTTTGCCTGGTGGAAAACATTACACCTCTCAGGCCACGAGAATCGAGCAACCATCAGAGCTGTTGCATTAACACTGTGATTAAGAGGGGTGTTTCAGATAAAAAGTTAAACCTTTAATCTTTTCCACCTTGTTTCCATGTATAAGTCAAACTGGTGACATATTTATAAAGTCTACAGTCAAGAGGCCGCCTGAGGCATGACTGAACTAAGCAGTTATTATGGTGCCACAGCAACCGCGGCTCCACACAGGCCAGGAAGAAGAAAAAAAAAAAGGAATTCTCTTTTTCAACTATTTTGCCAGCCACATACTTCAGGTAAAATATTCAGCTTCAATATTATTCTGCTCTGAGATTTATTCAGCTATAATCAATATTTTTACATGGATGTGAAAGGGGTTTTTCTGGTAGTGGGGAGAATATTCAACCCTTTCTCATAGAAATTATATTTCCATACAGCTACACAGCAACAGCAAATGCATTCTGTAGGGGACGGAATCACTGTTCAGGATTATGTCCAGGGACATTAAGAGCAGTGGAGTTGCCAGGAGGTGGGTGGGGTGGATGGTGCACGCACAAAACGGTCACACCAAGGACATCCACAGTCCCATCTGTGGTTATGTTTAGGCGACAAAAGCAGTTAAGATTGCATATTTTTCTGTATTAAACCAGATAACGATCTTTCTCTAACCTTAACCAAGGGGCTGTGAGTGTCTGAACATAACCTTAAAAAAGTGTGGCTCGTAGGGTAGTTTGTTTATATTGCTTTTATACTTTTTATACTTATTTGTGTGACCTTGTCTTTGGTACTAATGTACATCAGGAGACTGTGTTTTTATCATATGGCTGGTTATTTTGTACTCTTCGCAAAAAATTTTTCATGCTGGTCTTTTTCTGGCTCTGCCTTCTTTGTTTGCTGTCGCTGGGGACAAATAAAGTTTCTGGAATTGAATGATTTAATAATTGATAAATAAAAATCTGTGAACATTTTACGGTATATATTCAGTATCAACGTATTTGCAACTTGCCAAAAACATAAACTAACAACTTATGTTCCAAGGGTTTGGTCTCAACATTGGCAGCGACGCAACTACATCGCAAAACAAAGAGATTGGCTGTTTTTATGCCGTCAACCAAGCGGTTTATTAGCATATAAGATCTGAATTTACATTCAGGAATGCCCATACTCAAATGTGATATATGTACTTGTGTTTATGTTCCAAATATGAAATATATGTACATTGAAGTAAAATCATATATGTTTAAATTACAGCTTTTATATGTAAAAAATTACATGTGAAACCTGTTAGGAATTGGAACAATATCATATATTGACATATATGTCTAGCTCATAGAAACATGTATTTTAGTATGTCTGTCATGGTATAGTAAGGTATAAAAACTCATAAACACAATATAGTATTGCAAAAATATGTCATAGTATAGTAACGCATAAAACCTTCATCGTTGTTAAGACGGAAGGGTCGTAGAAACTGGGATTTTAATTCAGATCCCTATCAGTGGGAAGCGACTGTCCTAACCACTACGCTACCTCATGACATCGGCATTTAGTCTCAAGCTATAAAAAGTCATAATATAGTAAGACATGAATGGTCATATTAAATTAAGGCATAAAAGGTCATGAAAACAACATAGTATAATAAGGCATAAGAACGACATGGTAAAGTAAGGCATGAGAACGTCGTAGTATAGTAAGGCGAGTTACAGGATGTCTTGAAGATGTTGTCTCTTGGAGGGGACATTGGAATGACCTTATATGACACTTATATGACTGAACAAGTTCACTCAAATACTGGTAGGGACAATTCCGTCCTCACTAAATATTGGTCTAACCCTAACCATACATATGCAAAATAAAAAATCGAATCCACTTGCAATCATGTATCTTACAAAACATACTGTATCTGCCGTTGCAGTCTAGCTGTATGGAAACATACACTGTAGGAATATTGGACATTACTCAACAGGCGACACAAACACTGACAAAAAAGAGAGAATGACAAGGTTTCAAATGTAGTTGATTTTTTCCACTGCACATTTTGCATACGGCAATTTCAAAATGTGAAATAATATTTTTTGAGAAAGAAAAAAAAAGAAAAAAAAAAGAAAATGAGATTATCTTTCTCAAACACTAGTCCGTCACTTTGAGAAGACAACATTATTAGAGTAAGTATCATTTCGTTTTTATGTAGCTGCCATTTTTATGAGTGGGATCGGGCTTTGTGGTGGATAAATCAAACTCTCCATATGGAGTCCCCCAAAAAACCTGGATGGTTCTCCTCCATAAAACTTAGTAGTGCACTTTTTGTGTGTGGAAACAGCTGTTTCCTATTTAACTTGTTTTATCCAGTGACATCAGTGAATTGCAGAAGAAGAACAACAGGTGGAGTTCTGTCTGTTCCCCTCTCACTGGAGAGCACTTCAGATTTTTATGAGAAATGCAACAGAGAGGCAGTAGAGGAAGGATGCCGCTGATGGTGCTGCAGCCCACGGTTGGACAGCAGCTAGCCAATCTGGTGAGCAGGATGCCAGGCCAGCAGCAACATCATCACCTTTAGCCAAGCTCATGAGGACTGAACTGTCGGGAAACCAACAGGCAGAGCTGACTGGCGTTATTTGCTCTGCAGTTGTCCACTGTTGCCAAGTATAGCTACAATAAATCACTATGCTGCTGTGAGTTTCACCATGACTTGTTATTTTTCCTTTGACTATGTTGCTGACAACAGCATAGAGAGGAAAGTGCCAACATGTGTGACAACAGGAGGTTTGAAACTTTCCTTAAAGAGAAACTGAAAAAATAAACTAGTGCCAAGTGGAAGAAGAGGCGAGCTTCAGCAGACGGACACGATAAGGAGCTTACACTAACAGCCACGAAAACACTCACCCTCATCAGGCGGCAGCTGTCTGGTCTTCTGGGTTTGCAGCTAAGAACGTCCGGGACGATCCAAAGTTCACTGATACAAGCGCCGTGGGACGGGTCCCTGAGCGGAAGCACGCCAATCTTCTCCCAGTATGAGTGGTACCAAAGTAATTCAAGTTTTCTGCTATACCACTAGCATGGGTGTAGCTAAAATCTCACAAAATCACGTACAGACATTCATTGTTCCCGGATGATGTACACTAAGAACAAACAAATGCTAGTGTGCTAACATGCGAAGATAAGATGGTGAATATGATAAACACATAAAGCCTAGTCTAAAGCCAGAGATATACTTGCTGTTAATTGTTCACATACTTGCCTAAGTACTACGCATGTTGCTGGAGCATACCTCTTGATGTAAACAAGAAATATGGCAACGCTGGAGGAGGTTAATACTTTGTTCATTCTGACATGACGGCAGAAAAAAGCCATCAACATAGAGGGTATGTAAGGCGCCTAAACCAGGCACGCTGTGACATTGGCAAATAGGTTTCTCTCTTTTTGCCAATGTGAGAAATCGACGATCCTCATCCTGATGAGGGACAATATGAAAACGCCCTTGGTTTCAGACTCTTTGATGTTATCTCAGCACAGTCCTCCATCACTGAGAGTGGGGATGTTAGAGAGAGGGCAAGAGATAAACTTGGGCTTCTGGCCTGTCCATGTCAGTGCACATGACTCATGTCTTGGTTTAAACTTTCACTTTCCAAGTCCTTGAAACTTCTGATGTTTCTTTGGTGATTGCCCTGATCAATACCACACTTTTAACTTCACTGTAGCCGCTATAACCGTTTGATTTCACAGATATGTTCTGATTATTCTGAGACCCTGAGAGCTCCTCTCTCTCTCTCTCCCTCCCTCCCTTTAATAATGTTCACATTCTATTCAAGATTACACACTTGTGAGCAGTTGCCATCACAGATCAATGGCATTGGACATCAGTGCTGAATGTCAACATGCCAGTATCTTACTCTCAGACGGACCCTGCACCCAAATTATTATTTTAAAAAAAACAAAAAAACATGCAGATATATTTGTTTTATTTCCCGGGCTTTGAAATATCCACCTCTGCAGTTGCTGCTATCGTCCAAAAAACAATGGAAGTGGGTTTTTTTGTTGTTGCCACAGTATTGAAAAATGACATTTAAAAAAGATTTAATATCTCTCTCTTCAATGGAACTCTGGATAACCCCAGAACAGACTGTCAACTGTTTTCAGAGACTATTTTTTTAGTAAAATGTAGTTCCAGTGAAAACAGCTCACACAGAGAGGTGAGCTGTAAGTGAGAAAAATGTCTTTTTTTTTTACAACATGGGTGAACTGACTTCTTAAACTATGTACATAACGCTTTGCACAAATGGTCCAATGCATATCCTGGAATGTACGGAGTGACAGATAAGCACATTCTCATTGTTTTTAGTCTTTCCATTATTCAGATTCACTGCATTGACTACATGCCACCTCCACTACTGAGCCCCCCCAGTGTCACTTCTCCCTCTACTGACTTACTCTGACATTATTTTTTTGTGTGTGTGTGTGTGTGTGTGTGTGTGTGTGTGTGTGTGTGTTTATCGGCTCCGGTGCTCTTATGTGAGATGCTGCACTCAAGCGAATTTCTCCCAAATCGTGTTGCCTTTGACGAATCGCGAGAAATCATTTGGCAGTATCCGTTTCTGAGAGATTTTCACAAGACATCACATGGTCTATGTAGCACATTCAGGAACATTGAAGAGTTATTGTACCATCTTTTTTTTATGTCATTCATGACACAGCAGGTTTATCATTTTACAGAGCAAAGATTATAAGATATACATTATACTGTCAATGATACGTTTACCTGCAGCTTCAGGTATTGTAGTCGTGAGAACTTGTGACAGCTCTAACTGGTACCACAAATCATGTTAAAGATTTAGGTTTTATATATTATGTTATATTCTCTTCGCAACCTGATTAGTTCGGCTCATATACGGTGTCTGATTTTAAAAACTTCGTGCTGCAGACTGCACGGGGCTCACGCTGAGCCATTAGCCTGTCAGTCCTGTTGTCTCAAAATGTATGAGCTACAATTATCTGGTCAAACGTACACCCACCCACTCCATCAAAGAACACCTTATTGACTATAGCTTTTTATTGATAGTACTGTAAAAATGCTTGACATTATTAGATTGTATGAAGAGACAGTTTTGCCAAAGGATAGAGTGGGTTGGGTGTTCAAAATTTGAAGGCGGGCTGACTGACTCTGCATACATATGCGAAGTTTATGAAAACAAAAAAAGAAAGAAAAAGTAGAAGAATAAAAACAAGGCCGAGTTAAATGTTTCACGCGCCACAAACCCATTCAGCATCACGGAGCACGGGCATGACAAAGAATAACATTTTGCTAGACGGTTGGTTTCTGTGCGTGAAATGAACCCTCCAGCTGTAAATCTTTCTCTCGTCCCTTCACCTGACAAGCTCACATCACAACACTGTATTGCGATTCCACCAGTGTTGCATCCATATGCTCCGTCTCTCTTGCAGCACCAAGCCTGCGCTGGGTAAACCAGGACCGGCCGCTGAAGCACGCGCCTGAACGCAGAACAGCCCAATGCACTGGCAGCGCTAATTATGCAATTGCCAGACACTGTTTGGGAGACAAACACGGCCTCTCCTCATTGCTCTTTGAAACCAAGTAGCTTCTCAGACAGGGGAGCAATTTGCCATGTCTTCTGTAACAAAAGAGATATTTTGGTTTGATAAAGGTAACACAATGCAGACCTCAAAATTGGATGAATTTTACTTCCAGGCTGTCTCTCTGATGTATCTCCAAGTCTGCATGCCCTCATGTATATGGTAATGGAGTCACGTTTTCTAGTCATCACATGATACAGAACCATCTGTCCACTTAATGCATCACCCAGTATAATGTTCATGCCATGAACTACCCTAGCTTTTTTCTCTTTTATAATATTGTCCAAGTTGTTTTGTCTTGGATCATTCAGCTCTGCTAATTATGTAAATATAGAGACCTGAACATGTACAAGTGTTTTGTCAGTTTCTCAGTAAATAGTTGTGCTCCGGTCTGTTCCAGTTTTTCAGATATTATTCTCCTGCAGACATCTTAATGTGGTTTGTAAATTATATTATTGTTTTATAACTTTAACAGTAAAGCCCAGAGCTACAGCGATATATAATTCTGCCCAAAATATTTAAAAAAAAAACACTTGGTTAAGTATTAGATGTATCATACTATGAAGAATATTTTTCAATGTGGCATAATAATTGAGCTCAAGCTTTGTCATTTAAAAAATAAGATCTTCCCATTCCCATTTGTCTGGGAGTTGCTGCATAGTGAAAAATATTTTGTTCAGATTTGTGCAGAAAAATTTCCCAGAGGCTTGTGGACTAAAACAAATGACTGTAGATGCCGAAATGTCTCCAGTTCCCATCACGCGCATATTATTTCAAAAATAATCTACTATGGGTGTTTACAGAGGCGTCATATTGCACACGTGCGAGCTCCTCATCCCAGCTGTACGAATGCACACACACACACACACACACACACACACACACACACACGCACACAGGTGCACGCAGGTAGGACCGGCACAGCATGTTAAGCATAAACTGGCACTTAGACGACTGTGGGATCAGTAAGATGAACATTAGCAAAGGCAGCACATACTGATGCTCACACAAACCAGAAGATGAATGGTAAGTAAGCTTCAGTATGGCTGTTCACTCTGAGCATGGCAGCAGAAAGGACAGAAATGTGACCCCTTGACCCGTTAAATGAACAAAAGTATTGATGGTAGTTTAATATGCAAATTTTGTATGTGCAGGGGCAACACAGAGCAGTTATTTGCATAATAAAGTATGTGTAAAACTGTGTGCAAATATTGAACTGTTCTCTAATTAAAATACACACAAGCTGAGGACTGGACTAAAACAAGTGTCACTTTACGTAATGTAGTTATACAAAGTGAATACTATTGAATTTAATAGATCGACATTGCTTATATTGTCATCCTCGTCATTGCCATTGCTGCTGCTGCTGCTGTTCTTCATGTAAATGTGAGAAATGTATCTTTATCATCGCCACTCCTCTCCTGTTGTGCCTCAGCTGAGGAGCGGCTCTGCACTTTTTTCCCTCCTCCGCCGGCTTTCTCTCTTTGTGCCTGACTGAACATGATTTAAGTTGTTCCCTATCATTACGGAGGTTATTTACTCAGGAGTTACGGTTGGTTTGCGTGTTTGCCTGAAACTATAAGGTTATGTTGCACGGCAGTTCCTTAATTGGTTCTCAGCTAATTAGTGTAGAGTACACAATATTAGGGTTGTGTTTGTTTTTGCGGTGATATGTCAGTAAATCAAATGGACAACTTTTTAAATAAAATGCATAAAAATGTATGTATATATAGAAAATATCAACTTTTCCCCAAAGTGATGGCAGCAATTGAAGTAAAAAAAAAAAAGTATTATTCTTGCGATGTGCATTAAGATTTTCTGTAGTGTTTATCACATATAAGTTATTGAGAATTATTTATGCTCCTACTGTGGAAAGTGTATATTTCTAGTTTCATCATGTTGCATTAGATATCTTGGAGCCAGATGCTCAACACTGCAACATGACCATCACTGGCTATGCTGACTTAAGGTTAATGTAATTTATGAATGAAGGATCATGTTGGGTGTAGCACATTGTTTACAGTGTGAACCGTCTGTGACAGTGCCTCTAAGGAGAAGCGATGGAGGCAAAGAGAGAGACCTGAGGGAGGCAGCGAAGGGATAGAGCTTCTTTGCAAAAGCTGGTTTCAAAGTGGAAGCCGACCTACAGCTGAATCATATTTACTGAAATATTCAGCAACCAGTTCCTACACACTTTTCCCTCCAGTGAGTGTGTCTGACTCTGTAGCTCTTGTTAAAGACTAACTTAACACCAACTTAAAAATACTTGTGCACCGCCCATGGTTGAAGTGTTGCAGTTATGTGGCAGTGATAGAGGTGATGGAGTACACTTACTGACTAAAGCACACACACACACACACACACACCAACACACACACACACACACAACACACACACACCACCAACACACACACACACACACACACACACACACAACACACACACACCCACCACCACCAACACCTCTCCTTATTCATTTAAATGAGGCCAGTCTGTCAATGCGGCAGGTATGCCAAACCAGAGCACTCCAGCTAGAAAGCTGCAGTGTCATCCAACAGAAAAGTTGAACCAGGCTCAGGTTTTTTGCTGGACCACAGCGTGACATTATCTGCTGAGGAAAGTGCACATGCCCGGTATTTCTACTGTTTACCTGGTGATCTTCAGCATCTCTATGCTATCTCTGAATACTATACAGCCTACCTCTGCGCTGTGTTTTTTTTTGCCATATGCAAGACTTTAAACTCCTGCATCTGTTCTCTCTAACTGCACTTCCTGGACCACATTATACTGTTTCACCAGTACCTGAAACAAAGCAGCCCCCCAGCGAGTGTAGCGTGACATTGTTATAGTGCTGCAAAATCTCTGAGGCAGGGGGTTGGATGTAACGAGAGTTTCACACCATTGACCGTGCTCTGCATCCTGTCCCCTACAAACCGTTAATGTCGATTTCCTTTAACTATAACAACTCTCATTTCCTAACCTTAACAAAACAGTTTCTGCATGCAAGTTACATAAACATAACAAAGGCATAACTGTATCAGCAGCAGATCAGAAAGTGCTATATTGGTCCAAATATAAGGAAGCCCTGACTATAAAATCACTTCCTAATAGAGAGTGTTGATCAAATACTTTTTGAAGGTCAGAAACACAAACAAAAACAAAGCAGTAAGATTGAAACAAGGAGAAGTGGAATAATAAACAAACTAATCCCTGAATATTTAATTAAATTTTACATTTTACGGCGGATAAAATGCAACCTATTGGTCTTTGTAATTCAATTTTTTACCATTTCAAAGATAATCTGCAGCATTAACTTGTTAATTTTTCAGTTCTATTCAAACGTGTGTGTCCTTAGTTTGGCTGCTTAGATTCGAGCGCTAACTTTCCAGGTAAATGAAGACGGTCACATCTCTGACTGGATAAATTGATGCATCTTTCTAATTAAAATGTAACCTCGGGGTTGTTTATACCAATTAACTCAATCAGGATCAAGTAGAAATAGTCTAGAAATGAACTTGCCTGAATTTTATTAATTAAATATTTAGTTATGAGGCAAATATTGGAACTCTTCAAAGTGATTAACACTACAAACAACAAACAGATTGAGATGTTAGTGACGCCACTGCCGCACGCTGTGTGTTGGGGTGTCATGTCACCTGTAGCTGTCATCTAAGGTTGCCAGCATCCAACTTTGCCTGCAGCAGCTTAAATGATGTGTTTACTTTGTGTTTAAAAAGAAAATCAGACACTTACACACAGATTTGGTTGTACTCAAGACTATATTTGTCCTTGCTTCTGCAGAAAATGGAAGCTCGTGAGAGAGTAAACTTTAACTAACTGTACAGTATTTGCCCGAGGTGATAACTGCTGTTCCGTTACAGCATGCATATTGTCAAGTCTGTATAAGAAGAGACTCAAACTTCTTCTTCTGTTCTTCTCTGAACTCTTGTCTAATATGGGTTGTCAAGAGAGCGATAAAGTGCACTTTAAAAGTCTTTTAAAAGTCATTTTCTTCACATAGCAGCAGCCAGACATGTTTCCAACAACATGGCCCGACCGTCCACCTTTCTGTCTCGGTGTGTGTTCAGTCTCAGGAAATACATTCAACCTGTGAGAAACAAAAAGGCAAAAAAAAAAAAGCTGCTGTAGTGAAAGCGGGATCATTAGGGAGTGAGGAAGGAGGGTTATTGGGTCACATCGTTCAAAGCTAATGGTCGCCGGACTGAGAAATGTGAAGGGCAGCTGAGTGAACAGACAATAAAGGAACAGACAGTGGAGGAAGTGGTAGGAAGGTTTACCTTTCTTTCTCCTGTGGGGTCACCTGGGCCAAACTGAGACTGATATGTATGACCAGGCGGTCGGCGGGGCAGTGGAGTGAAGAAGCTGCTGGCACAGACAAGCTCCAGCATAGAAGGACATTTCTCTGTGTGCTGAGGAAAGGGCTCTGATGTATAGCGGTGATGACAAGACTTTTTATTGCCTTGCCTAAAAAACTATGCGAAAATGTCTTACTCTTTTATCTTGTGTTGGGATTGTTCTCCCTTCTCTTCTTCTGCGGCTAGAAATCCCACCCTCTGTTGACCTTCAATCTTCTTTTTTCTTATTTTTCCCTAATTCTCCAATTCCTGTTGACAGCTTTGTTCATTCATCTCTGCAGACTGAGCCAGACGTTGCCCTCTGTTTTCTCTTTTTTGTCCATGTAACAGATTGAAGGAATGACCAGAGGTGACAAGCCTCTTTATAAAATAACAGACTGTTAATTGTCCCTGATCATGTCTTGTGGGAATTGTATTATTTACCCATGCTAAATGAGATTCGCTGTTCACTTTTAATGTCGCCTTTCCACATGAAAGTGCAGCTTTTATCATCCCTGACCACTTTCCCTCCACTTAACTCCCTTCTGGAGTCGGCCTCCATTCCTGTCATTATTCCCTTTCCATCTTTTTTTTTTCTTCTTCTTCTTCTTTTTTTGGCCCCTGTTCCTTCACTGAAAACAAATTTAAATGCAAACAAGGCAAATCTGCCTAGCATTTCCTCCCACAGGAGAGACGTTTAAAAAAAGAAAATGAGAGGAAAATCATTGCAATCTCTTCCCTTACGGCATTGCTTACAGACATGCACAAAATCCTTTTTTAGGGGCTTTATATGATGTTTATTACAGTGATCATTTATGCACTCCTTTGACAAAGATTACATTTCAGTCAACATATTCACATGCAATTATATGCATGTGAATAACCTTGTGAAGAGCTATCCAAACTTCAGTCTTAGGAACATCCAATCTACCAATTAGGCATAAAAGGAAAAAAAAAAGAACTGTTTACTATGCATGTTTGTTCGTTTCCTCTTTGGTGCAGCCAAAAAAAGGTTGCTACTGCAAATTAAACTCAACACTGTGAGTATGCTTTCATCTGGAAATTATAAAAAAAAATCACAGTCCCTGAACAGTTGGTTGTCCAAATTGCACCACGTTCCCAGGGGCTTCTGGGTAAATGAGGCTGGTTGTAGTGTAATCTAACTATAGTTTACATTGCTATAAACCCTGTAAACAAGATTACCACATTTAAGCTCAGACTCTCATCTATGAATAATTACCAAATGTGATCATCATCATAATCCATGGCTCAGTGAGCAGATGGTTGAAAAACTCTCACAGGTGTGTCAGTGCTGCATGTGTGCGCGCCGCACATGTGAAACACTTGTTTGCTGCCTTGTCAACTACGTGCTGCTTCCTGTCAGGCTGATGGCAAAGAAAACGAAGCGGCCAGCTACTGCGCTAGATCACACACACACACACACGCACACACGCACACACACACACACACACACACAGATTCCCTTACTTTGTGCCAAAGCGGTGCACATGTGGCACGGGCTGCTTATCCAATCCTCGTGCATTAGCAGCATTGCACGGTCAGAGGAGTCATAAACAGCCACAGTATCTATCATAGGAAGGATTTCCCTTTTCATTTTCCTTGATTATCACAGCACCATCTGCTTAGCTTTCTGCAGCAATCCTGATACAAGCCCATTAGATGTGCATTTGAGTTATAAAAAAACCCCAAAACAACTGGTGAACAATTCATTCCTCTATCTCTTCCTTGCCTATTTAGCAGTCGGTTACACAGTCACATCCCGTAATATTCACTCAACAAATTTAAGATTGTGTACAAAAAACTACTTTCCTGCTCATTACCTCCCAAAAAAAATAGACACACATTCATGAATAAACATAACTATATTTACATTCATTTCTGTGGTAAATAATGCTTCAACATAAACAACGAAACAAACACTAAATTTGCCAGAAGAACTGATTGAGATCCGGTGTAGTACAGTCACGCCGCCTCTTACCAGCTGCAATGCTAAACAGGCGTTCATGTGATGTGATGCCTTGGCAGCGCAGTGTAAGAGTGGGTCATTTAAGAGGTCAGACGGTTCAGTTTAGACATTGTGGCCTCTGCCTCCTCAAAAGAAATCATGTCTTTGACAGCTGTGTGATAATTGTGTGAATAATTCAAAACTTGAGCACATTCAGCTGAACTGTCACAGATCCAACTGCTGTGCTTAAGGTGACCGAGTTCAACTCTCAAGCTGAAAATGAAATTCCCTTAAGAATCAGTAAACCTTTGTTCACAGTCATTTGTGATTCTGCAGAGAGCTTCTTCTTTTTTTTTTTTTTTTTTTACAGGATAAGATTTCAAGGTTTTGAGTCAGGAGGATAGGTGAATAACTTCTGAATGAATTAGAAGTCAGTTTAAAGGAAATATTCGGCAGTTTTTCTTGAAAACATTTTAACAGAAAGTTTTTATTTTCTTCTACGCCTGCCTTCATACCTACTTTCTTGAAGATTCATACGCTAACATTTAAAGTTCTACCGCTTGATCTCATTGTCCTGGCAGGCTGCCCATTGCACAGATTTATTCAACATAAGTCTCGACTACCGAGTGCAGTCGCTGGAGCATAAAATTTTAAGAAACCCATATGTAATTTTTAATAGTTAATGATCCAAAACTTCAGCAGTAATTCTTAACAAGGTCTGTTATTGATGTAGGTGTTTAAATTCACTTTGTTCCTTCACAGCACATGATGGCATTTGTCACGCTGCCAGAACAAGAAGATAAGATAACTAGAAGAAATAAAATGTTTTATATGGTCATGAGCATAAAAAGAGAAAAACAGACACAGATAATGAAGATGAACGTTTCTCCTGTCTGGAATAAGAAGCATTTTGAACGAATGAATAAAATAGTGTTTTGTTGTACGTGTGGAAGTGGAGGGGTTGCAAGTTTGAGTTGCAATACTCTCCTGTGAAGAGCGCTGTAGCCTTAAGGTGAAATTATAGCACAAACAGTCTGATCTTTGTTTCACTCTCTCTGTCTGTTTATTGTATAAACCTGTGTGTACCGCCATGCTTTCTATGCATCTTTCTTCTTGCCTAATTTACGAGTTGAAGTGGGTCACGCATGCCCACACATTCACCCCACCCCACCTCACCCCACACCCCACACACACACACACACAAAACAGCTAGTAATGAACATCGATCTATCCGTACCAAAAAGAAAATTTCTCCTTTCTCCCGTTTGAGGAGCTCAATAATGAAAAGACCCATATTACTTTTTTTTTTTTTTTTTAAGATACAGGATGTCATCCTCCTTTTCAATGTACAGTACGTTCTTTCTCCTCCCTGCACACATTCAATTTATATTCAAATACACTGGGGAAAATGAACAGTATTAGATGATGAAGTCTTATCAGACTGTAATTGAAGATGCCACGGTGCATTTGTCATAACCCTGCGCATAATTCATTGTCCACTCATTTTTCTTACCAACATATATATTTGTTGGTTGTGACTGAATGCTGCTGTGACTTTACAAATTATTGTTCACCATCATGCATTATAAGACACAAAGGCAGACACAGACATCACTAGGTATAACTTACACTGATTCTGGAACTCCCTCAATCACTCGCTCTCAATATTTTCTCTTAAGGAAAAAGTGCTGTGAGGGTTCATTTATTCAGTGTCTGTGTATCTGAAGCAGCCATTCTTAGTTCACTTATTGTCTAAATACCTACAACATTATAATGACATTCCCATCTGCCCCAGTTGTACTTTGTAGTTTAGTGCTAATTGGCAAATGTTAGCATGCTATGACGCTAAACTGGTGATCCTGGTAAACATTATACCTGCGTTAAGCTGCATTGTTGCGATGCATGTAAGCAAGCAAATGTTAGCATTTAGCAGTACAGCCTCACAGAGCTGCTATGGCTGTAGATTCTTAATCTTGTTCTTCAATCATTTCTTTACGGAAACACAATTTATGAAAGCTGCATAAAAACACTGAAGTTATTTTGCCTCAACAGTCGACAGAGACAAACTTTTCAAGCTTCAGATTTTAGATCCAGGCCCAGTCTCTCATAGCCGATCAATCAAAATACATGTGCAGTACGTACAGTACAGTACAGAGATATTTGTGCATTTGTCGGCTACATGTTAAATGAAAAGAAACATCCTGCAACCTGGGGGGTGTTCGCTATGACATGCTGATATGGCCAAGAAATATCGGGCCGTCATTTTTTTTCGCATGTTGTGTCAATAAAGTTACAATGAACCAGGGGAATATGAAATACTAAAGATATAGGTTTTTCAAACAGGAAACCAGGTTGCTTTGAGACATATATCTGCCTCTCTTTCTGTTTTTGTGACGCTTTGACTGGTGTATTTCTTGTCCTTAATCACAAATTATTTGAGTGCTGGAGAACGTGTTCAGAACATTAATAAAGTGGTGACTTGGTAAAATACATTTGAAGTTGTGCATTACAGTGGGCCTGAGAGCTCAGTGCACTGTGACTTAACAAAGCAAAAACACAAGCAAAAACCAATTTGACAACACATGCATGCACAAAAAAAACTGAGAAAATTGCAATATGAGAAAACACAATCATACACATAAACGAACTGCAAAGACAGAAAACACGAGCAGATAAAGACACTGAATAATGAAGTGCTGCAAAGTTAACAACAGATATTTGGAATAATACCTGAATCATTCAATGGCAGAGATGTTTTTTTGTTTAGTTTTTTGGTAGAATATCTTATCAGTTGAAATGGGCCTGACTTGGTTAAGACCAGTCAAATCCCCTCTATTTCTCTTTTTACATGAGCAGAGCATTCTGTGCTGTGGCACCCTGACACTTTAATGATGGAGGAGAGGAGTCTAAAGTGATTTCCTCACAATAAGAGGTGACTAATGTCCTTGTACAGGAGGTGCCAAATTGCTGTCTCCACTTTGTGCACAATGGTGCATAGTGACAGTTCTAGGTTGACAGCCGCACACCAAACACATACTGTAGTTACAAAAAGAAATGTGTAGAAACTGTTCACGCTTGGTAAAACTATAAATAAAGCTCCAGTGCGTTTTTGCATGATGCACTTTTGACACGGTGTGAGCAGATTGATTATACAAGACCCGGCACGTAGAAGAAGACACATAGCAGGGAGGCCTCCGATCCTTTACAATTCCCACCACCAAGGTCTGGGGTCCCTGCAATATTTCAGTTCCTCCCTGTTGAATAGAGGAATGATCAGAAGTTGTTGTTCATGCATCGTGAGTGCGAGTGTGGCCTCGTAAATGACCTCTGCAGGCATCTGTTGGCGAAACACGATGTGAGCCACAGATATGAGACCTTAAAGGTGCAAGACAGTGAGACCTGTCAATGCCTTATCATATCTGAAGCTGCCTTCACAATAGCCAACGTGCTGTTTTTGACAAACAAGCTAGAAACATGGCAGGATCTTACACCTCTAAGGACTCACTCAGAGACTTGTGCAGCAAATTATTATTTACGGCTGGATTATGTGAACTACAGACAAACTGTTTCGGTTCGGCTGTGAATCAGTTCGATGAAAAAAAGAACCTGCGTGCCCCAATGTCACAGAAGCTCAAGTGCTCTGTCCACACGCTTGTCCCTCTACTCTGTCAAAACACAGCGAGTGGCATCCCTGATAAAACTTTGTCTGGGGCGAGGCAATCAGCTGTGGGCCAGAGGCTTGAAACCTTTGCTATGTAATCTCAGCCCACTCGGCCAACAATCACACCAAGCTTGACATGCTGAGATAGGCTCCTGGCGCACTGAGAATTGCTAGTGTGGAGACAATGCTCAGTACAAAACAATACATTTTCCGATTACTTAACTCACATTGGGTCATAGTCAGAGAAAGAATAATTTACAGGTCCTGTATTTTACACTTTTCTGGTGTTTTATTTGAAGTTTTGGTCCATAAGAAGGTCGGTGATTTTGTTCTGAGTGATCAAATAAAAATAGAGCAGATTTCAGCAAAACACTCAGAGAAACCAAATCTTGCAAGGTTGAATGGTGGGTCCAGATGGGCGGGGCTCAGGGCATGGCTGAGAGCGGTTACTGCTTGGTTGTGACATCACAATGTTACAGACGTCCTGACAGCTCGTTTTAAGGCTCAGTTTCTGAATACAGGCTGTGTGCATTCCTCCGTGGACTGAGCACTTTGATACTTTCACTGTATTAATACTGAACCTAGACCTGCTTTATAATCAAAAAAGACATGGAAACCTCACTTTACACAATATGGGACCTTTAATCAAGATAAGTGTAGCAAATTTAAGTGAAGCATTTTGCAAAAGGCATGTGTGTTAGCCACAAGGATACACCTGTGTACCATGGCAACATAGGTGAATGCTGGAGGCAAACTGTCATTGAAACATAATGTCAACCTTAAAGAGAGAGATCCAAAGTGGGATATTAATGTAGTAATCTCATATGCAAACCATGTCTGCATTTTAAATGTAAAGTGGATAAATGCTACTCCTGCCTTCTGTTGCAATGAGCCACCAGGGTTGAATGTGCTTATCCTGACTGGCTGAGCACACGCTGGCAAATTCATTGTGCTGAGAGGAGACGACGAGGGGGGTGAAACCACCACAGCCACATTAGAGGGTGAATCCAGTGTTAACTGAACGGTATAATTACAGTGTCACTGGGATAATAAAACATGCGCCTCAACACACAATCAGAGAGTTAAAGTTACTGTAAAATATGTTTAAGAGCGCTGAGACTGTCTCTCTGTGTCTTTCTCTCCAGGCAATGTGTTTGTGGTGAGTTTGGCATTTGCTGACCTTGTGGTAGCCTTCTACCCCTACCCCCTGGTTCTCTATGCTCTCTTCCACGACGGCTGGGCGCTGGGAAACACACAATGCATGGTAAGACCACACCGGCGAGAGCACGTTTCAGCTTACAACCACTACAACACCACGAACCCCACTCCCACTCCAGTCTGACACAAACACTCCTCTCGCTTTCTGTCTGCGCAGGTCAGCGGTTTCCTTATGGGGCTGAGTGTCATCGGCTCCATCTTCAACATCACTGGGATTGCGGTGAACAGATACTGCTACATCTGTCACTCCTTCTCCTACAGTCGGCTGTACAGCTATCGCAACACTCTGCTGTTTGTTGCCTTAATCTGGCTGCTCACGGTGGTGGCCATTGTCCCAAATTTATTCGTTGGTTCCCTGCGCTACGACCCGCGGGTCTACTCCTGCACCTTCGCCCAAAATGTCAGCAGTTCCTACACGGTGGCGGTGGTGGTGGTTCACTTCCTGGTTCCCATCGCAGTGGTTACCTTCTGTTATCTTCGCATCTGGGTGCTTGTGATTCAGGTCAGTCTCCTGCTTTTCTCTACATGGTTATTTGTGTCTTTACAGGCACACGAGGGTTTATTGATGGTGAATAAACATGAAAACATGTCATCAGCTTTGAGTGATGCAGTAACTCCCATGGGCCAAACAATAACAAGATCCATCAGCTTTCCAGAGTTCATCCAGATTGGACCTGTAATGTAGAAAAAATATGGTCAATCCAAGTTTTGAAACTGTGAACTTTAATTAATGACCCTTTACTGGATAAGTCATTGTCATGTTTGAAATGTCAGAATTCACTGCAACATACATCACCCTGTAGTGTTTGTGTTTGGGGAGCGGGGGGAAGGGTGGGTACCACCTCCAAAGACAGATTCATTTTTAATACAGTGAATCCAATCAGTCTAATACCAGAAGCTGTGACTTCTCCATTCAATGTATCTCTGATCTCTACTTCAAAGGAACACAACAGGACAACGACTGAGTGTAAATGAAGGGTAAATGCAACGTCTGATAATCACCAAGATGCAAAGTGGATTAAAAGAACAGTGTTAAATCAATAGCTGATAAAATAAACAGTGTAAAGAATTGGGCAATTATGGGAGAGAATATAATGAGGCTATTCTACTATACGGTTTATATTGAGATGTCTATGAATTTAATTTGATGATTAAAATATTATTTTATTTCAACATCAACCGGGTCATGAGCAGGCGAGTAAGTCTCTCTTACTCTCAGTTGTTGATGATGAAAGCCGGGGACTTCCCCACGACACATTCTGGGGTTGTTTCCTTGGAGATGAAGTGCGGCTCCACCACTTCTCTCAGCTGTTCGGCGCCTGGCAGTCTGCCGGCAGGCTTTCCTCTGTTGATCTCTCTGTAGGCGGATCGGGGCAGATCGTGTTGTCTGCCTGTTCTATCGCAGTTTGATGTGGAATAAACTCTAATTATGGAACTTAACTTTTGCTTGATAACTTTAGAGGAGATCATCGTGGGTCAGATGACCCCAAAACCATGAAAAAAAAAAGTCTTCAAAATAAAAACGTGATAAAGATTTATAAGTTATATTCCTCAGAATATTCTGAGGCACTTCTGCTCTTCTGATTCACTTGTTATTGACTTGGCTTGTAACAAAGGAACACAAGTGTAGATGATGGAAAACTTGGAAAGCATGCGGCAAGAGAAAGAACAAAAGACGGGTGGACAGAAACGACAGAAAAGGGAAAAGTGCAGAACGGCAAAGAGCAAAAAAGCAGAAGCAAGCAATTTGAACTTTTAAATTGCTTAATTTGCTTAACCTTCCACCGTGAGCCATTTAAACATGAACTAAATTAAACGATATGAACCTAATGCACTATCAATAGAAACCTGGACTTCACTTTAGTACATCATTCAAAGCCTTCGGCATAATACCAGCGATTGATCAAACATAATAAATGGTTCCTAATGCTAATGATAAACAAAATGGAGACGAGGAAGCAGTCCTTAATAATAAAGACACCGTTGTGACTGATTAATGTCTGTTAGTCTGGTCACATGGTAGATACTGCCTTATGACTTTACATTTCAAACTTCTGCCCTTCTAAATGATATAGATCTGTGAATTGAACAAATTTGCATAAAAAAAAAGAAAAGAAGGAATCTCTTGTTACAGGGCTCCAGGAAAGTGGCTTGTGATTCATGAATGCTAAATTAGGAGGGGAAGCGAGCAGATAGATGGACCAGACCCCTGGAGTGGTTCTGTGTGTGTGTGTGTGTGTGTGTGTGTGTGTGTGCGTGTGTGTGTGAAACAGTGAGGCAGAGAGAAAGTAACCTTCTGGTATCATTTACGGTCTAATTCCCATCTTGTGTGTTTTCATCATGTTCAGGTGCGGCGTAAAGTGAAGACTGAGGAGAGCCCCCGCCTCAGGCCAAGTGACTTGCGGAATTTCATCACCATGTTTGTGGTCTTTGTGCTGTTTGCCATCTGCTGGGCCCCGCTCAACCTGATTGGCTTGGCGGTGGCCATAGATCCGTCCCACGTGGCCCCCCGCATCCCTGAGTGGCTCTTTGTTGTCAGCTACTTCATGGCCTACTTCAATAGCTGTCTGAACGCCATCATCTATGGTTTACTCAACAGGAATTTTAGGAACGAGTACAAACGCATTGTCACCTCTGTCTGGGTGACCCGGCTCTTTGTGACAGAGACTTCACGAGCCGCCACGGACGGCAGGAGCATGAAGAGCAAGCAGTCGCCGCCGCCACCGCACAACAACAACGAGTCGGTCAGAGATCGCATAAATAAAGAATGAAATCTGGATCCTAGAGCCTGTTAAATGGTAAATCCTGTTTTTTTATGTGACATCCAGACGGTTGTGCAGCTAAAGAGAGTCAAGTAACGCATGAACCCGGAAGACATGGCTTGGTTTTTCTATTGGCTGGGTCAGTCAGGTGGTGCAGGTGGACATGTTTACATCTGCGGATATGTTTTTAAAGAAATACAGTATTTAAATTAACATACTGAGTTCTTGAAAGTTTATCGTTTGAAGGAGTAACTCAACAACTTTGTTAGGTAAGGATGATTTCTCTGTCATCGACAGAGCAAACACTGTAGAGCTGTTGTTACCTCGTGTGAGAACGGGGGCCATGCGTTACGGTTTCATGTCGTTCTTACTCTAAAAAAAAAAAAAAAAAACTTACTCTAAAAACAATGAATGGTACATTAATATTACATTAAAATGTAATATCCTTTAATGTCTGCTGCTGTAGACTCTTAGACATATTTCACAAAACTGGGTAACCACTGGTAAACATACACCTATGTTTAGTAACTTCAGAAGCCTCAAAAAGTGCAACTCGCCTCACCTAAACGCTACATTAGTACAAGAGGAGATGACGTCAGTCTGTGTGTAATAGATACGTCTGATGGGGGTTGACGTGGTGACAGTGAAGTGGTCAGAACTGCACACTAAGCCTAAAGGTGGCCACAGCACATGACTTCCTGCTGCCTGGTCTGACCCTCTTGCACTGTGAAGAACAAGAAACAAAATCTTAGTAATAATCATGAATTGATTAATTCAGGAAATCAAGTGACTGATAGATGACACTAGCACCATACCACATAAGACCTGTTGTTTTTTTGTTTGTTTTTTTGACAGTTTTTGAAAGCCTCAAAACAAATGCTGCGTGTGATGTAGCGGGGGGGAGACACACCTACAGTAAATATCTACTATCGCTGCTGTATCCATCAGTCTGCGTATCACCTGCACTGCTCAGCTGCTGCGGTTTCACCGTTATTTAACTTTATTATAGTGTAGGTCACGGTGGGCCGCACATAAAGCCACACTTCATCCTCAAATCAGTGAAAACAACATGAGGAAAAAATATCCAGCCTGTTCCCTGGAAGGCTGAATGTTGATTTGATATTGCACCAGGGGCACTACTCTGCAAAATCCAAATTATCTTTACCGTTTAGATAACATTCTGCACTTAACAGTTTCATTCCAGTAAATCATAATATGACAGTCAATAGCATACATACAGTAATGTTGCCTCCTAGTTTTCTGCTTTAGTAGTGCAACATGAGTTTTATACAGAGTGAAAAAAAAAAGCCATCTCAACACACTGCAGCGCTCTGTGCAGGTGATTCATCAGAAATGTAAATGTAACACAGGGAGAAAAAACACTTTCATAAATACAATATGTAAAATACAATATATGGAAGTGCAGTGTGTAACCAAAAATATAGAAATTTGAGATGGCGCTAAGCTCACAAGGAGACAGAATAAATATGAATACACTGTAAACCTACAGTGGCGGACACACTTTGCATTTAGAGAACAGCTGTGGTGGAAAGTAAGATAAAGTACGATTTAGAGGGGCTCGTACTTTCCATGAGATTAACATTTTCTTTTACTAATTCAAAGGCTACTCAGCAGAACATAATTCTGTAATGGGCATAACACCCACAGTGCAGGACAGTGTGACAGTTAGAAGTCACACAGGGAGAACACAACTCCATACACTGATGTCAACATATTGAAAAAATAATCGTAATGCAATAAGTTGTTCAGTGCAGCAGCAGCATGAATGACTCTTTATGCACACGAACACTTTGCTATGCAACTCAAAACGACATCCAACATCAGTTGCATCTAAAAATCATATGGAGTTAATTCCAGATCCAGTCGTCCCTCACCTCAGTGCATTCACATTATAACAAGATGTCTCAAATCTTACTGTAAATGATGCTGCTCTCCAGACCACACCATGACAACAGGGCGAGGGAACGCTTCACATTTTGGGGTGTTCTCTCTGCACACCGTGTCAGAAAACATGTGCAGCGAGCAATATGGACCAGACACAGGTTGCTCCTCCGTCCTACATCATATGCAGCAGTAGTAGTCTTATGCAGTCAGTGGCAATTCTTATTCTTCGTTTCAGAAAATTTTATGCAAAATTATTGCTTTTCATTTCATAGGTAACAATTAATGTTGTTAATTTGTTTTCTCATGAAATAAAATAAAAAAAAATTATAATAAAAATCACTCACCAGGGGCAGTGGAAAGACACAAACATTGCACAAGTGTTTGGAGTCGTACTGTCACTTGGTCAGAAGTAATTTGATAGGAGAGTGATGGTCATTGCCTCTTACCTGGATAGTGTTATGAAAGACGTGGACTGAAGGAGGTACAGCTCATATCCATATTCCCATCTCAGGGTGCCTACCAAACATTTTGTTGTCTGAAACATTTGCAGTTCATCAGCTGTCATGTAAGGGAGTCTGAAGACATTTCAAAGGGATCTTTTGTAAATTAGTGTCAGTGTGGTTTTTAACTGTGGTATATTGTTATTGGAGATGTATTCAAAGTGTGGTTTTTAAAAATATATATATATCTGAAGCTCAATAACCCCCCCCGCACAGTAAACAGTTATTATTATAGGACAATGCTTAACCTCTCTTTTCATCAAATCTACTAAAGCCGCAAAGTGCATCTAAAACAACCTCTTGCTCAATTGGCATGTGCATTGCATCACTGCAAATACATTTGTTTTTCCAGCCTGGAGTGAAGGAATCAACCTGTAAATCGCACAAATCAAATATCCAAGAAAGGTAAAACAGGTTCCTCATAATAAATTTACCAGTAGTTTTATTTTTTTTTATTTTTTCTCATATTCAAATTCACTTCAAATTTGTGTGTTGTTATACAGAGTGAAAATGTGCAAAGCCATAGATCAAGGATGGTAACAGACGCAAAGCACAAAGTCGTACTGTACTATAAATATTCATAGGGACAGGACAGATGCAAGAGCGTTACAAGCAGAGGAGGAAAACGCAGAGGAAAGTAGACACAGGGAAACAGCAGGAAGTTTTTGTTGAAGAGATGGGATTTAGATAAATATCGAGAGCGACTATGCTGTCATGACAACAGAGGTGTGGGAAGGTGTTGGGGAAGCAGAGGTGGTGTCCAAAGGAGTGCTGAACAGCAACAAAAAAAAAACAAAAAAAAAGAGTGATGTTGTCATGGTCTGGAGAAAACACCTGCTCAAACATCTGGAGAGTGTTTTAGATGCACTTGGAGGGAAGTAAAGACTTACATTTAAACCAAAGAAATGGGCATAGCTGAAGGGGGTTAGGCATACAAACACAATATCAAGACATTGCTGGGGGGGGGGGGCTTTAAAACACCTTTGGTCTGTTTTCATTCAGAAGTACTGCCTTAAAATTAATACAACAGTGTCAAATTCTAAATATTACGGCAAGTGCCATATTTTCTATTAAAAAGGAACCAACTCAGCAAACCTGGTTTGCAGTCATACTGCTTTTTTTTTTATGTATTCAGGACAGTCGTGTATGGAAAGGTTTCTCTCCAGCGCCAAACAGCAGTTCACATGTAGACCTCAGGCAAGAAACGCAATTGCTGAAATAGAAGAACAAATATTATCTTTTTCTCCTTTGTGTTTTCTTTCTTTGTACCCTACAGCAAAATTATGTAACTATGTTCATTTGTGTTCCCTACGCTCCGTGTCTGCAACCTTACTTTGGACCTACTTCTCCATGCAACCAAATATGAGACATTGCTTTCCAGCTTAAAGGATGGGTTCATTATTTTATTTTTTTTATAATTAAAATGCTATTTCCCATCATTTACCTGGTATAGCAGCACAACTTCACAGCTTTAGTTTTTTAAAACTAATCTCTCTGTTCATTATTTACTCCCACAAATCCTATGATGAATCTGTTGGCAGTATTAAAATACTTTTCTGGAACAGGGGTCATAAAACACTATCTAATAATTTTCTAACTGAAGTAAAAAACTTGGATGTGGCCAGAGTTAATCAAACCTGATGGAAAGCGTATGTGAGACATTCTCTCATTCTGTAGACATTCTGCCTGGTTATGCTGTGAGCATCCTATTTTTCAAAAAAAAAAAAAAAAAAAAAAACTGCAACGCCGGACTGTGTTCACACCAGGTGAGACACTGCAGCCGAGTGCTTGAGGTTGCTTCCCCACAGCAGAAGCTTCTGGTGTGCTTGTGTTTGATTATATGTGAGGCGAAAAAAACATTCTAAGTCAAAAACTATGAACCGAGGTTTATTATTATAAAGTGTAAATCAAAAAAAAAGAAAAAAGCAACATAAATATATATATATACATATTAACGGTGTAAATACGATTTCTGCCTTCAAAATAAACACACAAAGAAGTAATCAGTGAAGGTTGTCACGCTGTTTTTCATTGGAAGATGAAAGCTAAGGTTTCCATGTGCTACTAATCATTTTAAATGCTGCACTCAGTGAGATGAGACACTCAAATCTCTGCATTGTGTCATTGGAGTCTCTTCTTACACCCTCCTCAACATCCATGCACATTCTCCTTAAAGAGGAATTCCCTGATATATCTCCGAGTCTTTTACCATGTGATCTCTGTAACATGAGTGAAGCAGCCACTTTACATTTGAAAAGGCTTCTATTGGTTCGATACTACAAACACAGTCGCTTCTTTTCAGTCATTTTAACAGATGCGGTTTGCAATTACGAGCCATAGAGCACAAGATATATTCTCCAACCATAGAAACCCGATGAAATCAGAATTAAAGACATTCTTGGGTGAGTAAATTCAGATGCCACTACAATCAAACAACTTTACATACAGTAATGTGATAATTAAAGCGGCTGCTTATCAAGGCTTTTGCACAGTGTGATTTGAAATGCAACACAGCTCTTCAATCAGTGTCACTGTCTGCTATGCAAACACACCTGGCAACCTCATGAGCAGGTGTAAGAGAGGGATCATTTGGAGTGGCCAAACGGTTTAGGCGCATACCATATAACGATATGATGTGTACGTCATACCCCTCATTATACTCTCTCCCTACATTTCTCGTCTCTCACACTGTCAAGGGTCAAATAAGGGCAAAATGTTAGGGAAATAATTTAATAACATTGTCCTCTGCAACATCCAGTAACTGTGAGCTACATGCCTGGCACAACCAGAATATCTTGCCTCATATAGTTTTTATGGGCTGAGCAATGCAGACACATGATTTACTGTGCATGTGCCAAACCGCCGCTGTTCACTTCCTTTATTTGTCATCCGGACATACTCGCCATACAGTACCCAGATTTTCGGTCATTAATGGGTTATGTAACAGCATGACAACATCAGCTCGGAGCTAAAGACAGAAAAGGATGCTGAACACTGATCAAATTAGGCGCACGGTGGATTCATCATTCATTCACCGAGATGAAAATAATAATGCAGCAGCTATGCTGTCATAATACACTGGCAAACCACATGAAGAAGTGAAATGTAATTATGTATGCACTGCCTATACTGTTTACAAGCAAGAAACCAATCTCCACATTTAAAACTGTGATTATGAAAACATGACTGAAACAGCTATCAAAGACGTTTGCAAAGCACAAATCTTTTTTCACCTGATAAATATTTACACCTAGTAGCCACGTAATTGGCTGCAGCTCATCAGACGTAGGTGGGATCTCTGCCCCCCCCCCGCAGCCTGAAATCTTCGAGGCGTAATTTAAATCATATGTTGGAAATATTACGCAAGGTTTCCTGTTAGCGCTGACCTGATGCTGTTACACAACATCCATACAAAGGCTGTGGGATTCATAAACAGTGTATGTATAAATGTGGCAACTGAGTGTGTATCTTGATGTCATAAACAGCTTTTGTGGAAAAATAATTAAAAAAAAAACTGTAATGTTTTATGACTTTTTTTGGCGTAAAAGAGGCACCATTAAACAAAATAACGAAAATGTCTTTTTAAGAAACTTGAGCAAGGTCGGAAATCGGTGCGTTTCAGGCGTTTAGCCAGCTGACTACTTGTGTCTTGATAAATGTCTTCTGTTCCACAGGCTGTGCGAATGTGCATGCTTGTCTGATGTTATTTATGACCAATGATGTTCATTGACGAGATTTCACGTAACAGGCGCCAGGCCACGGTGCCCAGAGGAGGATCTGAGTAACATGAACCAAAGGGAAATCTGTGGAATGTAATGGAATTTAACAATGAAACACTCAAAAAGGCTCGACAGAGCTGCATCAAAATGGACTGTGTGTAAAAAAAGAAAATAAAATAAAAAATAAAAAAATATATGCATTATGTGTACAGTTCTCCTGAAACATGATGTTATGGAAAATAAAATTGATATCACACTTTGTGTTATTTGCTTATTCGTGCATATGAGATAAGACAGTGGAAGTCAGCTGACCTCTTCTCCAGCATTGTGTTTCATATTTCATACCTTAATTAGTGGTTAAAATGTTTCTTAAAAGCCCAAATTTACCAAAAATCAAGACATTTCTCACTGCAGACCAGGATGCCCGAGTTTTTAAAGGTATTTTGTCTGAAAGTTTCCTGTAGTTTCCTCTTACTGCTCAGAATTAGGTTGATTTGGGGCTTGAGAGCTTTTGCCAGCTAGTGGTGCGTACGTTGAGCTCCCTGATGTCATCAAGCTCTTGCGGAGAGATAAATCTTTAATTTTGATTTATTATTTTTTTTTACACTTGTTTATCCATAAAACTTAAATCAAATTTACTTTTTAATTAAGGTCTCAGCACTTAAAATTGTAAAAAATTAATATCCATGGTAGTGTTTTTAGCTGTTCTTCGTGTGGTTACGATGCTTTAAATCAATTTATAATCATAAGTAAACATCATAGTTTTTTCTTTTCATCAATCAAGAATATGTGTGTGGGATGAAACAGTTGCCAGGCCGGGGTGAGGCAGTCGGAGAAGTAAATGCAGATTAGATTTTAGCAGACAGCAGGACATGGACAAGTGGCTGGAGGTGATCCAGCACCAGAGGCAAGGATTATGATTAAGAAAAGGGGGATGTGGTTAAGATAAATTACTGCTTGCTCATGATGAATAATTGTAGAGGATGATATCCAGATGGTGGTCTTGACTCATCCTCGTAACCAGACTCAATGCACACATCAGTGCTGTAATGGGATGTTAGAGGAAATGGACAATGAGTCAGAGGAGAATAAATTCAACAAGCTACTGTTTTCTCATAAATCACTGTCTCCGCATGATATAGGGTTCAATAAAAGTGTAAAATAGCCATTTCTGGGAAATTGTGTGATAACAAATTTATAAAATCTAATAAGGGGTTTGTGTATGTGCACATTCCACTTTAACTTTCATGGACTCATACAACAAATCCTTTTCATTGGAAGGACAGCTGCTCAGACCACAACACAATAAACTGCCACTGATGAGGAGTCAGATGATATCAAGGAGATTAATAAGGTTTTCAAGTATAATAATTTTAATAATCCACTATTTATTACTGACACACTCCATTCTCCACCTAAATATCAAACTGTAATTACACTCCATCTCAAAAAAGCTGCTTCCCCCAGCTGCAATATTGCTGGCAAATGTCCACCACATGGAAGTGAATATCACAAGTTCAACGGATCAACACACAGATTACACTCATATTTCTAGCTGACGTCTCTGTCTCTCCCTGTAGACAGGAAATGTTCATATTGAGGCTTAACTGACTGGTTGTGTTTGCCTTTAATAATTCTAATCACCACTGAATGTGTAAAAAGGGGGAATTTAATTGCCTTTAATACATGGATTAACAAAATAATCCATGCGTTAGATTAACTTTGTCAAATCATGTATTATTGTCACCCAAAAACAATATTACACAATTCCATTTCACTTTAAAGCAGAGATTAGAGGGCAGTCTTTTATGAAATTACATGGATTTACTTAATGTATCACAGTCACAGATATTATGAGGTAAATACTGTGCAGATCTTTATCTAGAAAGTATGATTTACTTTAAACTGAAGGATGGTTGATTTCTCTCAGAGACACCAGTTAAACCTACAGTGAGAAGGAGAAAAATGCCCCAGATTTAAGATTTAGAAAACACGTGCGCTCTACACCGGTGTGTCCTCTTGACACATGGACCCTTCACATTTAAGACGGACATAACATGCCAGATACTTCCCTGCTGGGCTGGACTCAGCAGGCTTTTAGAGAGAAGTTAGATCAAAGGTCTCACTATTTTCTATTTTGAAAGAATACATGTGTAACCTGATACTGTATGTCTACAAACTGTTTTCTGCCATGATTAAGGGTTTAATAAATCCTTAATATCTATGGTTTTCTTTAAGGTTGGAAGAATCCTCACACTGTCTGACAATATTAATTTCTCTGTACCAGCTTGTTCAAGCGCTTCATTGAAGCTATATCATCTTTACACCTAGTAAAATATAGTCAATACCAAGAAGTTTCTCGTGGTTGGAACTGCGAGCACATTACCCCAAGATTTCAGGCTGACATTGTTTGTATCTTTTTAAGAATTTGAAATTAAGTATTCGGGTCTAAACAATGTTTAGCTGCACAGCATGAGTTTGAAATGACTGACTCACCAGTGAGTCGCAGCCTGTTGAAGATGTCTGGGCTGCAAAACAGGTTAAGAGATACGACCTTTCCTTTACACCAGCAAAGTATTAAAATAATTACTGGAGACTCTTCTTTTTTTTTCTTTTTTTTTTTTTTGCAGACATGACTTGGTCTTTGAGTCTTAACAGCTGCAGTGAAATTATTTTTCCTAGAGCCAGACTTGGTTCACAAGCATGGCCAAAAGGAAAACACATCCAAAACTACTGACTGTGAACTTCCCTCAAATTACAGCTTTTGTCCCGCTGCCAACAGGCTCCTCTTCTGATGTTGAAGAGAAGGCAATCACAGTAGCATCACTGCTCCACTTACAATACTTGCAACTGTCAGAAGTACACTAGTTTGCAACAGGAGTCAGGAGTCTGCGATTGGCTGAGGACCAATGGTGAAGACTGCAGCTGATAGTTGCTGAGACTCCTCCAGTGTTGTCCTGTGGTTGTCATGACAACAGATGCTGCAGATACCAGCCCTCCTCTGATATGAAATAAGCAGTCCTGAACAAAACCCCAAACTGCAAAGCAGCCAATAAGTTATTCTAATTTTCTTTTTCTTTTCAGTCTGTTTTATCGCAGCATAATACTCAAAGACATCATCATCATCATCGTCGTCATCATCGTCATCATCATCATCATCATCATCATCAATACCACGTTAATCAAACTTTCACATTATCTGCATTCGTGGCTGTGTGCTTTCAGATTTCCAGTCATGCATTCAACAGCTTTAGGTTTTAACTGGTTCGATCGGTCAGTGTATACACTACATCACTGATGCAGTGGCTCGTGTCTATTGGGGATTCAAAAGGAAAGGATCCATTTATAAAGCAAAGTAGTACATTTTAGTTGTTTAGACTCTTCTCTACTACTTTTTCCACGTTAATGTCCTATTCTAAATACAATTTCCATCAAGTTTAGGTCAGAATACATTGACTTGTATCCATCATTTAACACTTGCATTCCTCTCATATGCGTATGTCATAGTATGTATGGTGTCTTTGTTGGCGTTTGCATGTTTCCACTGTGTCTCTGTGGATTTCCACCAGATGCATTTCCCTCTCAAAGCCCACTGACACGCAGGTCAGGTGAAGTGGGAGCCTTAAATTGCAGGTGTGATTATGAGTGTGAATGTGTTTGTCTGCGATAGACTGGAAACCACACTCACAATGGCTGAGAGGTTGGATGTATCCTCGCCCAATTGTGAAAGCCCCCCCCCCTGCCCCCTCGCCCCCTCGCCCCCTGTGGCCCTGATGAGGAAAAGGACAAGTGGTTTAGCAAACGGTTGAATGGCTGTTGTGTATGAAAACAAAACGCTGTGTTTTCAATTGTTGTCCACATTTAGAGGTTTGTGTTGTCCTCGCCCAATTGTGAAAGCCCCCCCCCTGCCCCCTCGCCCCCTCGCCCCCTGTGGCCCTGATGAGGAAAAGGACAAGTGGTTTAGCAAACGGTTGAATGGCTGTTGTGTATGAAAACAAAACGCTGTGTTTTCAATTGTTGTCCACATTTTGTATCAAAGGACATATTATTGTCAAAATCATATGCTGGTGCACCTCTCACACTGTATGTTTTCACAATGCACTACACAATCAGTTAAAGCAGCTTTAAACTCACTCTACCTAATTTTTTGTCATTTTTTTTCCCTCTCTGCCCACATACTAGTTTGTGTCTGAGAGTTTCAGCATAAGTGCTTCTACAGTGAGAAATAAATGTGTCTCTTCAAGAATCACTTATACCGCCCCCCCTCCCCTTTAATCAACTCCTCTTTACCTCTCCACCCCTAAATTCTACTCTCATACTCATACATAATATGCATATTTCCTAAAGCAAAGACAGTTATGAAGGTCTGTTTTAATTTTTGACACTTTAGTATTTTACATGATTCATTCTAAGGCCTCAGGAATTGTTTGTTACATCGAATGTCATTGAGCACGAGCTGTGGCTCTGAGCACATCTCCTTAATATATTTGGATGTGAATTAATTGAATAGGTAAGAAGCTAATATCAACCTGGTGTGTTGATGGAAAATAGTGATTTGAAACTGTAAATACAGACTTAAAAAGGGTGCATGAACAAAATTTGTACGTAGCTACACACCAAGCGGCAACCTCCTGGGCTGAAAAATGAAGCCAACACAGAAGTGCCAAAAAACTGCATTTCCTCAAATGACCAGTTGAGGCTGGCTCCAGAAGTAAGTAGGTCTCCATAGACTCCCATGTTAAAGGGGCTATTTATACGTTTTCTGAACGTAGTTTCCTGCCTGTAGTTGTGGTGGCGATTTTCATTGTTGTCTTTATAATACAAGACATTATAATTTGCCCTCTGAGCAGCGCCACGTCTTCAGGGAAGATTGGAGGCTTAAGTGAGTTTCTATTGGATTCAATTTAAGGATAAAATGTCAAATTCCTAACGACAACCTATATTAGCAAGCTACAGTATGTTATAACTAATACGCCTGTATAAGTGAGCTATATGTCTTTGCCAATATGTGAAATCTATGTATCTGAGAAGTTATTAGAACCCTGTATGGATCAAATGGCCACTCAATAAGCAACCTCAATAAGGAGAGTTTGTGTAATTTAAACACAGTTAATCAACTTTATCTTTAACAAAAATAGGCAGCAAGCACATCATTGGTTGAACAGGCTTTAATTTACAAGCTGCCCTTTTGTCTTTCTGTGCCCTTTTCGGATTGAACACCATGATGAATTTTTTAAAGCAGTGAGTCTGAGGAGTATTTAGTATTTCTACGAGGCTCTTCAGCTCTGATGCACATGACTTGGCTCTTTTCAGCAGGTTATACCAGTCACACTCAAGTACATAATTTTGTCTGAGGATTTTTTTTTTAATGTCAAAATGTCTATAAAAAAAAGTCATATCACTTCATTGCCCTAGTGTTTTGTTGCAGTGATGCTTTTGAAAATAATCTTTTTTATCCTCCTAATGCTCTTTCAGTCTGTTCCTTTCTCTGTGAGGGCACATTCTTACTAAGGACGTAAAGAGAAGAATTTATGTTTAAGGTCTGACCCAGCAGCCTGGTATCATTTAGCTGGTAAGTGATAACGTTACTGCTGCAGCATTGATTAGTTTAATGGTCAATAAATCAACTGATTGCAGCGTATCTACTATACAATATACAAAAGAAGTAAGAGCCGTTGAATGTAAAGATCAATGTAACGACTATATATCATATAGGCTGCAGTAAGAAAAATAAACATTAACAATATACAAAAATATAGGTGTTTTGCCTAATCTTTCATCTTTTGATGCAACTTGACAATCATGTATGAGACCTTCAAAAAAGTGTATTTAATGTATATTAATTAAATGTATTGGTTAGCACCCAACAGATATTTAATGTCAATGGTAGGCTTTGCAAATTCCTGAAAGTTTATTCATTAATTGGCACTGATTCACACAGTAGCTAATTTATTTACCTGATGGTAACCATTATATAATAACTTAATATATACTTAATTATACTGTATATTTATTTGTCTTTTAATTGTCTTTAAATTTGAGTCCCTTATTTTGAAATAACTGTGACCATTCATTCTACATTCAACAACATTTTTTGTTTCACATCTTAGTGTTCACTTTCTGTTTTTGGGGTAAATAATTACATCCACCACACAACTGTTGCTGCTGCTTAATCCTAATTTATGCCAGTTATTCAACAAGTATGAACAAAGTGAACTGCAATCATGCTCTCTTTATTTTTCTATTCACTATTCAGGTATGGTGACGTTCTATTTGCAGACCCATGGGACAATCTTGACGTCTACATAAACAGCATTTCAAAATATGGATAATGGATTTCTCTTCAGACTCTTGATTCAATTTCAAACATGAATGAAGTTCCCACATTGTTCACTTTATATGAAACCGTTCGCAAATGGCATACGGTCTTAGAGTAACAAAAATGCATTTCACGGGGCTTTTCAGATAAATGTCGTTTGGTTAATAGGCTATTTCATGAATGCATTTGAGTCAGTGTTCACATGCTGTACACTCACTGTGGTGATTGGCAGGCAGTCCCAGCTCTCTTGATCCAAATTCAGTCCAGAAGGTGTCTCAGTTGCCTGACTGGAAGGATTAAAGATGACACCAAACACAAATCTGAGATCTGCTCATTAAAGCTCCTCTGATAAAATGCAAATATGGATGTGAGTTATGCAAGTTGAGCAGAGAGAGAGAGTGTCTGAAAACTGGACAGGTAGTTAAACAGCGCAAAAACAATGACAATCAGTGAGTATCATAGATAGTTCAGTAGTAAATTTTTGATTACATGACAGTATGAAGTTCAGTAAATATAATGAAAACAACCCATTCTGGTAATGACAGGAGCTGTCGGTTACTCACTGCACTCTCGCCAACACTTTCCACAAATGCTTCATAATTCACTTCCAAAATATTTTTTCATGTTACTTCACCTTACCTCCGGCGCTGCGCTGGACATAATGTTTCGGTGTTCTCAAAACATGGATAGACATCAACATAGATGTCAATTTAACCTTCATATTGTAAATGCATGGCGGGCTGCGGCTCAAGGACACTGATTCTCTCAGACAACAGTAGTGGTATGAGCTACATGAGGATCTGGCTTCAGGTAAATTTGAACAGTGGTGACAACATTAAATTACATTTATCACTTTGCCTTTTCGTTCTCAGCTCAGTCTTCTGCCTCTCTTAGTTTCAGTTATTCTTGGGTGTGTGGTATATCATTAACAGAGTAATGCTTATTACATCCACATAGGAATGATTTCCTGAATATTGACAGAAATGGGGAAGAGATAAGGATCCAGATTGGCTTTCTCAGTGTAGTGCTACTTGTTTAAGTACCGGAGCGCAGCTATGAAGAATAAGTTTCTCATTATATATGGTTATGTAACCACTGTTCCTACGGTGGCAAGTTTACATACATTAGTTAATTATATCTGACCACGCTGAAAAAAAAGTTAGACTTCATAAATACTTCATAAAAACATCATATTGCAACTTATTTAACAAAACAGGTTAGTAATATACAGTTATATGGTCATAGAGTATTATGTCCATATTATCTCAATATCTCGTTATCAGTCAAATAACTATTATATGGAAGACTGGGAGTCAACAACTAAGCCATTTTTGTAAATAAATGAGTTGCAAGGCAGCTCACTGATGGACTCTAGCATTAATAGTATTGAATTATATAAATAAAGGCTTCAAATAAGTTTGAAGTTATTTCATTATTTTGTATTATTTTGTAATTTATTGTAAGTAGGCTAGTAGTAGCAGAGGTAATGTTAATGAGTGTTGATGCACTGTAGTCGCTGATACTTTATATAATGAAACAAGACAAAATGCTCATGAAATCTACTGGAAAAATAACTAAATACTGCAAGCCAGAAAGTATATGGCAGACAGAGACTGCTGCCAACAAAATGTCAAACACCTCTGCTTTCAGCCGATCAAGAGTAGATACTCTGAGTGCAGCAAGTACGAACCAGCCCAGGAAACACTGGCAAGAAGGGGGTCCACTAGAGAGCTATGCAATTGAAAGCAAGACGTGTAATAAAAGTAGCAACGAAAAACAGTTGGAAGGACTTCTGTAGAAAATTAAAAACCTGAGACACCCATAAAGATGTGGAATTGAGTTCACAGAATGACAGGGAGTATCTCAGCAGTCTGCGATTCCTGTCGTTCACCTCAGTGGTGTTGATGCTGTAAATAATAATGAAAAAACAAAAATGCTGATTAAAGAATTTAAAAAAAATTCAGAGCTCAAACAATGTAAGTGAGGAAAGGAGAAGGAGAGGGGGATATTAGATAAACAACACAATAAATTACAAAATAACTGGGATAACATGCTATAAACCAGGGCAAAGGTACCTCCCTAGGTAGGGACAGTTTGGGATACTAACTATTTAAACACACTGGAGAGCTGATATTTGAGGAGTACTAACCCTAATTAATGAAGTGTGGGAGGTTAGCGGAAACATGCTTTAATAATCACAATTCTGAAACCTGGGAAGTTGCCGAATAAGTTCTTATAGTGCCATTTCCCTGACGTCAGTATTATGTAAAATAATGGAATGGATGGACAAAGACAGACTGGTACGGATACTATGTCAGAGTGGTTTTAGGCACAGCTCTCAACAATGGACTCGTTCCTGAATTCATATCAATATCAACACAGCTGTGTGGTGGTGTCAGCATTTCTTGACACTGAAAAAGTGTATGATTAAAGGAAGGGTTATTTATCGCTCTATATGACGCACCTGATTGTATGACTGGTTGAATCTGTTGTTCTTTTTGTTTGTCTGATGGTACATGAAGCAAAACACTCTGAAAGTCCTTTAAGGGAACAAGCATACTTAGGTCTCCTCCCGATTCAGCATGAATGAAAAACTTTTGATTCATCACATCTGCTCTGAAATTATTCAGAGAACTCAATATTCATGCAGAATTTCTTTTACAAGGTCAATACAGGTGAGTTGGAAGTGAGCTATCTGAGGAACTTGAGGTGGAGAATGGTACCCCCCCAGGGGGCTGTTATAATCCTTATCCTTTTTAACATTTTAGTTATTGGAATATTTAGTAGAGTAGGAAAAGAACATAGTCGTTCATTATTTTGAGGCACTGTCCTCCCTCACTTCTAGGCTGCCTGGAAGTGAGGGATGAACCTCTCCTATGTTTTCAACCACATTCAAACAGCCATGGTAGAGATGATTGAGTGGGTCGATAATTGGGGCTTCAAAATTTCCACAGTCAAAACAGAACACAAGATATATATGGATATAAAAAGAAACTGCAAATCAGAAGCTGCAAATATATGACAAGATTGAAAAAATAATAAATGTTCTTAGGTGTGTGGCAGATTCTGACTGGGGGGCTGACAAAGAGTCAATAATGATGATTTATAGAGCGTTGATTAGATCAGTTATTGATTATGGCTGCATGGCTTAGAAGCTTCCTGCACTGATTAAAAAACTGAATATTGTAAAAGCGAAAGTTCTGAGAATATGTTGGGGGGGGGGGGGGGGGGGGGGGGGGGGGGGGGTTTCAATATCTGTGCTATTAATAGAAATGTGAGAGATGCCCTTGTAAATCAGACGATAAAAGTTTGGACTTAACAGGGAGACTTGTTTCAAAATTACAGTGCTGTTTTTTGTTGTTGTTCTTCTTCTTTTCCAGACTTCTTACGGCACCTAAACAGGTCTGGATGTTGAAAGAGGATTTATGAAGATTACTTGTTTTTCTTTTACTCTTTATGCAAATCAAATGTTCATTAGAAATTCAACAAATCCAACTTATAAAACTATGAACACAGGGTGAAGGTCTATCAACTAGTTAAATATCAGTGCCTATCAGTTATTTTTGAAAAAAATTAATTAATTGGACACTTCACAGGATTGTAAAAATACTTCACAAGTACAGCTGTGGTGTCTCAGCTCAAAGGCTACTGGCAGTTACCAGCAACTTTTAAGGTGGAATGATTTCTTTCATGTTGCTCAATACATGAATTACTTCAGCAGCACTACATCTCTGGGTTAACTATCCAAGTATTTTACATTTATATCTAATGTTTTTCTCGGTTTTCAATTTTATTTATTTGACAAAGCATATTAACATGAAATGCTAACTACATTAGCATGTGTAATATGTACCACTACAGATATAATTTGATTGTCTTGATATGAAAGGATATGAAATAGAGAGAAGGAGTTTTTTTGGACAGGATAGCAAGACTGCACGTCCATTCACCTTCTTCTGGTTTATCAGTGTTAAAGAGTTCTAATCCATTGGTGTATTTGTGTAATGCTGAATTTCCATTACCTCTCCTCCAATGGTCCACAGCTATTTCATAATATTTGCTGGTGGCTGATGAGCACAAAGGAAAAGAACGGGCTGATTAAGCATGTGTTTGTGGAAGCCAAACAGGTCCACTGTGAATGAGCTTGTTGGACAACGCTGAACTTAGTAGTCTTGTTGATTATTGTGGAAAATGCCATTTCCCTGATGGTGAGCTGATTGCTAAGTGTCACTCTCTAATATCTCTTGGCCATGGACAGTATTCATACCTTATCTTGATTGATTCCTGAATATTCTGAGCCGTGTGCTCTGCTTGCCGTATGGGAGAGTGTAATTTCAAAGTAGCTGGTGGCCATGTGATGGTGTTCCAGCTCGGTAATCACATTGACTCAGTTTCTCACTGGTTAGCTCCAGTGTTGGTCCAGTTATAAGCAGTTGGCAAGTTCAAAAATGAGGTGTGTCCCATTGCCTAATTGGCTTTGCTATCAGAAAAGACTTGGGGCTTCAAGTTTGGTTGAGGGAGAAGGGACAAGCTGCTTAACTTGTTGGCCAGAGAAGAAAGCTGTCCGACTGGTTAACTGATTCAGAAAAGAGGTCAGGCCAGCTGTCTGATTAGACACTCATGTAGGGCCTTCCACAGACAGTGATGTACTGCCTGGGCAGAGAAAAGACTCGGCTGCACTAAATCACAGGTGAACACCAGCCAAAACAGGCACATTACAGAGGACAATCGATGTGATGAGAACACACTCTGCAGTCCAATAACCAAACAGATCAAAAGACAAATACAGAAAATCCCGGTTTACTTCCCTCAGTGAAGTTTTTTCTCCTCAAGGTGTTAACAAACTTGTGCACGTGTTCAATAGATGCGCTGGTGTTGCTTCTTAATTGGTGCGCAGGAAATCTGTTTTGGTAAGGGTCCTCATATAACTTGTATGTGCCTGGAAGCACTGTTCGCATTGTGTCCTCAGCTGGCTTTTCTTTATACGGCCATGTTTATCCTGCAAACACTCCGTGTTTTATAGCCCGGGGCTCTCCTTAATAGATAGACCCTATGTTTAACTCCTGTAAAAGTGTATTGTATCCTATTGGTCACTGAGGACAGATCATTTACTGTCTGCTTTATACGACTGAGAAGTGGTGATATTCCTCTGGAACCAGAGGCTGCTGCAACAAAATATAAATATATTTACAGTACCTGAAATAAAAGGCTTGTCTCTTTGCAACTAGCGGCAAGGGAGTCTGCTGGGAGGCCTCAATGTAGGCCCAACTAATAAATAAAGGAATGATGGGGTAAATTGTACAATTGATGTATAAATCCAGTCAAACGTGAAATGAACAAGCCAAGGAAATAAACAATGTGGGGCTACACTGCACCATAAGGAAGGCTAGTGTATAGAGTTATAAATGAAACAAGGAAATTATCACAAAAATATATGGACAAACCAATTTAAATCAAACCAAAACCGCCGATAACACTCAAAGTTGTCTATTTCACAGCAAGCTGAAATAATTCAAACCACACAGTAAAACATACATGCAAGATGGTTATTCCACCGCTCGGTCCCCCTCTTTTATCACAGCAAGACACCCAACAAGAAAAATAAAACAGAAAATGGTCCATTCAGTTTACTAGCTGCAGGTACACTGAAATCTCATGAAGCAGGTGAAAACAGTGGTTGACTCCTGTAGCAGGGCCTTTGTTTAAAAACTAAAATAACAGAAACACATTAATGCACAAAAGGAATCAAAAACATATTAACAAACATATGCAAAGTAAATCATATACCTTGCTAAACTTAAGCACAAACAGTAACCTCTTGCAATTAGAGACATGCAGGTGACTGGAATCTATGTTTATAAAGAACAATGTTAATATTGTATTAAAGGGACTAAAACCTGATTTTAAAAAAATGATATACTGTTTGTGAATAGGTTACCTTGCTTCGTGTCTGATGTGCCAAAACAATCACTCCAAGCTTTGGTCCCTCACCAAACACAAAAAACCTAGAAAACCACACATTTAGCAATTATTTAATCATGATGCTACAATTTCCCTGTTAAGAATCATGCTTTTAAACATTCTGAACAAGCTAGCTTACCGTATCAAACCTCAGCTGCTCTGGCCCTAAAAATTAGAAAGTACAGCATTTAAGATAGCTAAGATATAGAAACTGATACATGGTTGAAATAGTTAAAGTAATGGATGAACACTTGAAATGATCATCTTAAATTAATGGTTAAACAATCTTCAATTAGTAAGCTGATGGCTAAAAGTAAATATAGATAACATTAGCTTACAGTATGGTAAAATAATTAGAATTAGTACAGCGTAACTAGCTTTAGTGGTTAAAATATAGCCTAGTTAGCTAAGTTTATAAATTGAAATAGCTAAAAGTGATGGATAAACAGTTGAAATAGTTAGCTAACAGTACTGAGGAACTAGTTTTAGTGTAAAAATATAGTTAGCTAAGTGTGGTAACATAAACAGTTGAAATATGTAAAAATACATACTTCTATGCATTATGTAAATAGTGTTAAATCACATCGAATTTATGAGAAAATATTTGGAACATGCTGAAGAAGAGGTACTTCAACTCACCTGGTGGGACTTTCAGGACATGTCAAGTCAAGTCAATTCTTTAATTTATATAGAGTAGCGCCGAATCACAACAGAAATTATGCCAGGGGCACTTTTCGTGTAGGTAGAGCAGATCTAAACCGATATAATCTCATTTACAGAATCTACAATCCCCAATGAGCGAGCACTTGGCAACAGTGGGAAGGAAAGATTTCCTTTTAAGAGGGAGAAACCTCAAGCAGAACTGGGCACAGGTGTTCATGATGAGGGCTGTCAACTGTTTTCAGTCACATGTTGATACTCGAGAGCTCCAGGGGCAGAAATACCTGCAGAGACCAACAGGAGAGATGCGAAAGCAGAGAAACTACGGGGCAGAGCGAGGACGGAAAGGAGAAAGAGAGAGAGTGAAAGTGGGATGGGAGAGAGAGAGAGAGAGAGAGCGATAAAGGGAAAAGAGAGGGAGGGAAATGCACACACCCTAGATGCTGGCGTCCTTGAGGGAGCGAACAAGCAGAGTTAGAGTGATGCAGTTGTTTTCATAAATTTTAAAGTAATCTCATCGGCAGAACAACATGGGCTACACTGTATATAATAAGGTTTAAGACCACTATCCCATTCATGGTCTCAGACATTTGGACCCACTGTATGTAATGGTTGAACAGGTTTTTTGGTGTCCCAGGGCAACAACACACACAACACCCAATTCCAGGAGGCTTGATTGTTAGTAAACCATCATTACTCCATGATTACGCTACCACTTTACCATTACTTACCATCCGTGTATCCATCAAATAAGGTATTGCATCGCCCGACCTGTCTGAATTTACACTGGGTATATACCATCAGTTACATTCAAATTCTTTAAATAATCATAGTAACTACGAGCACATTTCAGCGTGCCACTCCACCGAGGTGGAGAAAGAAACCTGTTCATGGACTTCACATGTTCTCAAAGATGAAGTGTTACCATGTTTAACAGCCTGAGCACAACACACACTCCATTTCATCAGCAGTGGAGCCTTTTCCATGCATTTTAACAAAACTGATAAAACTGACACTGATAAAATAAAGGCTAGACTTAATTTCCAATATAGTGGCAAATACTCAGATGTGTTAGATAACAGGAGTAGACTCAGACTCAGTGAAGAGCAGCACCCAGATTTTCCATCAATTCATTTTCTTTCAAAAGATTTGATATAAGGGGTGAATAAAACAAGCCACAACCTGTGAAAATAAAATGAAATAGAAGGATAATTTTTTAGCTGCATGGACCCTTTCAGCAGGCGTGCTTGTTCCCTCAAGTTAACAAAAGTAACCTTTTTTTCTCTTTCTGTCTTTCTGAAAAACTTGTAACACCTTTGATTATGTTGTCAGTGAGTAGGCTTGTGTGTGCATGTGAGGGCGTAACCAAGACGTATTCTGCCCCCCTGGTGCAATCAAACAACTCTTCAGACACAAACCATACATCAGCAGCAGATGTCAGATTTGCCATAACCATGCTATTGGCTACAGAAAGCTGAAGGCATCGGATAAATTATTTATTTTGGCTTTTATCTTGTATATGATTCAGCTACCTTGATCTTCTCCATGTCTATAATGTCAGTTGATTGCAGCTTGATATTAAAGTGTGGAATATGTGATTAGTACATACCCCCACAATACTATTTACACCAATTATTTTAAATATTGATTAACTGCATATATCTAACTTGATATCTAGCTCACCACGGCTGTTGAACAAAGTTGACATTAGCCTTGGCCCCCTAACGTTTGATCATCAGAGTGATGGTGACTCTCTGCGCTGCCCAGGACTACACGCAGAAACAGCTGCACTTCCATCACACATTCATAAGTGTTGGAGCAATATCCAAAGCAAGGATAAAAATGGTAATACATTCATCTTTTCCAAAGATTGATGTGATCGTGTATAAAAAAGAAAAATGCCTTGCAGCGAGTAATAGCGGGGGGTCCATAAGGAGTGGATTCAGAGAGGAGCTGGTGAAAAGCATGTCAAATAGACATTAAACGCATCAAGACCAGTACTTGCACCAGGGGGCAGAGAAAAACTCTGTCTGAAAAGAGGTAAAAAAAAAAAAAACAAAAAAAAAAAACTTTATAATTGATGCCAGTGCCCTGCTGTTCAAACAAACAGATGTTTCATTTCAGACCACTTATCATGGAGGAATGAAAAAAAGTGAGAGAAAAAAAGGGATCTTTCTTCAGCAGCAGAACAGACAGAAAATGGGAAAATATTCACAGCTCTGATTATTCCTGTGCGTCTACACTTGCAGGAAACGGAAGAGTTGCAGAATAAGCTCTTATTTGACTAAATTCCCAACATATACATTAATTGAGATTGTTGTCTGGATGATGTATTGTACTGTAAGTTTCAATAAGACTTGCAGACGGACTTATGGAGGCCTCGACTATGATATAACACTAATAGACACTGTAATTGATGGTGCTTATAGTAAAGTCAGACTGCAAAAACAACTTGCCCAGGGTTCTTCAGGAATTTCTCCATTTATTTTGCTTATCACCCAACAATAGCTTGCTTCCCCAGTGCAGCTTAGAACAAGACTGATGTCCCAGTTTTCCATTTGAATAGCAGTTCAAAAGTAGTTTGAGGCTATCCAGAAGTTCCCTTTCATAGCTTCTCCAAAAATTCATCCACCGCGCCAACTTCCTTACCCTCACCTTCTGTCGCAATACATACAGTCCACGCTACTTCTGTGTTGCAGTGACATAAATTGGACATAAATTGTGAGGTGCAGAATCGTCCAATATGGATTTAATTCCAAGGGATACTGGGCTTCTGTACCATGACTGCACTCTTCACTCTCATCCTCTGCCTGCAGCTACAGGAAGTAAGGTGATGTCCATGCATACTAAATTTATATAGTTTCCCCACTTCATTTACCACCTGACCATTCACTCGTTCCTCAGAGCTGCTCCCCATCACTGCTTCAAATGACCACCAGCGCAAGTGTTTCCAAAGCAGAGCATCTTACCACAGTAGACACTTTTCCAATATAGTTTTGGGTTGTTTTGCTGACACAAGACTCTTCTCTTATAAAAAATCATCCCATAGGTTGTTGTCTGTCTGTCGGAGGAAGTCGGGGTGGATGGATGGGTTCACAATACACAGGACTTTCATACGGGAGGCCGCTGTTCATTTCTCATGTGTGACCAGTAATCAGCATCGTTCCTTTTAAACGTGATCATTCCACAACCTTAACTGCATGTTTATTGTTGTAACCATGACAACGAAGGTGCCCTAACCTTAAGGAAGTTCTAATTTTGTCCCAAAAATCAATCTTTTCCTGGACCTAATGAGGTTGTTGTTGTGCCTAAACTTTAAACGTGACCGTTCCACAATCTTAACCACGTGTATGTTATCGTTGCCATAACGACAAAGGTCCAGTAAACCTGTAGCTGGTACGCTCCTATGGACCATATCTGAGGGTGGGGGAAAACTACATACCCCTAACCCTATCTCTATCCTCTGTCTCTCTGTGCGTCTCTCTCTCTCTCTCTCTCTCTCTCCAAACCAAACAGACAGAAAGGTACAACACAGTTTTGCTTTGTGACATGGTGTATGATCAGGTTGGAAGTAGCCATTAGAAGATGGGACAGCTGTGGCCATACAGAAAAGCACATGGTCACCAACAGCACTCAGATAGACTGTGACACACAAACCATGATTAATTGGTAATAAAGGGCTAAACGTGTGCCATGGAAACGTTCCCCATACCGTTACACCATCAGCAGCAGCAGCCTGGACTGTTGACACAAGGCGGGTTGGGTCCATTGATTCATGCTGTTGATGCAACAATCTGACCCTGCCATCTGCTGCCTCAGCAAAAAATCCGTTTCATCAGACCAGGCTACGTTTTTCTGTCTTCAACTATCCATCGTTAGTGAGTCTGTTCCCACCGCAGCCTCAGATTTCTGTACCTGGCTGACAGCAGTGGAACCTGATTTATTCTAAGCCCATCAGCCTCAAGGTTCAACATGTCGTTCATTCTGAGAAGCTTTATCTGCTCACCACAGTTGTAGGGAGTGGTTATCTGAGTTACCGTAGCCTGTCTGTCAGCTCCAACCAGTCTGACCATTTCCCTCAGACCTCTCTCATCAACAAGATGTGTCCGTCTGTAAAGCTGCTGCTCACTGGATGTTTTTTTGTTTTAAACTGTAGAGACAGTTGTGTGTGAAAATCCCAGGAGATCAGAGGTTTCAGAAACACTCAAACCTGTCTGTCATCAACAATCACGCCACACTCAGAGTCACTGAGATCACATTTTTTTTCCCCCATTCTGATGTTTGATGTGAACAGTACCTGAAGCTCTTGGCCTGTATCTGCATGATTTTATTCATTGCACTGCCGCCCACGCGATTAGCTGACTAGATTATCACATGAATAAGCAGGTGTACAGGTGTTCTTAATGTAATGTTAAGTGCTTTGTGAGTGTAAAGACAGTGAAGCAGCAGGCCCGCAATGAACCGTTCTCTCAGTCCAGTTGATCCCCTGTTGTTGACCATCTGTTGCCCTGTTACATTACATTACATACCAGAGTTGATCATGCTAACCAGACCCTGCTGGAATATTTCTTTAGTATACCTGAGTACACGAGCAAAGGCTCGGATGCTTACAGCTCCTTGGTTTGAATAAGGGCCACTGGTAATATAACTTGGGGCTATGTTTCATATTCCAAGAGCCCTCGACCCGCTCTTTGCCCAGCAGGCGTTGCATCCATCCCTACCCTTTATCTTCCAGGTGCCAAATCCACATGTTACAAAACGGCGAGCCCCCGCAGCACGTGCCCAGCTGAGCTCTGAGTGTCTACTATTACCCGAGCCGGCTCCAGTCTAATCGGAGAGTGTAAACAAACAACTTGACATCTTGTTACTGAGATTCAAGGATCAAAGCTGTTTGGGGTTCGAGTACAGCATTTCAATCGAATGGCAACCAGCAGAGTTCACGACTATGACCTTTTGAACTTCACAGCTGTGAATGGATATTTTACCTAATTCAGAATTACAAGTGGATGCCTAATGCATTTTAACAGGCAAATATAGGCTAAATGATGTGTGGGCACAGTGATCAAGTGTCCTTTGCTATAACTGCAGAACAAAAAAACAAAAGCATGTTTGTGTTTTACATTAAACTGCTCTGTGTTACATTGAAGCCCTGGGTGCTATCATTATGTGTGTTTAAGAACATGCAAAGAAAAAATACTAGGGAGGCAGATACCTCATAAAATATCACACACACTTCATTAGCACCACAGTTAATAAACAGATTGTGTCATACATTCGAGCTACAATGATAAATGAAACACAGAGAGCACAAAAATAAATGCTTTGATCAATATTAGTCACTCACGAAGTAGGTCACTTCATTGTGCACAGCACCTTTAAATCAGCAACTGACACAGTTTGGGCAAAATGGCTGTCACATAACCAGACTGAACTGAAAACGGCCGGCTGGTGATAACTCTGCAACCATTATTTGCTGCAGTGGGTCGGGCAGATGTGAAAAGATTATGAACAGTGCTGTGTTATGGAGTGGAGGTTTCTGAACATGTCAGTGCTTTTAAAGTCCAACACCAAGAGTTTTAACGTCAGTATTGTTTTGGGCCTGTTTTGTTTTTGGGTTTTTTTGGGGGGGGGCATTGTGAAGACAGATTCAAGTGGTTCATATTCTACAGGGTTTGGATTTGAACATGAAAGATTTTCAAGGCAGAGAGGGGTCATATATATATATATATATATATATACTGTATATATATATATATATATAGAGAGAGAGAGAGAGAGAGAGAGAGATTTTTTTTTTTGCAATATGTTTTGCTTTTTAGTGGCAAAACAATCCTGATTCCACTACCTGCCTCACAATTGTCTCTCAGACAGACAACCCCATTTCCACAGTCAGTCCATTTAATTGGCACACACAGTCCAATGTCAATGCGCCACAGGTTAGTGAATTACGTGATTGAAATTACAAGTCATTTTACACCCTTAAACCTTGGAGAAAATGTAATCTAGAAGCTATTCAGTGCAGTCAGTGGTTTGAAATAATATCTAATCACACCCGGTGTTGGTAGCAATTAAAGTTCAACGGTAGTACAGTTCTGCAGAAGTGTGTCATTGCCGCTCTTTGCCTCGGAAAGTGTTTAGATAGACACAAGCCTGAATGAGTGAAAACTTTTGAATGGCTTGTACTTGTTAAGAGTCTTGACCTTTCGTAGTTAAATTGAGTAGAAAATCATTATCATGCTCACGTCGCATACAAAGGGCACTTAAGACAGGAGGTACATTTTTTAATATCAATTCAAATTTAATCAAATATAAAGGATATATACAATGTGTGTGTGTGTGTGTGTATATTTCTGCTGGGAGGTTAATCCTTCATCTGTGAGTGAATATGTGCAGTATAGAGGGAGGGGGAGGCGGCTCCTAGAGTTTTTTTTTTTTTTTTTTTGAAGTAATGTAAATCCCATGAGCACCCAGAACATCCTCGGGACATACTTTATCTACAGCTCTACCACCTCTAGCTAATATTAACACGTGGCCCATGTGAGATTCAACAAAGTCTAATCTCCCTCAGGGCAACTAAGTTCAATCCTCGAGAAAGGCCTCACGCACATCACACGATTTTCCATGGAACTATTTACAAAACCGTTCTTACGTAATTTAGAGAGATCCTAATGAAATCCTGGTGATACAAGTTGGATAATTGATCTAAGTTGATACAAAAAATATATGTAGGGGAGAATTAACAGCAGCGGCAGTAAAAATCTTGTTACAGACAAACACAATTTGCTCAACGTCAAACAACATATTGAATGCAGCGGTATCAACCTGTTGTTAGTCTGGAGTCTGACAAACAATATTGCTTGCACCTTCTTCTGACAACCTGTCCTACACATAAATTTTAATGCCTTGCCTTAAACCAAAGTCATCAACAAAAACAGATGACTGAACATCGAAAGTAATTTGTTTGTTTGTGGTAAACAGGGGAGATGATTTCAGAGCGCTATCGTGGCACATAACTGTACACATTCAACCAATGTAAACAAACAGGACAAAACATGAGAACTTCTTTTTACTCCCCGGTTCTCAAAATGGTATTCCTAAGGCTATTATCACATTTTCTTCCCCCCATTGTTTAAAACACAAATGTGTATATTCTGAGCACCGAGATAGACTGGCAACCTGTTTAAGATACCCAGCATCTCACTACATCCAGGCTGGAGCCCCCGTCTGACCCTGAACAGGATAAGCAGGTATGGAAAATGGATGGATAAATAGATAGTGTAAATTTTGTCCAAATTGTAGTCCTGACTAAAATTGGATCTGCACACACATAAGCAGAGAAAATGAAAAATGACCTGTTTCACACTGACCGTATAACCTTTAACAACACTAAGGCATTTATCATCAACATGCTTCGATTTTTTTTTTTTTTTTTCCGGAAGACTGCATAGCCTCCAGTTTATCCTGTCGTATAACATCAAATGTGGGGCACAATGTAATATCAGGGGTGTTCTGGAAGTCTGGAAACATTAAAGCAAAAAAAAGAAAAAAAAAAGAAAAAAAGTCAATATGCTGAAGATCTATTTCATCAAATCAGCTCTTGCACATTTGCAGTTCCATGACACAACATTTTTACTGTTTCTTCTTATTTGTTTGTTTTGTCATTCCATTTTACACACACACACATATACACACATATCTATCTACATATACGTATATATATATATATATATATATATACACACACGCCTATATACATATATAATTTGTATCGTTTTGTTTTTTGTCTTTATTTTGATTGAATGTAAAAACATCGAAACGTTGCTTATGGAAATTTATTCCTCTCAGAAATTAGAGGTGAAGGATTGAAGGACACTGTTATTCATTTAGGTGCGAATCTTCGGCTGTCTGGCTACTTTACATTGCAAAACTCATTCCTGAGCTGGTGTGGAAATAATAATAATAAAAAAAAAGATTAATAGGAGTTCTAAGTGTCTTCTAATATTCCCTGTGGAGACTTACATTGTGTTTTTGCTTTTTAATTCACTGAAGCCTCACTTCTTGCCCTTAAGGACAAACACCAATTTTCCAGGTGCTTTCAGCGCGGTAACCAGTTTATGTTTGCAAATTGATTTCATTCAGCTGTAAAAACAGCTTTGATCTGTGGAAGTTTTTCCTCTTGTGATTTTATCCTATAATAAATGCACCACTGTGCACGCGTAGTGAAAGTTATTGGTGTTCTATTAGAACAGATTCATTTTTTGCACTTTGTGACTTGAAACTAAGGACGTAACTAGAACAATTTTAAAGAACACTCTACGGAGGACACTGAATGTAAATTTTTATTCTGGCTGATTGAACCTCTTCTCAGGCTGACATCGGGCGGTCACCAGACTGCATATATATATATATATATATATATATTTTCTTTTAATAAATTAATTAAGCTGCAAGGTGCTGCCTTAACAGGTGCAACAAAACAAACAGGAGATACTGGGAGTCATCAATCAAGTGTAGTCTCTACAGACCCTCAATCCCAGAGGAGGTGTAATGATCCCAAATAAAGGTGAAAACAACAAAACTAGAATAACTGTTGTTTTTATAAACCTTAAACTTGCTAAAACTTCTTCAGAATAGGCAACTTTATTTGATTTGCTGTGGCTCAAAACTATTTTGTGCGGTCACACTGACCTTGAGCTTTGACCTTCAGTTTATCCTTGAGTCTCAGCGGACATGTGTGCCAGATGGGAAGGGATTCCTCCTGAAGAGTTCCCGAGATATTCACAAGGCCTAGACCGTATTTTGTGAGGTCACTTCAACTTTGTCCTTTAACCACCAAAATCTAATAAATTCATCCTTGTAAATGTTTGTACCAAATTTGGAGAAATTCAGAGATACCGCGTTCACAAGAATGGGACATACGTACGAACAGACGGACGGACAGCCAGACACAATAAAGACAGTAAGAACCTTATTCAGGATAAATTGACACTTTATTTTTATGTCTATTAGGTTCATGAATTCTGAAATATAAGCTTCTGAAGAGAAGTGTGTCTCCTTGCAGTTGTTAGAAAATGACTTGGAGCCTCATATTGCCTCAGAAACTCATGCATAGCTGTCACATACTGCCAGCAGGCATCATACCTTAATCCCAGATTAAGCTTTGAAGCAAGGTTACTCAGTGATTAATCTCAGAAGCTGTACATCATTTGGTATGTATCCATCAGTATTTAACTGTGGCTTTCACTTCCCCAACTGCAGACTGTGTCCTGCGAAAATGAAAGGATGGATTACATTAGACAAAAATCTGACTCATTAATGATACATCATTATGCTTTCCCTCCAGTGTCTCACTTCTCCTTTTCATCTTACTTTGCTTTCTTGTCAAGATTTTCATTCTTGAAACAACCATCACAAAGAATACTTTATTTTTACACTTGCAACAGCAGAAAATTGGTTGGATTTGAGAGATGTAACTACCTTGTCTTTTACACAACACAGCAGCTGGAGCATTCTTAGGCTAAATCAGACAATGATACGAGCCCACAACGTTCTGAGATCCCAGATCCTAGTTGCATTATACTGGATGAAAGAAATGTTCTTCCATACCTAAATGGCTGATGTGACCAGACTGATCCAGGCCACAACATATGTAGCCACAACTGTATTCACAATGGCTGCCATTGGTCAAACTATCAAGCATCTCTCATTTATCTTAAAGGTGTTTCTCTTACCTTAAGTTTTCTGGTGATGCAGTTTCTGACAAATGCGCGACTCTCTTGTTTACTTGAGACAAGCTGCTGCTGAGAATGTCGAATGAATCCAATCCTCATGGAGGACAGTTCTCAAAAAACTATTAGGTAACAGCTTTGTAATTAGGTTTCATTTTGTTGTATACAAGAGGGAAATGTAATCGGCAGGTGCTTAAAGTTCTAGGACTTAAAGTACAAGAACTAGTACTTCAATATCTTGGGACTGCATATGTTCAAAGCTAAAGCTGTTCTCTCTCTCTCTTTGCCGTTTTTGTGGACTTTCATTTTGTGGACAATTATGTTTTTCCAATAGTGAGTGAAAAGCTTTAGCAAAAATGCTTAATCTAATAATTAACTTAGCTTGATAACAATGAATAGGTTAGTCAGTGCAGATGCAGAATGCAAATGATGTTCATTTGTTTTGCAGATTTTGTTGTTGTTGTTTGAAGCGTAGTTGGTTCCATTGTTCTGCAGAAACAGGAGGAAAACTCTTACCGGATATTTTCCCATCTGGGATATTACAGAAATACTTTATTACAGGAATTTTATACAGGGTTTTGAAATAATGGGCTACTAAGTGAAATGGAATCAAATTATCAAAACTCCCACAGCTTTCATGACAGAAAACATTGGTATAATCAATAACCAATTCCAGGCTGTTTTTTGTATGCATACAAACAAAATGGTTGAACTGGTTAAAGCTGCTTTACTAATTTGATTTTTTAAGATGACAAACTGAGTGATTCGCCTCAGACAATAATTTGAATACGGAGCCTGACAGATATAAATGATTCACTTCCCATAAAACACCTTGTTTAAACTGTTAAGATGCGTTGTGAATGGCTTGTAGGACATATTTCACACATGTAACACGACGCAATTAGACGGGTAAACAACATTATCATAGAACTTGACAATAATCTGAGCATTCATTTTCGAGACTGACCTTTTCGGAATCCAGCACCAGCAAAGACACAGTATATAAGACATGAAGCCAAACACCAATTGTAAGGGTTTAATTCACACTCAGCGAGAGAACTTCTGTTCACGCTGGCTGTAATGTTTGAATACATGTGTGTTTCTGACTCACCTCCTACTTCACTTCTGTTCTCTATGTTGTACATATAAAGAACGCCTCTTATAGCATGAATCAGAATTAGTTCTGGAGCTGTCCATGACCGACATATAACAGCCACGGGGGAAATTCGTACACGTACCACTGCATGTCATAATCACGCTTACATAAACACATAATAAAGACAGAGAAATAAACTGGGGCACACGTATGCATCTTGTAATGGTGTCAGGGAAACTATTTTCTTGGAACACTACTTTTTTTAAGGACAAACAAAATCTTTTTATCTTTTTTTTTCCCTCAGTGTTGAACATCTTTTGTGTAAGATACAGTGAATCTAATTGAAAAACCAGAGTCAATTACCTCCTCCACATTACTGCTGACCTAAATCCGAACAAATGATTGGTCTTTTTTTTGTCTATCCAACACTTTGGTTTCCGGGAAAAAAAAAAAAAAAGACATCAATAATACTGACCAGATGGCCAGATTTGATTTGGCGTAATCATTGTCCTCAGAAGATGAATCCTGATGGCTTTGGTTGACGCCATTGTTTTGCCTTTTGTGACGATGAAATTTGACTGAATGTATTTTGGAAACTCTGTAATCAAACAGTCATGATACTGAGAAAACGAATCCCCAGATTTTCAGGAAATTTAACGCGACCATACAGACAGCTCAGCCATCGAACTCTCCTCTGTTTCCACATTCTGCACAAAAATGGATGATACGGTAGTCGGATGATAAAATACCATTATATTCCTTGAAATTACTGGTAACTGAAACTGTAATTAGGTGTAGCACTTGAGCAAAAGCAGCCTCTTAATCTTCACTCCTGGCTGCCTCAGTGAGCTTCTATTTTTCACGTTGTGCCGGGAACTATTCCTCTGAAAAAAATTAAGCTGCAAATTTCCAGTAATTTAGAAACTACAAATCACACACTCGCACTATCACTATATGTGAGTGCTTAAAAGGTCTGATGAGATGATAAATGATGGTCCATCCCTGCAGCAGCTGCAGACAGCTCTGATTTATCCATTAACATTCAGTTCTTTATTAGCCATACCTGATCAGTGCATGAGCAGGAAAATGGGGGTTTGATGGAGAGATAGAGGGCTACAGAACAGCAGACACGTAAAAGGGAGAGAACATATGTAACTTAATTAAAAGTGACAAGTCTTGAAAATGTCATTGTGTGACTCTGTGCCTGTAATTAAGAGCGCTGATTAAATTCTGGTCACCTACCAAAGACTGTATACTGCATTTAAAACATTCGTCAGTTTAACAGCGGAATCTAATTACAATGAATGACTCGTGGATCAAGTCCAACTCAGTCTGCCATGCTACATTCACAATAATGGAAATAGAGGATGAGGAGATTGGGCGGATCAAGTGAAGTGGGAGAGAGAAGGCTCTTTGAACGAGGGAAAGAGATGAGTGTGTTGGACCATATCAAAGCTCTTGGTTTATGTCTCTGTCTGGCTCGCCTGTATTTCACTCACTTTACTTTGGTAATAATATTCTGTCACCCTTACCTCCGTCAAACAGACGGTTATGCAATTCAGTATAATATTATACAGCAAAAATCTTGACAAATAAATCTATTAGAAGTTTCTCGATGTGAAAGTGTTTTGGAACATCTGAGTTGGAGAATAGAGAGGTCCATGTGAGCAAGCAATTTAAGGAGGGGAATTGCGAGAGGAGGAAAATTGGGACGGAATAGATTGGGACAAAACCAATATTTCATGTGGAAAACAACAAACACAGAGAGAAAAGACTGATGGCGTGTGAAAGAGAGCAAGAGTACAAGTGACAGGAAAAGCCAAGCATTATAACTCAGCCTGTGAAGTAAGTGAGGGTCACTGTTACTCACTGCGACACTGAACATCAACTAACGTCTGCTAATGCGCAGAGGCTGCTGGGGGATTTACAGCAGCATAAACAATGCCCCGACACTTTGCTGGTTTACGCATTCAGGGAAAACTGGCCTGTCTCCCAACTGCTGGTCACTCTGTTTGTAACAAGATAGTTAAGAACTGTGCGATCGATGAGGACATTATTGTTTTTACAGATCAAGCCAGAGCACAGCTCCTCCCCCGCTGGAATAAGAGCTTCCCTTTAATTACCTAAAATGTTGACTCTTCATTTGTATGAACCCAGTAACTGGATGCATAATGTGAATGGTTGCTATGTGAATGAATTGTTTTAGCAAGACCTGACGGCAATAATGGCCTGTTATCTAAAGTAACTGCACAAAATGTAAACATTCATAGCTTGTGGCCTCCAGGAATGAGGCAGTGGCTGTGAAAGTGTTTTCACACCTTGCAAGCTTATAATAGACCAGATGTTGTTATTGAAGCAAGAGAAGCAGAGGAGGAAGTGGGTTATGTTGCACGTCTCACAGGTTGTTTTGACTGCAGACTTCAGTAACATCCATAAATTGGTAGTTAAGGGTTTGCAGATGTCAGGGATGCCTGAGAGAAAGGTTAAAATAAATAGGCACTGCTCTGTATCTGCAGCTATTAGCAGTCGTCATATTTTAGAAGGCACGGCCTCCTGGACCGCTAATTGAATCCGATGCATCTTATTGGAGACATGACCTCGTCACATGTCTAACAGAGTGTTTTGTGTCTTCAAATATTCATGCTCCGAGGAGCCATGTGGACATAAAAGTAAGAAAATATGTGTGTAGAAGAGAGGCATTCCTGTGGAAAGCATAGGCAGACAAGGTCAGTGTATAATCAAATCTTAGAGTACGTGAGGAGTGAAGTTCGCTGAGCTCAAAAGGGTTTTCTGTTCAAGAACTAACTTGAGCAGCAACACTAAGAGTCAGAGAGGAACCACGGAGACAAACAGAGCAGAGAGAAGCAGATCAACAATCGTCCCAGCTGCACAGTTCATTAAGACTTATTCTGTTGCACACAGTTAGCCCAGTATTTAATTGAGTAGGACAGCTAGATCATTCCCTTGTGGAAGAGCAGCACTGGGTGCATTCGGGACTGCAGTGCAACAGCAAGCTTCTGTCACACCGAGACTTGTCATATGATGCTTCCAGGGACTACAAAACCAAAACACAACTGCACATTACAGAGTCTCAGCTGGAAATTGGTAATGTACTATAGAGGAGGCCCCCTCTGTGGATCCACATGAGAGTTGATTGTGTCAGAGCGAATGCAGTTGACTTCTCGAAGTCATACTCGATATAAATATATTCAGGAATCAGCCCTGCCTCATAGAAGTTATGTTTAATGTACAGGGCTGCGCAGAGACATTAAGAGGGGCAGGCATTCAAAGGTAAAACGAGGCACAAGGAAAAAGATTTTAAAACACCAAAACATAATTTACAGCATTATCTGTTGAATTATAGCAACCCATATTCAAACAGAATGTAACATGAAACCTTACAGCAAAACGCATCATATTATGTCATTGATTATCAACTATTAAACATCAACTAGCAAAACAACCGGAGTGTGAGACCACTTTCCCATGTAGACTCACATATTGCTCCAAAGTAGCTCGAGTGCTCAATTTCATTTACAAAGGAGAGAAAAGGAAGCCATTAAAAACTCGGAGTCGAGTTCAGCAGTGTATCTCCTTTAAGTCTCTTGAAGGACTCCTGTTGCTAAATCGTCGTGTCTCACCTATTTGGACCAATTTGTTCGAACTATTTACCAGAACCACCGCAGTCAGGACCACAATTAGACTTATGTTGCGTAACTGATGCAGGACTTGAAGGTGACGCTGTTGTATAACACTAACACTCATGTGACTGGCAAAGGACAAAATAACACACATACACACACACACACACACACACACACACACACACACACACACACACACACACACACACTGTCACGAGGCATTTCATACCTTTTCCAGAAATCTACTTGGGTCACAAGTTTCCTCCATGGCTGTAGTGCTGATCCAGGATCTGTCCTTATTAGTTATTTCCAGTGCTATAATTACATAAATAAAGTAATCAATATCAAAATAAGGTATTTATGTTTACAGTGTCATTTCTGTGATTATCCACTTTCAGCAAGGCAGAAAACTTATTAAATGGTTAAACTGTGTTATTATGACCAGGCCACAACAAAAGGAAGACACACCACTGGTAGCAATTAATAAAGAATATTTTTTATTAGACCAAATCAAACCAAATTTGAATGCCAAATTAAATATTTACAGCATTCAGTGTGGTAATCAGTAACTTCAGTGGTGTGTGGGGTGCAGAAGTGAAAGATGTGGGTGCCATGTTGTAAGATGCAAAACAAAACATAAATATACGTATACTAAGTTAGCAGGAACCAACCAAACTCAGGATGTGGGGTGTCTGTGGAGACGAGCAGAGAGGGTGGTTAGTCTGCAGCCAAGACTTAAAACTTAAACTGGAACATACTGAGTGCCAAAGTGGTTCCACATACACCAATCAGCTACCTGCAGAACAAGGACATACTGTACAGATTAGTGTAAGATCCAAACACATAGAGGAAAGTAGAGCTCATCATAACTGCAGATATATATAAAGTTACCTGTGTCTAAGGGGCCAGCGACCTGGTAAAGGGCAGTAAATTAGCCGCCATTTTTGCATTAATGCTACTTGAAAGTAAAATTATATATTTTCTAAAATGGTGGAGAGAAATACAATTTGCCCATGACAAAACCATGCATGCTGACTTCATTTTATAAAACACATCAAAACAATATACAGATAATACCACTGCAAACTCCACTTACCAGCAGCTGAATTTCTCCCCGAGAGTCAAATAAAATCCCAATATTTCTCCCGGCTGAGAGTGTCTACGGCGTTCAGTTGCAGCCGCTACTCTCTCTGTTAGGGCACGTCACGGATGACCTCATGTGACATACACTGACTGAGGAGAGCTGGATCATTTTATTAAGCGCTAATTTATTATTAATTGTTAAATGTTCTGCTTGCACGTGCATGTCGATGAATATGCAGCGTATTTGGGGATGAAGAATGCAGGACTTTCATACATGAGACCGAGATTCACACCTGAGTCGCATGTGGTTAGGGATACGCGGAGCATGATATCAGTCAAATGTTAATAAAGTCAGCACAGCCTGTTTCACACTTCATGTCATTGTTGACCTTTTGCAGTATTTAGCCAAGACTGCAATCTTTCCCTGATCTTAACCAATTGCTTTAACTGCCCACAACCGTCCTGGTACAGCAGCTGCTCCACCCTTTGGCCGCAAAGAAGCTCTGCAGAGGGCGGTCAGATGAGCAAAACGCATTAACAGCGACTTGAGCTGCCAGCCACCCAGGACCTCTACAGCGAGCGCTGCAGGAGGAGAGCGCAGCGGATCCTCTCTGACCCCAGCCATCACACACACAGACTTTTCACACTCCTGCTGTCTGGCAGGCGGCGCGGGAGCATCCGGACCCAAACCAGCAGGTTCAGAGATGGTTTTTACCCACAAGCCATCAGGCTACTGATGACACTTACACCTGCGCACACACACACACACCAAATACTACAGCACCACAATGGCATACACATACCGTGAAACTTCTGTTTACATAGTTTTTATCCTATTTACCCCACACCACTTTGTTGTACTATTTAATTTACTATTTAAATGCTGTTTTAATCAATCGTGCTTTAGTTGCTATACAAGCAGATATTGTAGGAAAACAAATTAATTGTGTTGTCTCACAGATTTTTTCCTGATCCATTCTAGATGAATATTTTTGGGACATTCATTAAAAAAGGCTCCTCGTTATGTTAATTAAAGAGTTGTAATTCAGGAGACATTGCATTTCTGCCATGAGAGAAAAAAAGAGTCAGCGTTGTTGGGAATATATGCAGACTTTGTCGTTTTTACAATCTTACTCAGGTCTGCAGGAAAAAATGTTCAGTGAATATCTGTTGAGTCTGTTTTTGTCATTTCTCACTTCCTCTCACAATCGAGGTGTTTTAGGGGTTTCCAATCCCTATTGGGCAAGAAGCAGGGTACAGGTGGACAGGTCGCCAGTCCATCACCAAACCAGCACATAGAGACAACCATTCACACTCACATTTACACATATGGGTTTACACTTTACCTAACCTAATTTTACCCTTGCAGAGTGAGAGGAAGGCAGAGCACCCAGAGGAAACCCACACAGGTATGTGGACAACATGCAAACTCCACACAGGTAAGGTGACCAGTCACAGTTCACCGTGCTGTCTTAAAAATCAAGTCTTCATATGTCAAAGCCGTATGCTGACCGTCCATCCCAAACTCATACCTGACTGTTTTTGTTCAGAGGCTTCGAACATGAGCAGGTGTCCTCCTGCAAAGTCATTTGTTTTGTTTATATTCCATTCCACATATAAAAAGGACCGGTCTCAGACGGTATTTGTACAGCGATCAGTTCTGTCGTTTTTCTGATGAGGACTGTCTGCATTGCTCACCTTTATTATTTCTTGAAGGTTTCACGTACGCTGCAACCACACCTTTGTTTACACCATCACCTTCTTCTGTAATTGATAAAAGGCAAGAGGGCAGGGAAGTGGAAGCAACTCAGATTTTCTTTTTTCTTTTTTTTTTTAATCAAGGCAAGAACAGAGTTTAAATCATCCTATTAGTGTGGCTGTTTTATGTATATTTTCTATTTTATGTAAGCACGCTCTCCCATTGTTCGTATGTTGCATTGGCATAGAGCCTGCAGTTCAAATGGAGCAGCCAGCTAACCAGCTGGGGGTCAGGATGCACATACCGTGACCATGCTATTCCTCAGTACGTGGATTCTGGAAGTGCTGATGCTGCTGTGCTCTCCCAGCGAACTTACTGGCTGTTTGCCTGAACAACAGCAGCGGTAGTTGCATAAGCAGACTTGATGTGGGTAGAGGAGTCAGACACAGATCCTGTTTTGTAATACTGAGATGTCTAATGTGTAATTGACTTTGACGTCCGATTTGCTGTCTGAGAGATGAAGGGAGTACTCCTATTTAACTTGGGGTTGTTTGTGATATTGTGTAGGTCTGTATCCACAAGGTTATGTAATCATCAACATCACACATAAATGCTGCTGTGTTGATGTTTATTTGTCTGCACCATTCAAAATATCATAAACAGCAAAAAGAGAAACAAATCAGAGCAAAGAATGTGTTTCCAGAGGACAAAAGGGACTGAAGCACACTAATGAATTCACAGCCGTTAATTGTCCAAACAGACTAATGATTCAACACTGATGTGTCTTCATCAAAGTAAAAGTGGTAGAATTGTTGCTGGATAATGGGTTTGAACAGGGTTTCAAATCTAATGGGTGGGAGTTGCCATAGTCAGTGTCCAAGTGCCACACCCCCCACCGTCATGTCAGGAACAAAAAGCACGAAGAACAAAAGAAGTTACAAGGATAAAAGTACAAAAAAGTAAAAGTAAAAAAACATCCGTCAAGCGTGACGAATTAGAGAAAACATGACATATTAAGTAACTGATTCATGCCGCAGGGCTAGCATCATGTCAAAAACAAAACAGAAGAAAAACAGACCTCTCATAAAGTTACAAGTATAAAAGTACAATAAGCAAAAAAAAAACAAAACAACATCTGTCAAGTTTGACAAATTAGAGGAAACCTGACAAATTCAGTTCCTCACTTATTCCACAGGGCTCCACTGTGTTCAGAGTGAAACCAATACGCCTCTCTGTCGAGCAGTGCGTGTCATGATGTCACCACCTCTGAGGGAGGGTGAGATTCTTCCTGTCTAACTTTAACGACGCTGCGGAGGCGTGGTCAGCCCACGCACACTGTCGGCCAGTAGCATAATCCATGTTTTGTGTATGTATTGTGTACGTCTTATGTTTGATATGCAAATCTTTTTCTTTGTCAAACATAAACCGGACCGTGGGACTTTTCAGCATATATAAAACATGTGCTAATGCAGTTAATGAAGCATTTAATGGTGTGTTTTTTTTTTTTTTCCCAGTATGTGGAGGTGTAATGAATAAGAACAGTGTGCAGAGTGGCCACAGTGGAAAAACCTGTAGGTTGATGAGACAGCCAGGAGCCGGGAGACAGCCTTAGGTGGTTTTTCTAGCGTCACAATGAACCAGTCTCACTCTCAGGTTGCATTTAAATGTCATCAGGGGAGGCACAGAGCAGCTCTTACTTAAAGATAGGTCACTTTTGAGGACATTTCTCTGTTTAAGGATGATATTCTTGACCCTGCTCAGTAGTGGTAGCTCTTGTTTCCTTTATTAGCAGGGATTCCCTCTGTGGCCCTCGGATCGGCCCGAAGAGATATACGATGCAGTTTAATACCTTTGCTGGAAACGTTCTTTTATTTCAACAGGTTTGGTCTGGAAATCTGTAATAGTACTTCAGTTTCTGCACAACCTCAAGAAGTGGCCAATAGGAATAATGTATATGAGTTGTTTTGGACAGTTACTAAGCAAGTGTGTTTCTGCTTAAGGGTTTTACGATAGATGGTAGTCCCAATAATACTGTTGTTTCCCTTGTAAAGTTTAAGTGTATAAAGCTTTCATGATGTTTTATTGCTTCATTATTGACTTTGTGTAGGAGGCTTGGAAGTGGTTTCAGTTATTACAAACTTGCCAAAACTGAAACACAATTAAATGAGAACCTAATAAAAGAAGAGCACGATCGCATCAGGGCTTCTACACAAAGTTCGTATTTTTCCTCTCCTTTAATATCTTCTGCTCAACCTAAAAGGACCTCACTGGGTGTTTTGGCCTATTAAAACTGTGTATGCTTTACATTACTTGCAGCTATTTCCTAAAATTTACTTCCAAATTTATTTTTTTTTGATTGATTTCCTACTTTCTCCTTTCCTAGAGGAGAAATCAGGCCAGTGAGCCTTCTGTGGCAGGGAGGGTGGTTTGCAGCCTGAGAGTACACAAACCATGAAAAGTAGCTATTACCAAAGTTGAAGGAAATGATGCTGCCAGAGTCTTCAAGCATAAAGGCTTAAATCCACTCTGCCTTGCCCACTTTATTTCTGGTCCAAGCACAGTGAACTGTAATTGTGTAACACAGAGACAAATTTGAAGACTTCTGCCTGAAGCTCATCAGTGATGTGGCATGCAAGCAGGGACCTAAAGTGAGAAGAACATCCTCTCTGGTAAAGAAAATAACGAAGAATACAGTCATTACAGCAGCATCGCGGCCCTGATGCAGGAAGGGTTCTTGGCAGTGCACTACCTGGGTTTAGGGATGGAGGTGGAATGAAGCAGTCATGCACAGATACCTTTCAAGTCTCCTCACCCTCTGATGGAAGGGCTTTTGTGGATCTGTGGCCCTTTTATCAACCGTCTATGAGCAAAATTGGTCATAGGTCGTTGCCCGCTGCGGGCAAAGCAATACCATGACTGAAATATTGGTAGGTATCCAGGACTCTTTGACACTAAAGGTCAAGAACTGCTCCACAGAGAGGAGGAAATTCAAACTTATAGATATTATATGTCATCTTTTGACAGATACAGCTTGAAATGTATTTTTAGATGATGGTGATAGGCTGCACTAGCACACACCAGCAACATGGTTGTAGTGATAGCAATGTCAGTCCACGATATTGGTCCATGTTGAAATATCTCAACACATTTTAATGTTATATTTCCTGTATGTTCCATAGCATGCTTGCTGGGCTGTAAGTTGGACAACTGTCTCGGAGTAACTGTTGACCAGCTTTGGACTGTGGGCTGCTTATCTACTGAAAGATTAATTCTTTTAGACTGGAAGGAGAGTAGACCAGGCTGCTTCTCCAGGGATGTGTGGTTGGAGGAATACCTGGACTTATTGAACATGGAACGAGCAGCTTGTCTCTTTAATAAGGGCCTTGAGGGGCACTGGGAAACTGTCCGCAAGCTCCTCAGTCGATCATGTAAACTGTAACTTATTACATCTGTTGGTGTGGGTATATGTGTATATGCGTTATCTTTTTTCTAATTATTGTTATTATTGTTATTATTAATTATTATTACTGTATTATTATTTTTTGTTTTCTTTGTTGCTGATGTTGTTGTGTAGTGCGTTCCTTGGATTTTCCTTGTAATTGTTTGCATAATTATGTTAAATCGGCCAATTAAATAAAAGAAGACTTTGTTTCACTATTGTTCAGCCTTTTTTGGATGAGGATTCTGTGGTTCAAGAACCAGCATAACCCTGACTTCAGTAAACATGAATGAGTGCAACAAGAGGTGATCAAAGTTAAAAATTAGCCACAAGGATAATGAGTCATGTCTCAGTGCGACTGTGTTGCACCACGCCAGCGCAGCAGCGCCACATTCCCCCTCTCAACGCTGCCGCATAGTTGGCAACTGTCTGCTCACTTCCATAAGGCAGAGTGGACCGAAGAATGCTTAGTCTGCGGTTTTTCATATAACAAGTGAGGTATGATTTGTCTTTGATTTGTCTTGAAACACTGATTATCCTTCATACATCACACGATCCATGGTGTATTTTCAATGGGAATAAAAAGCAGCAATATAATTAGTAATAAAGGGGGTGAGTGGAATATGTATGACCCACAGCTGCTGATATATATATTATCATTAATAGTATTATGAAAAAAAGAATGTCATATCAATATGGTAGAAGGGATGTGGGGGTTATGGGGGTAATGTACGTTTTGCCATTTAGTTAAGCAGCATTTTGAAGCCATTTGCTCTAATATGTTAAACTGCTTTGGTAAAATGTAATATGACATGGTTGAGACTACACGGGTGGAATCAATGTGATAAAACACTAAAGGCAACAACACTGTTTTCTGTGTATATATCAATCATCACAATGTTTACAAGGATCGTAGAGTGAAGATGACTTGAAATGACTAAAGAGTACTGCATTGCTTTCTGCACAACGGACACTGTTCTGTTTCTCCTCACTTATTACAATACTTTGCTAAAACTCATGCTGTGAATAATGCCACAATGCAGTGAATACCAACTGGGAAACATCAAGAGACAATCAAATATAACTATGGCACAGTGGGAGCCATCGTGGCCGTACGGATACTGCCTCTATGATTAGATTGGATTGGAGGGAATAAGCTGGAGGAGAGTTGTTTACTTGTCCCCTGCCCCAAAAAACACTAAAATACACAAAAACACAGAGGGATGTACTGTACACATACACACACACACACATTTCTGAAGTAGATTAGATTTCATTTCTGTGCTACTATTTCAGTTAAATGGTAGGCATTAATTCACCCTCCTCTGCCAGTCCTGACCCACAGTGCACACTCAGGGTCCCCCAGACGAAGTTGTCCAAAATTTAAATCCTCTCAAATGTCATTATCTACAAAATACCCCAGTGAAAACTGTCAGACACAAGCAGTGAGTGAGTGCATGTGTGTGACTGTATGAAGAATCATGCCTCAGCATTGGTAAGTCTTATTAGCTTGATGAAGCTGGGGACCTTTTCCAAGACGTTTTCAAGTTATTTGTAACTTTGCTGAGGGAAACTCAGATTAGATCATTTTACATCAGTCCACATGTTCCATATTTAAGTTCCTGGGTCTTACTGTCATGTGCGATGGCATGTGCAAATGTGGTGCAAAAAACATGTATTATATGTAAAGGTTATCTACTGTATGAACAAATTTGCATGAGCACACAGATTTTTGCTTCTTTTTTCCTGAACAGACCTGTCACCTGACCAGCATGATGCTGTAACACCAGAGACACTGTGGCTACACTGCGCTCGAGGATGAAAGAGTGAAATAAGTTTCTAAAACAAACAATCACGCACCGAAGCACCTCACACAGAGGCTCCGATACTTATATGAGCACAAAAAAAATGTTAACTATCCTAGCTGTGTCAACTCCTGGCAACAATACATTGGTCTTCAGCTATCTGGCAGATATGTACATTTCTTTAATGGTTAATCACTACTAACCTTATTCATCTGCAATTTATTACTGGGCAGGTATCCCAGGGGATTTTTTTGTTTTTTATTGCGGATGGAAACGAGGCTGATGAGAGTGGTGAACCATCCAGTAAATCTGCTGGCTGTTAAACTGTAATGCTATAGAGATCTATTGAGAGTACAACTGAACACTGTGAAACTCATTTCATATGACACACATTCACTTCTTTCTTTGCTATTAATAATGTGAGTGGAGCTTTAAGCCCATTTGATTCAATTTTTGTAGATGTTCCCACCTGACAAAATTAGCTATACCTTACTTAAAAGCAGCTTTTCCTGAAGGAGCACTTCAAATGGTCAGAATATAGGCCCAGGTTTAATGCTAATAAATTAAGGCTAAGGAATTCCACACATGGAAGGACCGTTTCTTGAGAGATGAGGCACATTTAACCCTAATCAGTGGGTGGTGTTCAAGAGCAGCGACAGCAAGTGTCTACTGATGGAAAAGACATGGAAAAGTACACGTTGGAATAAGGGGTTGTACATGAGAAGGAGCTGTCTACAGTATATCATAATAGGAATGAGCTAACAGTTGGAGCCTGAGGTTCTCATCTGTTGGGTTAGTTCTTCCTCACTGCACTAAATCAGATTCCCAGCAGACTTATATTCAAGAAAGAAGCCCACAGACAGTTGTGTCAAGTTTCTGTACTGCGGCAAAAACTATCAAATTTCAGTGCTGTAAGATAAAGTGTACCAATATGTAAACAAAAGTACAACCCGACAAATTTGGGAAACCTATCTGTGCTGTGAGAGAGATCAGTGTAAATGCACAAAACGGTAAAAAGAGAAGTTGTCTCACCCACCGGAGGGAGTAAACGGAAATAAAGAGAATTAAGATAAACAACAGCATTTTATGCCTTTCAAAGAAGGAAATCTGACTAGAAGCTGTTGTTGTAGTGGCTGCATAAGCTCAAAAAAAAAAAAAAAAAAAAAAATCACAAACCACAAATAAACTCCTCCTCACCACTGGGGGAAAGTGGCCGGGCGCCATTTCTTTTGTTGTGCAGAGTAGCGGGGGGGGGGAAAATAAAAATTCTACATTCAAAATTCTCCATTGCTATCACATTCACTTTTATTCACCCTCTATGCTTTGTTTGATAGAGATATTTTATTCATATCCAGGGGATAATTTGGGGATTATCAGCTCTAAGCTGGCATTTTGATGGCTTTTAAAGAACACCGTTTTGCTCTGAGACAACCGATTGTGCGTTTCTAAGTTTAGCTTTATTATGAGTGTTTCTGTAGGAGAGGGAGCCACTGTGAAAACATGAGGGTACATCGTTTGGAAGGAAGTGACCGCAAACTATATTGCTGCATTTTTTGAAATTGTGTCATATGTATTTCTGATACTTTGTGGTTTTGCTGCTATTTATGCTGTTTGTACAGAATATTAGAATTCTGTGTCAGTGTAGAATCATTCTCTGTTGCTCTTTTGGAGGTTTCATCCATTTCTTTTCTTTTTTTTTTTTTTTTTAGTTTAAATACAGAAACGCGCTGCAAGTAGCACAACAGAAGTGTTTCACAAAAACACACAAAAAGAAAACATTACAAAAGTGATGAACCCAGCTGGGACGCACTTGCACTTGTTCAATGATTTTAACTTCAAAAGTCACAAAGCACTGAACAACAAGGGTGAGTTTCATCACTTATTAGTGTCCGTCTGTGCTACTTGCAGCGCATTTGTATATTTGGTTGTGTTGTGAGTATTTGCAGGGCACGTGTTGCCAAATTGATCATAATATAATATTATATAATAAATATAATAATAATATTATTATATATAATAATGCATTCCCCCTAATCTCACCTGCATTTAGGTGTGGGGCACTGTCTTTGCCTACCACCATGAAAATAATAATGAATTTCAAACCTAGATATTCAAAAAGTGCAACGTTGACTAAAAGATTTCAACAGCATGTTCTCTCATATTATAATTACAGTAGATCACTTTTATTTTACTTTTCAGTTCATTACAGCTCCTGGTTCTTGCTTCTCATTGTGTCATTCTCTTTTTTTTTTACAAGGTGGGTGAGTGAATGAGTAATGAATAAATTGTTATATTTCTGTATTTGCTATCCCACCTTACACCCCCATACACTATTCACCATCTTAAACCATTCATTCTGTAGCCCATTGTGTACCGTACTGACAAGTTATAAAAATCATTTTTATCCACCACAATGGTTTTTCTCAATTTGTCTCTCCCGCACTCACACACGCTCCCACTTCCAACGGTCTTCAAAATTTCACACTTTCAGAAAGTTTAATGTTGTTCAGAGTTTGAAGTCGCACAATCATTGCTGGGCTTGTTATTTGTACTCATCCATTTACTCTTCTAAAGAAAAGAACTTGAACTTTTTTTTTCCAAATATTGGGTGTAATGAGGAAAACAGGAGACTCGCATAAAAGGAACAATTCAGGAAAGGTGAAGGAGGTGAAGACAATTGAAATGTGTCATTTTCTGGATGGGTCAAGGCCATCCCCCAAAATATGGGCAGTAATAAAAGACACCAAAAAACTTCTGTATTAATATGTCAATTTTCCTTCAGTTCACCCCCAAACCTGTGCCTCCATTTAGCATCACGTGCTGTGCTGCCTAAGGATTGACATGTAGCTCCCAGTGCATGATTCTGGTGATCTCCCTAGAATTTCTTGGAGCATCACTGGTCGAACTGTGGGATGAGGGTTACAAGCAAACCTTGTTTTAGCCATGGTATCAGCCTGGCTCTAGGGATGGCAGTTTGGTAGTATATGTGTTGAACATGCTGATTTTTACCATGTTCAGTATTATATTTTAGCGTGTTCATATGCTAATTATACGCTAATAATCACTGAACACAAAATACAGCTGAGGCTAAGCAGTGCACCTACTTTGCGGTGACAATGTAGTCATAGTTATTTTATTTAAGAGGAGGCGCTCTAGTAACTGTACAACGCTAAACCCCCTTGGCCTGTTCAACGGCCACATCTGTACGCAAGAAAATCATTATGTACACAGGCAATGTTCACGTCCACAGTGGTTTGGTTTAGGCAACAAAAGCATTAAAAGGTAAATAAAAACATTGTATCTGAAGTAACTGCAGACTTTTTCTGTATTAAACCAGACCTCAGTCTTTCAAAAAGGTTAATAATACTGTAGTCAATACAACTTGATATTGTTCTGCAATATCAAACAATTAGGGTGCCAGTGAAGGTTTTACTGCTAGCCTACATTCAGTATCAACAAATTTGCAATTAGCCAAATGAATTAACAACATATCCTCATTATGTTAATGGTAGTAATAGAATGTAATTCAAATTGGAATTATGTTTCCTCCCAAATGGTATTTGCTGTTGCAAATTAGTCGTGTAGAAACATTATTTCTAGGATACAGGGTTGGCATGGTGACATTGTCATTGTAAGCATGTTAGCACACTCTTGTGCCAGACTACAGTCTCACAAATTGGCTAGCATGACTGTAGTCTCAGTCTTGTTCTGTAATGGTCTATAAAATTACATGATTACAGTACCACATCATCATTTTTACAAGCCTATCCTGGCTGAGCTTTCAAAATATTAACCAATCTTGGTGGCACAGAGAATCCCTGTCAGAACACCAAGAAAGACATTTTAAAAAGTGGCACTGTCACAATTTAATTGGGATGTCTGGTCTCTGCATTGCAGCCTCCAGGGACCACTAGTTGGGCTTTAAAGTTTTGGTCTTAGTGTTACATCACAAAAAAGAAATGTGCCCACTCTTTGTAGTATGTTTTCTTCAGTAGCAATGCTTAGAGGGACAAGAGCAGAAAGGTAAAAGAATGAATAGGGGATGAATTCCACACAACTTCTCAGCCTCTATGGTCTGAATGTAAAAATGTAACAATCTGGGAAGAAAAAACATGTTTGTTGTTGTATATATTCAAGGTTGTCCACCTCAAGACATTCAGGAATCCTGTCCTGAATTTTACACATATCTGACACTGCTCTGCTTTGGTATGAAAAGTGAACTTGGGCTCCCTCACAATTTTACAATACAGTTTCATAAACCATATCAACTTACTTACTTACTGTATACTTACTTATACATAGGTCTAGTCGTTTAGACATTTTTATGCAGAAAAGGTTCATATTGTACCTTTAATGAGGTGACCAAACATATATCCTCTATAGTTAAATAAGACCATGCTCACAGTTTCAGATACAAATTATGTGTGTATAATGATCAATATAATATAATATTATGATCAATACTCTGATATGATGTTTAAAAACAGACAGAAAGCATGTTTCTTATCACTTGTCATAAGGTTAGAATGTGAAAGTAGTATGAGTTACACTGTCATATTTAGCAGCAGTACAATAAAATAGTCTCTCAGGGCTCTGACTGGTTTGTAGTCAGACAATCTGTACAACATGCCCAGGTTTTAATAATACATTGCCTCTAAAAATCTCACTCGTTCACAGAGATAACGCAGTGCTCACAGCAAAGCTGAGCAGTGTACGCGGCTAAATGAACAGCGTAGGATGTGTGAATGTGTGTTAACACTGGTCACACAACCCCTTGGGTTCAGCAGCGTGCACACACACAGTCACAAATCTCCACACAGAGTTGACAATTAGCGTTGTGGTACAATGTGCTGCAAAAATTGCAATTTGCTGCAGGTCACAGGGGTACAGGAGTCACAGGAGCCCCAGAGACTCTCAGAGCAGGCATGACCTCAGTGTGGAACAAGTGTGTGCATGGGGGGGACAGGGTGCACCAGGAGGTCAGGGCACTTTTTTCCCCTCCTCATCGAGAGAAGGAAATTCGGCCTCTCTATTATTCTTTAATTGCGAATGAGAATAGTTCCTATTTAACTTTTGCTCTCTGAAACACTGGGCAGTGATTAGACGGTAAAATAATGCTTATCTGGCCAAATGCCTGACATTTTAGTTCTCACCATTCTTCTTGGACCGCTGAATGAAGTAGTCACGGTGATGTTACAAGTCTGTCAGAAATCCTTGAGCTTTCCACGACTCCCTGGGGAGGAGATGCCGCCCTTATCAAATGGAGCAATGCAGCAAGGTCCCTTTACAATTTGATGAGACACTGACAGAATACTGATAGACATGTCCCATTAGATGGCAGACACTCTTCTAAGCCCTAATTTAACTTATAAAGGTCATACACAGAATACGACTGTAAAATGATCAATCATTTAAATGCATGGTGAAGTATTCATAATAAATGAATGGGAGAGCTCATAATATGTGAAGGAGAGATGAAGAGAATGAAAGGTAGACAAGCTGTTTGGATAGCAGCACTTTGTGAAACTAATAACAGTTAAGATTGCTTTCTCTCTGATTAGCTAATGAACTTGAATTGAACAAATGCTACCCTAATCTTTGTAAACGTTGTCACCCATTCATCAAATATGGACAGGTTGACAGTGCATTCAGAAAGTATTCAGACCCCTTCACTGTTTTCACATTTCATTATGTCACAGCCTTTCGCTAAAAATCATCCTCATCAATCTACACTCAATACCCCATAATGACAAAGCAAAAACAGAATTTTTGAAATTTCTGCAAACTTATTAAAAAAGGCAAACTGAAGATATCACATTGGCTTACAGGAAATATTCAGACCCCTTTCTATGACACTTGAAATTTTGCTCAGGTACCTCCCAATTCTCCCGATCATCTCTGAGATCTTGATTGCAGGCCACCTCTGGTAAATTCAATTGATCGAACATGATTTGGAAAGGCACACACCGGTGTAGATAAGGTCGCACAGCTGACAGTGCACATCAGAGTAAAAACCAAGCCGGGTGGAAGAAACTGCCTGCAGAGCTCAGAGACAGGGGACAGGGGAGGGCTACCAAAAAAGTCTGCTGCATTGAAGGTTCCCCAAGAGCACATTGGCCTCCATAATTCTTAAATGGAAGAAGTTTCAAACAACCAGGACTCTTTGTAAAGATGAGCGCTGGGTCAAACTGAGCAATCGGGGGAAAGGAGCATTGAAAGCCCACTTGGAGTTTGCAAAAAAAGCACCTAAAGGACTCTCAAGACTGTGAGAAACAAGATTCTCTGGTCTGATGAAACTAAGATTGAACTGCTTGGCCTCAATTCTAAGTGGCATGTCTGGAGGAAACCAGGCACTGCTCACCACCTGCACAATATCATCCCAAAGGTGAAACAGCATCAGGCAGCATCAGGCAGCATCAGGCAGCATCAGGCAGCATCAGGCAGCATCAGGCAGCATCAGGCAGTGGGGGTGTTTTTCAGCAGCAGGGGCAGGGAGGATGGTCAGGGAGGGAAAGCTGAACAGAGCAAAGTACAGGGATATCTTTAAAGAAAACCTGGTTTAGATTGCTCAAGACTTCAGACTGGACAATGACCCTAAGCACACAGCCAAGACAACGCACGAGTAGCTTAGGGACAACTCTGTTGTCAAGCCAGAGGCTTGACTTAGAACAACTATGGAGCGACCTGAAAATGGCCGTCCATCAACAGTCCCCATCCAACCTGACAGAGCTTGGAGGGATCTGCAGAGAAAGATGGCAGAAAATCCCCCAAATCCAGGTGTTCACAGATGTAATCGCTGCCAAAGGTGCACACTGAGAACTAAGTCAAGGGATGAATACTGAATACTTATGTCAATGTGATATTTCAGTTTTTCTTGGTAAGAAATTTGCAAAAATTTCGAAAATTCTATTTTGGCTTTGTCATCATGGGTTATTGAATGTAGACTGATGAAGTTAAACATGAATTTAAATCATTTTAGCATATGGCTGCAATTTAACAAAATGTGAAAAAAATGAAGGGGTCTGAATACTTTCTGAATGCCCTGTATCTTAGATCACTGAAGACCATTTTTGGAAAAACATTTACCTAATTAGCAGCTTTTTGTTAGCCCGAGCTTATCGTTAGATAGGCACAAAGATGTAACCTTTGGTTAGAAGATTAAAACAGATTTCACAGTTTGTTCTTATGATCTGTGCTAATTGGATATAGTCATATGAAGCCATCACTCTCAAAGCAGCAGACCAATGCTTCCGTTCTTTGAAGAATTAATTTATTCATTAGAAAATCCAGTGTTGTGACACAAAGTCTAACAGGAATAACATTGTGTGTCTCTAAAGAATAGGGTCAAAAAATTATTTAACTGGAGAAATATAAATCATATTTGTCAGAATTACACTTTTTTTTATATGCCAATGCTTTTATCTCTTTATCCCAGGGTAAATGTGACAAGCTTCATAGTTAAGTTCTGCTCTGAGACTTTAACCACTAACAAGTACTGAGGATAAAACAAGTCTGAGGGCCAAAAAATATCGCACACAAAGCTATTACATTTTTCAGTCATACCATCGTTGTTACATACGTATAAGCGTGCTCAACAGTCTCTCCTCTGGTCACTGGATCAACTTGAAAATAACATAAACCAAATGAGGGAGAAAGGAGATGTCTGTTGTGTGTTGAGTAAGTATTGACCAACAGGTGAAGCTAAAAGGTATATTGATATGTGTTAAACTTGTGCATGACTGGAATGAATTAATAAATGAGAAGTTTAGTCAGAGCATTAATTAATGTTTCCGTCTTGTTTCTGTTTGTTTGCTCCCTTGGCATCTTTCTTACTGGACGATTTAGATCATCAGTGATGTAATCTGAAACCAAATGAGTCTATCCTCTGCATTGCGTTAGTTAGCCCTGACTAAAAGAATACATAATGATAAGCACTGCATAGATTTACCACCAATGCAAATATCCGCTTTGCAACAGACGTTTTCACCGCAAAGCTGCAGCACTGAAACTATGACTCACTCTGTCTCTGTGTGCGGCTTCCTGTGAAGATAAGTCATCCTGTTCACTGTCTGACAGTCTCTGCCCCACTCTTTAACCCCAGCCGACAGTCTACTGTTTCTGTCTATGCCGAATCCCTCGATGGATTCAGCCTGATTGATCGTAATGAGTTTGGGGAGCTCAAACATGGCTGGAACTGCGCTGGGAGCGGCCTTCTCTCTCCTCCTCTATGCCTCTGTTATACAAGGTAATCCTGGACCACGTGCGCTGTTGCTCATATGGTATAGCAGCAAAGATTGGGATATTCACCGCGGGTTTTAAATGTGTATTGGCTTCTGGTGTGACAAGCTGTCTCAGTATAATGCTACGATTTTTATCAGCCTGCATCCCAGCAGGATTGCAGTTTGTATTATCAACTTCAAAGTGTAAGTGATTTTGTCTCCTCTACTTTTCTTGCTTCCAATACTGTATCTGATGTGTTGAACAGGGCTCCCGGATGTTGAGAGGACCCGTTCTGAAGTGACAGAGGCAGTGGTGGGCCAGAACATTACTTTACCCTGTACCATAAAGAGCAATCCTCAACTCAAGATTGTCAATGTTGAATGGAGTAAGAAAAACGCAAAGCTGGCTCTGTATAGTCAGCTTTATGGAGTCCATCTATTTTGGCCCAATGTCACTATACAGATTGAGAACAATACTGCAAACGAGTTGATGGGCTCCTATCTGCACCTTCCTGCGGTGAATGAATGGGACAGTGGCATCTACGTTTGCGATATTGCAGCCTTTCCCTCTGGCTCCATCAGGAGGGAGACGGAGCTGAAGATCAAAGGTACGGCAAGTGCATGCAAAGTCACACCTGCAGACCTTAACCAGACTCTGCAGCACCTCACAGGATTTCATATTTGGAGAGACATGTACAGCAAGTTTATAGTTTATTGTCCATTGCATATATTTCATGTTACTCCTGATTGCATCAGAGCGTTGCTTCTCTGCCAATCATGGCGGTTATTTACTTCTGAGCAAATGTATGTAATAATCGCAAGAACACATCTGAGAGCTTTGTTTGCCATGAAAAATTTATTTCCCTCTTCCCTCTGTTTGGCCCATTTCTTCTTCTCCTCATCAGTCACATAGTTGTCCACTGATGCAGGAAAAACATACCCTCACCTTCATTTCAGCTGAAAGTGAAGCGAAGGGATGTTCTTATCATAATAGGTGCAGAAGACAATTACAGGAGGTGTTGTTTATGTCAGTAATCTTTAGCAGGTATTATCCTCAGATGTCATTTTGTTGGTTTCATTTTACAGCAAATGCTTTACATGAGCAAGAATTTGTATTAATCCTCACATTTTCTCTCTGTCAGTTGTGGTTAAAGTAACGTGTGATGTGGACGGCGCCGTTGACGTCCGTAATGGAGAAAACGTGACAATTCGCTGCAGAGCCTCTGCTGATGCACAGTACAGGTGGACCAAGGTAACAGAAAGCAGAAAAACAGTTCATCAGTAGGTTTCTGCCAGTCCAGTGAATTTCATTTCAACGATTTTATTTGCTTATTCAATTAGACGTTCAGTGAGCGCCGAGATGATTTGATTACCTCTGACATCAAAACCTACATACACTGTGAGAGGCATCTACCAAATGTGCGACATAATCTTGTTTTTGCCCCAGAACAAGATGCCGGTGTCAGAGAGTGAATCTCTACAGCTCTGGCGGGTGACCGACGCTCACGCAGGGGTTTATGCACTGACTGTCAACACAGGAAACCAGAGTCTGCATAAAGAGTTTACTGTCACCGTGCTAACAGCGACCACAAGCTTAAGCACAGGTGAGCTTCGTTTCCTCGCCACCGTTTCTCTCTTTGTGTCGTACTCAATTTCAGCATTTCCTCAGGGCTGGATTAACAATCTAGGAGAGGGGCCCAAGAGACTGCATGACTTAATAAACTGCACTGGACCAGAGAGCTCATTCTTGACTTTTGTCATTATACTGTAGCTCACTCAATTTAGATTTTTAATTAGCTGAAAGGAAAGGGAGAGATTCAAAGGATTTCAAATCTGCCAGCCATGTTATGAGAAAGCACCAGTAACTGTGAACAAATTGGGAACTACAAAACTTAAAAAAATGTTTTTAAAAAATCCTCAATTATTTGCTGCAAATCAGTCACCCCATGGGATTAGGTTGAATACTGAGCTCAGCTGAGCTAAAACAGCATTCAGGGTTTTAAATGACAAAACAACCAAACTGAACTGCATGTGGATTTCAATATGTAACTAAAGAAAAAAAAAACAAAAAACACAAACACAAGCCACACAGACGTCAGAAGTCACTTCCTGTTCTTCTTCTCTATCCGCTTTCAAGCCACAAGAACAAAACTCCCCAAGCAGAGTCTCAGCAACAGCATCTCTGAATCATGACACGGGGTGACAGCACAATCTGTTGGACAAAGTGGAGCAGTGCAGCCTTAATGAAGGTTTGCAAAGCAGTAGAGAAAAGCTTCCATCTTAGATCACGTTGCATCGCAGCATTGGATTGTATTAAGCGCAATTAGATAGATTATTTATCAAATTGCGAGTATTTATTATTAGATTAATGATGGGTCTGCACAGGTGTATGTATGGGGGTACACATGGCAAAACAAAAAAGACTCACAATGAATTAATTGCACTTATTACTTAGGAATATATACACACCTTGCTGCTGAATTTTCAATTCATACCCACACCTTTAGCTCAGGAATCTGTGTCCTTGACTTCACACTCCAGGATCTCCAATGAGCTTTTTTTTTGCCTTATTTCACCTATTGATTATGCACAGAGTGCTCATAAATGCCAACCTGGCCCATGTTTTAATGATGTATCGCTGTGCACTGGGTATTTCAAAGTTTTGCAGTCCCTACTCTGTATTCAGCTTTTTAATCATAAAGTTCATCAAAGGAACAGTTCAACATTTTGGGAAACACAAAGTGTAAAAAAAATAATTTTTCCACAGGAGGTTATGTGCCAGGAGTGCTTCTTAGCTGGCAGCAGCAGGGCCTGCAGGAAGTTGCAGCTCATAACTCCCCGTGAAAGCACAATGTTTCTTTTTGTTCGGACTTAACAAACACAATGTCGACACGCGGTAGTGACCTCTAGAGTTGCTGGAAGGCAGATTTGGATAGGCCACAGCCCAGCTAGCTGTTTGCTCCTGTTTCCAGTTTTTGTGCTAAGCTACATTTTTACAGTACAGATTTTCTCATTTAACGCTTGGAAAGCAAGCAATTAAGTGTATTTACCTACATGTCCCAACTACGCTTTTGACTTTTTAATTCATTAATTAATGCCGCTAACAAGTACAAGCTGATTGTTATTTGATGGATAGGCTACAGTTTGTTAGTTTTCTATGTAAGGTGTTTCTAACAAGTGGCCACTTTGACCTCCAAGAAATGATGTTTTTGAGACTGCATCGACAACACGAACACAGTACACTGAGTCTTTGCTGCATATTTACTGTGAACTTCCCTGTTCTGCTCCCTTCAGATCTCTCAATGGCATCACCACAGGCAGTAACCGAAGATGGTTTGATAAAACCTGCAGAGAGCAGATTCACCACATACCCAACCACTGGGCTTTCAACCACCGACACCGACGTTACTTGGTCCACGAGTACGGGTACCGATGCCACCGATGATAATCCACGCCCCGGCAATGTTACGATCACAGCTGGAGAGAACATAACCTCTGTTATAAACGATACAGATGTCAGTGTCACATCATCCCCTGCAACACCAACACATACTGAGCCTTTTCGCTTCCTCAACGCCACTACTTTAAGTTATGGCAGTACAGTGTTCGCATCAACACAGGAAATGGCCATTGATGAAGCGACGAACGAGTCAAACAGGACGGAGGAGTCCAGCACCGCGGGAAACACTACTGGAAACTATGATGTAACTCCAAGACTAAGTACTAGAACTGGAGCAAAAGGTCAAGGTAATGATTACTTAATATTTGACAGATAACACAGGGAAATGTGTGATTAGCTTCCTTTCAAGGATAAAATCCGTCACCACTATCTGCCCTGCCACTCCAAAAAAAAAAAAAAAAAAAGGGATGCACGATTTAAGAGGGGGAGAAAAATCTTTTTAATGTTATCAGCATAGGTTATACTACGCTTTACTGATCTTTCTCTGGCTGAGAGCCTGTATCTACATTCCTTTGTTGCCTGAAATTGGCTCTTTACTGATGCTCTCATATTGTTTGGGGCATATTATTGCTCCAGGGTCACTGCCAGCAGATTGCATTTGTGGCTGTTGTAGAGTAAACAACAGAAACGGTTTAAAAGCAGGAAATAACTACAAACAACCGAGCTAAATGCTCAACTGGCAAAACCCCTTACAAAAATATAGATGACTATCAGCCACAGTTTACTTGCCCTCACCATCTGCATGCATCTTCATGACACGTGGAGGCTTTTTCCCAGCCTCGGGCTACATGCCCTTTTGAGATAGAAACCTCATTAAAAGAGGTGTCAGCTCCTGGGGTTGGAGTGCAACCAGCTCAAGGGGAGAACTGCATGACACACTTTTCTGCCTCAAGGCAAAAAGTTTCACATTGTAGCTTTGCATTTTTATTTTTCTGCTGGGTCTCACCACAGAAAGCTGATCAATATCTTAGGAACACATCTGTAGCTGTTGCTGTCCTCCAAAATGACACTCTTCCTCCCTCTGACCCGGCTTCTCAGATACCAAACGGAGTCACTTGGCTGCGTTAATCGTCGTTCCAATACTGTTACTGATCGTTGTGGTTGGCTTTCTCTACAGGAGACACCTCATAAAACGGAGGTAAAACTCTGCCCGCACACATTCAGGGTCACCCAGTGCGTGACCCTGAAGGAGAGGAAAATATTGATATCAGACTTATTTTCTGATAGATGCACATGACCTATAACATCCTTGTGCTTCCTGGGTACAGCAAACTTTCTAGCAATGTCTCAAGTCAATATTTGTGCTCTCACTCTCCCTTTCTCTCTCTCTCTCTGTCTGTGTAGGATGGCTCTACCGCCTCCGTTCAAACCCCCCCCTCCTCCAGTCAAGTATACAGCTGTAAGACACCATGAGATTTCGACACAGCCTTTCCCCACTGCACGCTGTAACTCGGTAATAGAACTTGAAAGACACGAAAAGAAAATGTATTAACATACGACGACTAATGATGATGGGTTGATAAATTATATGCATTAATTGTTTGGATAAAGTGTTAGCTGTATCCTTTCTTGGTTACGTGCAGAAGTACAAGCTGTATTACTTTCAGTTGTGGTCAGTTTCAAGCTGCAGGAGGGCCAAGTGTACATTGTGGTTGAGTGGGGCTGCGTCTTAGCTATTGTGTATAAGGTGTTTTTGTTGTTTGCTCAAACAGAGGTTAAATATTGTTTTTATTGTAAATGTAATGTAATAAAATAAATGTAGTAAGATTCAACATGAAGTTTCTAATAAATAATAAATCAAATAATAAAATCTGCTTAGATTTGACTCAGTATTAACTCTGAACTATTACACTGCAGCTGCTTGTGTCATTTTCTATTCTCTGACATTCTTGTAATATTGTACAGTATATCTGGTGTGCTTTTCTCATGCAGTCATTAGGATTTGAAGTCCCAGCTCTTACATCTGATACAGCAGTACAAGCATTTTCGTTTGCATAGAAACATAACTACAAAAAAGCTGATTTACTCTCCACGTGTTTTTTTAAAGATCTGCTGCCTCTGCTGCTGTAAAGATGTAATTCTGGCATTCACCTGTACTGGGATTTCCTGCCTTGAAGCACAGTGACTTCCTCTACAGTAGCTGTTTAGTGCTGATGTGACAAATTGACAAAGGGCTTTATATCAAAGGCCACTGTTGTCCACAGGTACCACAGGGTGACAACGGAGTTTACAAAGCTGGGGCTGAAACCACAAACCACATGGGCTAAATGGCTAACAAATATAACAACCACTGGGTGACATTTAACACAGGCACACGTGCACACACGGGGGAAATGGGTATTAGAAATGTTAACAACACCGTTTTTCATAGTTTTTGAATATTTGCTGCTTTTATGGTGATTTATAATTCCTCTGAGGAGAACATTTCTCTGAAAATGTGCTTTGAAAATAAAATACACTTGCAGTTTCTCAGTAGACATTTTTTTTCCCACACTGTTCTTAGATTCACACACACTTGTACATTTAGCTGTACCAAGAAACCTTTCACAATTGCACTTTTTTTCAGATTTTCCAACCACAGTGACAAAAACCACAATGTACGTTGTGTGTGAGAGGTATATTTCTTGATGTACGTAGCTATGATAGCTATGACGTTTGTGCACACAGACAGTCCATGTAATGTATCGAGGTCTATGATACTGTACCCAAACCAAATCTACATGTTAAAACTTCCAGTTTACATGTATTTGAAAGTTTTTAAACAGCTAGCAAATGAACTGAATTAAAAGTTTCCGTGCCAACATTTTAAAAATTTTCACGTTTATATAAATATTAACTTCCAACAGTTGTTTATAAACCATTCTCATATTAAGATAGCAACACGGTGACCTATTTGAAACTGTTTTGTATCTCAGAATGATATTGAGACCGGGTGCCTCAGAATGAGGTTACATAGTTTCCTGTTTGTAACTGAAGAGCAGCCAGTTTTCAAAGCGCTGCGATAAGAGAGGTAACTACAGCAAAGTAAAAATAGACTACAATGGAGCACACCTCACTGACTAAACACAGTGATGCCCTGTAGCCTGAGAGCAACCGTGTCAGACAGACAACCCGTTTTGTTCAAGACGGCTGGAATATGCCAAACGGTAGGATCAGAGCAACTTCTAAAATTATATTTAGATTTTCAAACTCGTATCTAATATTTCTACCATGTACATATCTGTGTAAATATTTGACTGTATCACTTAGTATAAATATACAAAAACAGAAAAAGCTAAATCATTTCTAAAGCACATGTCACAAATATGGCAGAACAAAAGGTGGAAGTAAAGAGTGGAGGATTACAACAGAAAAAACAATGAATTGATAATCCTACTTTTTATGTACTTAACGGTTTATTACTCTGTTTATCATAGTTTTAGCGTCCACATGTAAACTCGTTTCATTTGTGTCACAATACATATGTTCATCATGTGCAGCACATTTGATTTCCTGAAGCACTTGTGACACTTTTTAACCAAATTATTTTACTTACACAGAAACTATCACACGTTCACGCTAAAGCTGTTGTTACAGAAGGAAGAATTCATTTCCTGTGAAACGTGTCAGTATTTTTGAGTTGTAACTGGTAAAATACACATTTTCTTGAAGATAATATTTGTACTACTCAATTGCGTTTTCCAGACTTTTTTCTTCTTTTTCCGAAAAAGATATAGGTGTTCTATATACCGTAGCACAAGGTAGATCAACTCGTAGTATACACTATATACAATATAATTTTAGAATAACCGCCATCACATATTTAATAGTGCAACTTTCTCTGTTTTGCCCTCAGTTTCTCATCTCTACAGGTAAGGGACTGGGATTGTCTCGTATTGCTGAAGCAACTTACTTGTTTTTCACAAGCGATGACACATTTTTAAAAATGTTTCATCATTTATGTTAGTTATCGAGACGCACAGGTGGAAATTCCAAACTGATAAAAGCTGACTGATTCCCTCGGACAGATGTGTAAAAGGTTTGTGGTGTTAATAGTCAGTTTGCGTTTCTCTTTTTAGATTGTCAGACTGAACTGGTGGGTCTGCTGCTGTTATTTCTGGCCTTGTTGATGTCTATGTGTCTCAATCTGTTCTTCTGCATCAGACAAAGAGCCTATTTTTGCAGAGGTATGATTATGTGTAAAGTTTGGAGGGGGGGGGGGGGGTTGGCATATTGTTTTGCTTTTACAAGGACACCAGGACATTCTATAAATTGCTATATATTTTGTTTATACAGACAAAGGCAATTGCTGTTACCCAAAGAATTATGAAGGAGGAGGGTATGCTTTTTATCTTCTTTTTTTAAATTAGGCAAAAACACGTGCACATCCGCTCATTATTATTCAGTCCAATGCATTTTAATCTGTAATAAGTAATAACCATTATTCCAATATTTCAATTTTATTTTTGTTTGAAGCCTTTCACCGGATGTAGGCAATTATTTTCATGACCTCAATCATCACGAGCAGCAGGAAAATCCCCACAATGATCATGAGCAACAGGAAAATCCAATCTATGGCAACATCAGCACAGACAGAAGAGGTGAGTGCAGGCCTGCCATTTATAGAAAATAACGCCATTTTGCTGAGCATGCCACTGTATTACTCAGTCGATCACAAAAATTAGATAAGATAAATACGATCAGATTAAATGTATTAATCCCATTGAGGGGAATTCACATCATCACAGCAGCAGCACAGACGAGGTATCAAGCGTAGTTAAAAGAAAAATATTTACATCAGTGTATTTACATGAGGTGTAGTATTGCACATGTGTGAAGTGTAAAAAAAAGTTGCATGAATCACAAGAAATGTAGCCCATGTAGTATTTGACATGTTTAGTTTTTTTTTTTTTTAAATATAATTGTTTCTTTTTTCTGTATTTGTAGACACTATATTTTTGCAAATGCCGTGTGGCCAAGTTATAGAATCATTAAAAGTGAATGAAAATTCATTTGAATCAATTGCATGCAGTTCACACATGAGATAAATGCATAAATAAAAGCATTTACTATAGTTTAAATTCATTTTGAATATTAAGCTGCACTGTTTGTTGAAGTCAAGTGGCGTAGAGCTTTACCGTCATGACCATCGTTCTCCTTGGACTGGATGGTGCAACAGAGAGGGCTGAGTGCAGGGGGATATACATATGCACCATACGTATTACACTGTCATACCATACACTTACGACCTACTATATATACTGTGGTATAAAAAAAACTATGTGCTGAATATAACTATACTTTACAGATGTAAATATAATGTAAAGATATAAATTTAGTGTAATAACATAGGTATGGTGTAAACATTGTAACGGCATGTGAATCGCATGAAGGCAATGAGGATCTTGTGCAATTAGGCAATATGCAAATTGTCCAACTGTCCTGTTGGTTGTAATTTATTCAGTCATAGCATTTACAAGTGTATATTATTCTCTTTTGAAATTAATGTAATTTATATTTTCTTAATTAGTAGAATGTAAATGTGCCAAATCATGTGTTTCACTTCAGGTTCAGGTCGTGTAGAGGTTTGCTATGAGATGATGACCATGCATCGTTTGAAGGTGATTGCTACAATTTCATTACCACATTTCTATTTCTCTGTGAGTTTGTTTCCATGGATTTAGTTCTTACGTAAGTCTCACATCGTTTTCTTTACGTGATGTTGCTGCATACAGTGTTAGTGTATTTTAGTTTATGTTACATTTGATAGCATGTGTAGGGACAGACAGCGTTACAGCAGAGTGGAAAAATTGTGCATAATGTTACTGTGCGTTGTGGTGGTTAATTCTGCTCCTGCTCGATGTTTTCATATTCATTTATATTTATATTTGCACGTGTTTTCCCCTGGATGAATTACATTATTAAATCTCATTGTTAAAGCTTTGCATTTCCAATTAGGAGGATTAAATGTAGTAAATATAATATGCGCTTGAAGGTAACGAGCAATAATGGGTTGTTGTTTTCAGTCAGAGTTGTTTTCATTATAGTTATATGCTAAACCACATGTTTGAACGCCTTTGGTTTATGCTGCTATTTTGGTATATGTTGTGATGTATATATATTTAGTATATGTGTTCAGTTTAAAATGAAAGAAAATATATGACATGTAGCCTATTTTATGAAATAAAAAAAAAAAACCATGCAGACCAGTTTAACCCATGCTGACAGATTTGCTTTCAAAACGGAAAGCAGCGAACACCATAGACACATTGTGGTCAATAAAACTGTGAACCAATGAACACAACTAAGCAAGAAATGTTCTAAAAATAAACATGTCTATGAGAAATATTTGAGAACCTGCAGGATATTTGATTTAAACTGGGGTACAGTGCTGCAGCACATAAAAACTTCAACAAATTATACTTTACCCACCGTTTTTTGTCTCTTATGTCTGAAACCAGCCTTTAGAGCCTGACCTCAATTACGCCTCCCTTGATCTGAAGTTGGCAAAGAAACGTAAGAAGAAGCATCGCCATCAGCAAGACCAGACTCAGAGCCGAAGCAACCGTAAGGATCAGCTGCCTGTTCAACTCACGCCGCCCGTGAATTCTTTCTTGGAGGTGGAAGGAGACGTGGACGCTCACCTTCCTTCCAGAGACACCAGCACCATGGTCTCACACAGTAGCATCTACCTGAACAGTCAACAGATAGCCCAAGAGACAGAGGAGATGGAAAGAGAGAGGGGCATAAACATGGAGAGGGAGATCACAGGATGGGAGGGGATGAAAATGCAGGAGGATGAGGGAATTAGAGAATGGAAAGGAGAGAAAGAGGGTGAGGAAGGAAAAGATAGACAAGGTGTTGGTAATGGGACCGTGTGTGCACAGCTTTCAGACTTACAGGCTATTCAGAATGGCACAGATCAATAAGCACATATCACATTAATACTTGCTGTTTCAAACTGTTCAGAACTTGATTCTAGGTCACCTGGAAATGCGAAATAAAGATATTATCTATTACTGTCTACAAGAATGAAAAGTATCTGATCTTCAGTATTCACACAGTTGAGCAATTTCCTCTTTGATGCAAACAAGCTACCTCTACCTCTCGAACTTAATGTAGAGGACATAACGAGAAAAGGAAATAGGGTGTGTGACATTTAGAGGTCAAGGGGCCACGTGGAAATTTTCAGTTTTTGTTGCGAAAGACAAGGAAAACACTGAATCGTCAAAGGACAAGGATGATCTTTCACTGTTTCACTGATGTCTCACAGTCATATGTCAACAGATGTCTCATAGAAAGGTGTGGAAAAAAATCGTACATGTTTTCCATGCTGTAGGCACTGGCCAAGCTTCAAGACAATGTTTTCTTGAATGAATGAGCTTGTCTAAGCAAATGTGAATCTGCTTTTAAAATCACGTTATGACTCGAGATGAAGCTAATATGAAGATAAAAATGAAAGGCAAGACAGTAAAAAGGGGAAATGAGATTAGGACCGCCGACCCGTCCATGGGCCCATTAGAAGGATCTGAACTGTTCTGACGGAGTAAACGCTTAAACATTTGTCAATATAGATTATTAAATATATTAATATCTAACAGCATTGTGTACAATTGGAGCATGGTGACTGCCTACAGGTCAGATTCTCACTCCATTCCCTTAGTCCGTAAGGCTCCACAGATCACAAAAATCAAAAGGGTTCCTATGTTATGAATATCGTCATGAGAAGTCAAAGGAAACAACTAGCGATTTGTAACTGCTGCTCTTCCCTCACTTCTCTCTCTCAGTCCGGCTCCATCTGCAGCTGTTAGCAGGTCTGCTATTGTTTGTTAGCTTTCTGGCTACAAAATTGAGGCATCCCTGTAAAGGTCCAATCAGATTTCACTTCAGGAGGGTCGGGGTACATCCATAGGGAAGACGTAAGACTTAAGACGTGTTCTCTCAGTCAGAAAAAGCCTGTTTTTTTCACAGCTTTTCGAACGACTCTAGCTTGTAGATGGACGTCTCCCCTGACCAATCAGAACAAAGTAGGGGGGTGGGCACTGCAGAGGCAAGGTGAAAAAGTTTTCTTAGACATCAAAACGCTACAGTATGTTTTCTATCATTTTATATTAAATAGTTTAAGCACATTTCTCCAAGTTTTCCTTTTAGAGGTTTATGGGCGCCAGTGAAAAGATGAACTATAAGGCCTACTAAACTAAACTTTTAGGCCTAGGGGCCTCGAAGCTTCACACACTTTTTTTTTTTTTTTTTAAACACAGGAGAGGACTGAAAAATCCTTTTTTTTAAAAAATACCATGTATGAGCTGCTGTAGTTTAGGTTGGGTTGTAGTCACATGCAAAACAAGCACATTTTCAGAAACCTTTCAGATGAGCTCTCAGAGATGCATTTTGACCTTACAGTTCTTCTGTTATAAGCGTATTAAATTTACATATGCAAATGATTGCGAATTACGTTTAAAACAGGTGGGTTCTAAGAGGATAATGTCACTTTATTTTCCACGTGGGTATATTGTTATGTAACCGTCACCCAAAGAGGATTTTCCACATGAAACTTGTGATAATAGTCATTACCTTTATAATCTATTGTGCTAAAGATTTAATGCGCCATCTGCTTAAATGACTATGTCCCTCTCTATAATCCCTACTTGGGAATGATAATTTACTGCCCTGCTATCTTCTGAGGGAACTGAGCTCTGATATGAACTCAGCAGTCAGAGGCCCGCAGCACACTAACCATTTGTTGACAGTTTTTCAATAGATGACCGTGGCCTACTTTCCCTCTATGGATTAATTTTTGGCCTCAGGAGTTTTGGATCTAACTGTTGCAGACACACAGGGAAGCTACACAAAAAGACAAATAATAGGCCACTATAAGTAACTGTGTGTGCAATCAATACATATATACAGTGTGTATCCATCGCTACATGACATTGGATTGCACAGGATATTTCCTTGATTGCTTTGGTTGACATAATAATAGGGAGACTTTTTTTTATCCTGCTCACACAGCACTGAAGCTTTTCAGGTTTCTTCCAGTGGCAGATGGTGGATTACAGATAACGTTTTCTATTAAAATTAGGATATGTTGTTAATTTACATATTGGACATGTTGCAGTGAACGCTAGCAGTCAAATATTAACGGCCAAAGCATTTGTTTTACAACTAAATATCCAACCGTTCAGTGCAGTATCTATGTGTTCACAAACATTTAACTGAAACCAGTCTTTTCCTAACTAGAGTGCTAAACCAACCACGGACAGTGGATGCGAAGCCCTGGTCTCTGGGGTGACCATTGTGTGCTTTGTACTGACATCATTCACCCCAACCAGCTTCTTGTGAATCTGCTAATAAACATAGTTTTTCATTCAAAAAAAAAAAAAAAAGCCTCAGAATGTAATCCAGCCAGTGATTAAGTTTGCTGTTGCAGTTTAGTTGTACAGAAAAGTAAAGTATATGAGACAATGTTGCATCAGTTTGTTAATAGAAACATTAATGAGTGCTGTCACAATTATGTTTCCTTCAAAACATATTTGTTGTAGCAATTTAGCTGTATATAAACATAAGAGTTGTATAGACAGAGTCGTATCAGGTGACTGAGAAACAGCGGATATCAACAACTGCACAGTATTCTTATATCGTTTGACTCATTTGAGATGTGACTTAATGACTTTCACTGAAACAAACACTTTCACGTCTCACATGCACAATTTATTTTCAAACGTTCATTTGCATATTCCAGAACACCTCTGTGTGACGTCACTGACAGGAGCACATTCCGTGTTCTATACGTCACACCTAAAGAACACGCGGAGACACATTTCAGCATACAACTGTTGGATCTACGTTCAATCGTCGTGTTAGTGAAGTTAGTGAAGTTAGTTATATTGTTAGTGAAGTTATCGCATTCGAAACTTCTGGAGAATCTTCATGGATAAAGCACCTGGAAGGAAGATCAAGAATCGCCGTTGTCAGGCTCTCAGGAGAGATAAAGGTAAGTGAGAAATGACTGTTGTTGAGCCCTTTTTCTCATGCTGAAAGGTTATTTAAAAAAAGACAATTTCAAACAGTTAGCCTCTACAATTCACAACAAATTGATTTTTCACTGTTTCACTGTATTTTTCCTCATTTACAGAGAGCAGCAGCAGCAGCAGCAGCACTCAACAAAATGCATCACCTGCAATGGATAGCAGGACTCAGAGACCTAAGAGGAAGGCCAGTCCTGAAAAGAAGACTCAAAGAAAAAGGAGAAGGGCCTCTGAGATGGCTGAACCCTGTGGCAGCAATAAAGAGGATGGCATTGTGAGGAGAGGGAAGAGGAAAGTAATGGACGATGGAGAGGGGCCATCAAAGCAGCAGCAGAAGAAGAAGAAGATGCCAGTATTCTACCTTCTCAAAAACAACGAGGACTCGGCCTCCACCTCAGTGGACACTGGTAAACCTAACCTGATCATGTGAAATTACAGTTGGGAGTGTTTTTTCTTTGAAGATTCCACAATGACTACACATGCACATTTTAAAACACATACATACAGATGCATAGAATATAGAATGAAGTATTTATTTGTGCAGATTGTTTTAGTTTTTTTTTCTGTCCATATTTTGAGATATTTGTCGCTGAGATTTTTTGCACCTTATTGTAGATGAGCAGACTTTCATATTTGTCATTTAGGTTGGAGGATTTTATTGTCCAACAAGCTGATGTTCCTCTGGGTGTTTTTCTCTTCTGCAGAGAACAGCGACCCTTTAGAAGGCTGCAGTACATTTGTGGGATATGTGAGCAAGAGAAGTGTTAAGAGAAAGGCCCCCGCTGAAAGAGAAGGACCAAGGAGGAAGAGGAAGAGGAGACTGGACCCCAAGGAGACAAAGAAAGAGGCGGAGGAGTCAGTAGATGCCCAGAGAGGTAAGTAGGAAGAAATTAATGTAGAGTTTGACTTTGTGTTAAGGTGGGGTTTAAAACGAGGATTTACATCAGTTGTAACATAGGAGGGATTAATATTTGAGCTTGAATAATTAATGTTCCTCACAATTGTATTAAAACAAAATATGTGTGTTTGTGTTTAGCTCAATTTAAGGCCAAATACAAACAGCAGAAACAGCTCGGTGAAGGAGGGTGTGGGTCTGTGTTTGCTGGCTACCGCAAAGCAGATCATTTACCAGTAAGTGATACACACACATTCTCATGTACGCACAAACACACAAACACACACCATATGGTCATAATGTGCTAATCAAAGTGTTGTTTGTGTCTTGTAGGTGGCTATCAAACACATACCAAAGAACAAGGTGTTTTGTAAGGAAACGGTGAGTAAACAACACCGACTGTTGTTGAAATGTGCCGCATTCATCAACACCCTCACTAACTGAATGTAGTGGGAATGAATTATAGTCATCTATGGAGCACCTCTCCCTCATCCTCTATCCTGTTGCTATGTTTCAGGACCAGAATGGGAACGAGCTGTCTGTGGAGGTGGCTGTCATGTTGAAGCTCTCTGCTGAAACGCCTGGATCAGTGGGGACGTCAGCGTCTGTGTCTCTACTGGACTGGTATGACCTGGGCCAGAAGCTCATCCTGGTGCTGGAAAGACCAGTCCCCTGCGAGGACCTCTTCACGTACCTGGAGGTCAAACGAGGCACTATTCAGGAGGAGGAGGCCAAGGTAAGCTACTGGAGGATCTTATGTGTAGGACGGCAGTTGTGGTCAGCTTTGAATCACAACAGCTAACACAGAGTCACCATGTCTCTTCGTCTGTCTCTCTCTCAGATCATACTGAAACAGCTACTTCAAGCAGCAACCGAACTCGAGAATCAGCGCATCTTTCACCGGGACATCAAACTTGAAAACATCCTTATTGAGACGGGCTCAGACGTCCCGCGTGTTCGCCTCATCGACTTTGGACTCAGCTGTTTCTTCAAGAAAAGATCAGTTTTTCAAGATTTCTATGGTAAGATGTCTGGCTTCTACTACTGCTCCTCAATAATTCACTGGTCTGTAACATTTAATCAAAGCTTCTCCTCCTACTCATCCTCTTATTATTGTATGTGTGTGTCTTCTAGGTACCTGTGATCACATCCCTCCAGAGTATTACAGTCATTTTACCTACAGCGCCAGCCCCACCACGGTGTGGCAAGTAGGAGTGGTCCTGTTCGAAATGTTCCACAGACGAGAACGTTTCGAGACCAGAAAGTTCCTGACAAAGAAGCTGAAAATCAACAAACGACTGTCCGAGAGTAAGAAAAACACACTCAGACACAAACCTGTCAGCAGACACACATCCGTTCACTCTGATGGATGACTGGAGCCGTCACCTTCATCATCTAACCCTAACCCTGCATCTTTCTCTCCAGATTGCCAGGATTTCTTGAAAATGTGTTTGACCAAAGTCCCAGCACGTCGCCCGACCCTGGAGCAGCTCCAGCTTCACCCCTGGCTCAGATAAACCCCACACACACACACACACACACACACACACTTCAAATTATTCAGACCATACACACCATACAACAGGTAAGGGCCAATCTTATGGATCATTAATGGATACTTACTAATGCCTTTCTCTCTTTCACAGCAAGGATGATGCAAAGATTTCCTTGGACTTTAATTGGACTTTAATTGGACATTAATTGGACTGTATCAGACTTCTTACATAACATTTCTCCCACTTGCAGTTCCTGTAGCACCCCCAGCTGTCCGTGGAGAGGGGATCTCTCTTTGAATTGCCTCTCCCGAGGTTTCTTCCCATCTTCCCTCTAGCCTCAGGATTTTGGGGAGTTTTTCCTCGTCTTCTTAGAGAGCTTGGGCTGGGTCAGGACCTGCTGCTGATATAGACCCGTGGAACC